>NW_006160042.1:168179-168490 GCF_000334495.1 Tupaia belangeri chinensis
GGAGAGGCCGGAGGTGGGAGGAGGGGTTGGGGGCCTGGGGAGGCCCGTGGTTGGTTTTAGGAACAGCTGAACCCTCCTAATAAGATTTAGGGGAGTTATGAACATACTCCAACAGAGCGAGGGTCTGTGGACTTTCTCACAACCCTCTTCCTTCTGCCCTCAGCTCATTCTCAATGCAAGATCCTCCGCTGCAATGCTGAGTATGTGTCGTCCACCCTGAGCCTTAGAGGTGGGGGGAGGCCAGGAGCGCTTCGAGGCGGCGGCGGCCGGGGTGGAGGGGTGGGCTCCGGCGGCCTCTGTCGAGCCCTCCG
>NW_006160042.1:168546-169526 GCF_000334495.1 Tupaia belangeri chinensis
GCCCCGTGGTCCCGCCCTTCCCGGCGCGAGCCCCGGACCCCCCGCCCCGGACCCGTGTGACTACGAAGGCCGGTTTTCCCGGCTGCACGGTCGTCCTCCCGGCTTCCTGCACTGCGCCTCCTTCGGGGACCCCCATGTGCGCAGCTTCCATCACCACTTTCACACGTGCCGTGTGCAAGGAGCTTGGCCCCTGCTGGATAACGACTTCCTTTATGTCCAGGCCACCAGCTCCCCTGTGACATCGGGGGCCAACGCTACGACTACGAAGGCCGGTTTTCCCGGCTGCACGGTCGTCCTCCCGGCTTCCTGCACTGCGCCTCCTTCGGGGACCCCCATGTGCGCAGCTTCCATCACCACTTTCACACGTGCCGTGTGCAAGGAGCTTGGCCCCTGCTGGATAACGACTTCCTTTATGTCCAGGCCACCAGCTCCCCTGTGACATCGGGGGCCAACGCTACCACCACCAGGAAGGTCAGGGCCTTAACTTTGCTCCAGACCCACCGCATGAGCTCCTCTCAAAGTCACCCCCACGGTATCATTCCCTCCTCTTCTCCACTGTTCTCCAGCAGCGCCCCCACCGGCTTTCTTCCTCAGTCACTCCTGTCTTGAATCACTCCCTCCAACCAAACACGCGTTCCTATAGATCACTTTACCCTAATGGGAATTTCACTCAAAAACAGAATACTGGAAGGAAAGTTGGGGAGAGCAGAGTTGAGGGGTTTCCAAAAGAAACTTTTCCTTGGGAGTTGCTGAGGTTGAGCCCCCAAAGTAGAGAGAGGTTGAGCAGAGGTGAGCCCACCCTGGAACACAAACAGGAGAGGAGATCAGGAGTGAGAGCTGTGAGAGTCCTTGCCTCTGCGCTTGGGTCAGGTCCCTGACCACGGACGAGGGCTGACTGAGGGGAGCATGCAATGAGCCCCAAATGAACTATTATCCCTCTTGCCCCCACAGCTCACCATCATATTTAAGAACATGCAGGA
>NW_006160042.1:169557-172331 GCF_000334495.1 Tupaia belangeri chinensis
GATCAGAAGGTCTACCAGGCTGAGGTGGACAATCTTCCTGCAGCCTTTGAAGATGGTTCTATCAATGGAGGTGACCGACCTGGAGGCTCAAGTTTGTCCATTCAAACTGCGCACCCTGGGAGCCACGTGGAGATCCGAGCTGCCTACATCGGCACAACTATAATAATTCGGCAGACAGCTGGGCAGCTTTCTTTCTCCATCAAGGTAGCAGAGGACGTGGCCAGGGCCTTCTCTGCTGAGCAGGATCTGCAGCTCTGTGTTGGGGGGTGCCCTCCAAGTCAGCGACTCTCTCGCTCAGAGCGCAACCGTCGAGGAGCTATGACCTTTGACACTGCCAGACAGCTGTGCAAGGAAGGGCTTCCAGTTGAAGATGCCTACTTCCATTCCTGTGTCTTTGATGTTTTAATCTCCGGTGACCCCAACTTTACTGTGGCGGCTCAGGCAGCTCTGGAGGATGCCCGCGCCTTCCTGCCAGACTTAGAGAAGTTGCATCTCTTCCCCTCAGATGCTGGAATCCCTCTCTCCTTAGCCATCCCTCTTGCCCCACTCATTTCTGGGCTCTTTGTTCTGTGGCAGTGCATTCAGTAAGTAAGCTAGCAATCCCACGGGTGGTTTGGAAATGATTAGAGATTGGCATGGGAGTATGTGAAGAACCACTACAGGAAACAGTGAGGACTAGGAGACACATGAAGCAACAACGCGTATCCAGAGTCAGGTGAGGCTGCAGTCCAGGGTAGAAATCATCACAGAATAAGGATTCTGGGCAAGATCTCTGCATTCCACACCTCTGGAGGCACCCTTCACCATTTCCCCAAATTGTTCCAGTCCATCTATTCCCAAAGTCAGCCCTTTACACTTAGGTTATGAGCATCCCAATGATCTTAAGGGTGGAGATTTTTTAAGAGCCAAGAACTGAAAGAGGAAGTCATGATCATTACTCATAAGAAACTCAAAATAGGAGGAATAATTAGGTAAAGAAGTCTATTTGATGAACATATGTGGGTAAGGTATGTTCTATTTTCGTGGTTCAGAAATGAAATGGGTGTTTTCTGGATCTTAAGTGAAGGGAGTTTGCATTTGGAGAAGGGCACAGACAGGACAAACACCATGATCTCCATCCCTAACTAACCTGGTATTAAAGCTCTTAATTCTCCGTTGCCTATGTTGAACCTCTGTACAGATAAACTCAAGTGGAATAAAAGCAAACTGTTCACTTCACTGATAGAGGGCTCCATATTAGATATCGTTTATGCCGCCAGGGAGTTTCTAAGCTATTGGAGAGATAGAACTGACTCACATGCAGGAATGGTGAGTGTGCAATTGTTCACTAAATCCTATGGTACTGTGGATTTGAAAGGAAAGATGGTTGATGAAAACTAAAGTAGTGGTAAGACACAATACAAGGTAATGGAAGGGGGCAGGCCCTGTGGCCTGGTCATTAAGGGAGGCAGATACCACAATGCTGACTACCTGGCTCGAATTCTGGTCCTGGCAGCTCGAAAAACACCCCAGGCACATGTGCTTGTGTGCTCCAAACCCTAAAAGAATGAAGAAATACAGGACAAGGGATTGTGGTATGACCATGCCCTACCGGTAAAGTGCTTCCTCCCCCACCCCCAACTCCATCTCTGGTGAGCACACTCACCCTCTGGAAAATTACAAAATAAAATAAAATAATAAATAAATAAAACAATAGATTTGAAGACTGGGTAGGATTTGAATTCCTAAGGACTTTCCAGGCAACAGAAATCATATGGAGTTTTGCATAGACTCCTATTTCAGTGAGGAAAGCAGCAAAACTCTAATAAAGCAGACAGAGTAATGGGACAGTAGGTTAGGTGGGCAGAGGCCAGGTTATGAAACACCTTGAAAGTAAGGTCAACGTGTTTAAGTTTATTAATAGTTAACATTTATTGGGGCCAGCAGGTGGCGTGGTGGTTAAGTGCGTTGGACTCCCACAGGCCTGACCGTGGTTTAAGTCCTGGACCTGGTGGCTTGCTTTCTCACTTTCCCTCTCTCTTTTTCTCTCACTCTGTCCCTCTGTGGTCAAATATAAATAAACAAATAAAGTTAAATAAAGTAATCCTGAAAAAAATAGTTAACATTTATTGAGAGCTTAAAATCTGCCAGACAAAGGACCAGCAGATGGTTTACCAGTTACATCACTGGAGTTCCACATGGCCTACTGCAGTTTGAGTCCTTGGCCAGGTAGCTTTAAAATCACACCAGGTGAGTGTATGTGGATGCCCAAGATCCCAGGAGGAGACTGGAGGAGAAGGAACTGCAGCATGGTCATCCCCCCAGGGGGTGATTTCTCACTTCCCCTTTAACTGTGTGTGTCTCTTTCTCTGGCGAGCACACACTCTCTAAGGCAAAAAGCTCTCCAAAAAAAAAAAAAATAAAGATAATAAATAAATAAAAGAAAGAAAGAAAGAAAAGAAAAATTGCCAGACAAGGGACATTTAGTGGCATGGTGGTTAAGTTGTTAGACTCCCAAATGGCCGACTACAGTTCAAGTCCCAGACCTGGCAGTTTGCCTTCTCACTTTTTCTTTCTTCCTCTCTCACTGGTCAAATTAAAATAAATAAACAGGGACCAGCAGTTGACGTAATGGCTATGTTGCTGGACTCCCATGTAGTCGACCACGGTTCGAGTCCTGGACCCAGTGGCTTAAACTCATGCCAGGCACATACGTGTGCATGTGTGCCCAAGATCCTGAGAGGAGAATGGAGAAGGGATTGCAGTGTGGCCATTCCCCCGAGGGGTGATTTCTC
>NW_006160042.1:172359-173152 GCF_000334495.1 Tupaia belangeri chinensis
TCACATGCCCTCTAGCAAAAACACCTCAAAAAAAAAAAAAGAAAGAAAGAAAGAATGAAAGAAGAACCAGTGTTGGCAAGTGGCATGGTGGTTAAGGTGCTGGACTCCCACATGGCTGACCATGGTTCCAGTCCTGGATCTGGATCTGGAGGTTTGTTTTCCTACTTTCCCCTTCTCTCTCTGTCTCTCTCTGGTCAAATTAAACAAATAATAATGATAATAATAAACAAAATAATTATTAAAAAAAGAAAGAAAGAGCCAAACTGAATGCAGGCAGTCTAGATCCAGAGACTTAATCTTTTTTATATATAAATTCTTTAATTTCATTTATTATTATTATTATTTAACTTGGTATAGAGCACATGTGATCACCAGAGACACCCACATACGCAGAGTGGAAAAGTGAAAAAGTAAACCCATGTTCAGGACTCAAACTATGGTTGCCCATGTGGGGAGTCTAGCACCGTAACCACCTGCTGGCCCCAGAGACTTAACTCTTAACTACCAATTAAATGTAATGTATCATGCAAAGAAACAGGGACCAGCAGTTAGCATAATGGTTATGTCACTGGACTCCCATGTAGTCGCCCACGGTTTGAGTCCTGGACCCAGTGGCTTAAACTCACGCCAGGCGTGTGTGCATGCATGCCCAAGATCTCGAGAGGAGAATGGAGGAGAAGGGATTGTGGTGTGGCCATCCCCCCTGAGGGGTGATTTCTCACTTTCTGTCTCTCTGTCTCTCTCTGTCTGTCTGGCAAGTGCACACACCCTATAGCAAAAACCTCTCAAAAAA
>NW_006160042.1:173679-181366 GCF_000334495.1 Tupaia belangeri chinensis
GACATAACACATAAAAGAAAAACCCCCCAAAAAAAAAAAAAAAAAAAAAGAAAGAAAGAAAGAAAGAAACAAGGAGCTCCTAAAGATTTTGGTTGTGTAGCTGGGCAATGAAGGGGAGATGAAATTAAACCAAAGGCACGTTTTGGGAGAGAGAAAAAAGTCCAAGGTTGAATTATTTATAGAAGAAAGACTGAGAAGAGAAGCTTTGTAGTCCAGGTTGTTCTAAAGTTACTGTGTAGCCCTGAACAAAATTGAGGAGGTAACTTTGATATTTAGCACCTTCCCTCTGTTTCTGGTCTCAGCCTCCCTGTCCAGGTGCTCCATCCTCTAGGGCCTTTCTTCTTTAATCTAATCAGGTATTCACCCTTATCTTCTCTCTCTTCTCTCGGCCCCACCTACCTGAAATAGTCCCCTGGATACATACATACAGACTGGCCAATAATTACGGACAAGGTGTCCTAGCTGGCCTGCCATGTCAAATTTCTTCTGCCATTCTTCATCCTCTATTCCCTCCTCTCCATTTCCTCTAAGGACCATAGCCACTTCCCTCCAAGCACAGTCACTATGCATCCTGAAATAACCGTTAGTGAATTAACAAAACACAGTCTGTTCTAATGGGAAAATGGGGATGGGAGAAGAGGACATATCTAGGAGTTCATTCGCTTATACATAATGCTGAAATTTTTTTAAACTTTACTTATTATTACTATTACTTTCCAGTTTGTTCAGACAGAGAGGGAGAGAGAGAGAGAAAGTGAGAAAGCAAGCCACCAGGTTCAGGACTTGAACCATGGTCGACGATGTGGGACTCCAGCACCTTTAACCACCACACCACTTGCTGGCCCCATAATGATGACATTTTAACTCAAAATATGGTTCCTTTAGTTTTTAGTTTTAGTTTTATTTATTTATTTATTTTTAGTTTTTGCTATAGAGTATGTGCACTTGTTGGAGAAAGAAAGAGACAGACAGAGAAAGTATAGAAAGTGAGAAATCACCACCTCCCTAGGGGAGATGACCATGGCTCAACACCTTCTCCTATTGTCTCTTCTCAGGATTATACAGGGATATACATGCACATGCACCTGGCATGTTTTTCAAGCCACTTGGTCTGAGACTCAAACCGTGCAGTTGCCATGTGAAATCCAGCCACCTTAACCTCCACGTCATCTACTGGCCTGTTAAAATATTTCCCCCGTTTTTAGTTTTCATATAGAGTGCATGTGCTCACCAGTGAGAGATTGTCTCTTCTCAGGATTATACAGGGATATACATGCACATGCACCTGGCATGTTTTTCAAGCCACTTGGTCTGAGACTCAAACCGTGCAGTTGCCATGTGAAATCCAGCCACCTTAACCTCCACGTCATCTACTGGCCTGTTAAAATATTTCCCCCGTTTTTAGTTTTCATATAGAGTGCATGTGCTCACCAGTGAGAGACAGAGGGGAACCTACTGGCCTGTTAAAATATTTCCCCCCTTTTTAGTCTTGATATAGAGTGCATGTGCTCACCAGTGAGAGACAGAGGGGAAGTGGGATATCACCCCCATAGGGGATGGCCACACCACAGTCCCTTCTCTTCCAGTCTCCTCTTGGAGTTTTGGGCATGTACACATATGCCTGTGCTGCCACGTTCAGAACTCGAACCACACAGTCGGCCATATGGGATCCAGTAGCCTTAACCTCCATACCACCTGCTGACCCATCAAAGCATCTTTCAAAAGAACTGCTCCTTGTATTCTTAACTCAAAAGAGTAAAATCATCCCTTCAGTGGGAATTTCAAGTCAATTAGGAAGGACTTCACAGCCAACAAGTGAATGAGACTCCTTCATGACACATGCTGTGTACTACTTCTCTTGCCTAGACAGTGTTAGGCCCATTGCCAATGGAGTAGGTATTTAAAAATGGATAGCTTGGATCCGGCAGGTGGTACGGTGGTTGGGGGCACTAGACTCCCACATGGCCAACTGTGCTCTGAGTACTGACCTGAGGGCTCGCTTTCTCACTTTCCCTCTCTCTCTCTCTCTCTGTCCCTCTCTGGTCAAATTAAAATAAGTAAGCAAATAAATAAAGATAAGTAAAATAATTCTTTAAAAAATGGGTAGCTCAAAATAAGCACATGAAAAGATGCTCAACATTATTAGTCTTTAGAGAAATGCAAACCAAATTAAAACCACAATGGGAAATCACTTCACACCACTAGAATGGCTAAAATAAAAAAGACTGACAAAATATTGACAAGGTATGGAGCTCTCATACTCTGTTGGTAGGAATGTAAAACGGTACAACTGTGTAGCAGTTGGGCAGTTTCTTTAAAAGGTGAGTACTCACTTACCACGTAATCCAGACATTCCAGCCTTAGGTATTGGCTCAAGAGAAATTGAGCCACACAAAACCTATATATGGATGTTTTTAATAGCTTTACCTGTAATGACCAGAAACTGGGAACAACCCAATGACCACCACTAAATAAACTGATTAATCAATTATGGTAAATCCATAAAATAGAATAATACTCAGCAACAAAACAAAATAAACTCCTGATCCAACAACATGGGTGAATCTCAAAGTAATAATGAGAATGAAAAAAAGCTAATTGCCCCCCCACCAAGTACATTCTGTGTCCTTCCACTTATATTTATAGAAAATGTAAACTAATGTACAGTGAGAAAGAGGGGATCACTGGTTGCTTAAAGATGGGTGGAGGAGGGTAAGGAAACAAAGGGGGATAAGGAAACATTTGTGGGTGATAGACAAGTTCGTTATTTTGATTGTGTTAGTAGTTTCAGAGGTATACATATGGCAGAACTCATGAAGGTAGACACTTCAAATAGACGGTATTTATCATACAGAAAATATTCCTAAATAGAAGTCGTACCTTTTTTGAGAGAGAGAGATTTTTGCTATAGAATGTGTGTGCTTGCCAGAGACAGAGAGAGGCAGAGACAGAAAGCAAGAACTCACCCCGTAGGCAGATGGCCACACCACAATCCTTTCTTCTCCATGCTCCTCTCAGGATTCTGGGCACACATGCACACACACCCAACTTGAGTTTTAAGTTGCTGGATCCAGGACTTGAATGGTGAGAAACTATGAGGGAATCTGGCGACATAATCATTACGCCTGCCATCTGCTGGTCCCCAAAACTGTAACTTTTAAAAATGGGTAGTCTACTTTCTCCTCTTCCTTTGGAGGATCAAACAAAAAGCCTAAAATGACCATAACATGAAAAGGAAGATTAGAACAGACTTCCCTTCTAGGAAAACAAAGAAAAGAAGATGATAACAGGACAAAGTAAAGAGACTATCTAATGATTCTGTAGTCTCCCCTCTACTCCTATTACAAGGATCATATTCCTTCTTCCAGAACGTCATTCTCAAAGTCAGAGACCACAAAAAGGACATTTTTCTGGTTTGAAAACAACCTTATTATTCATAATTGTCTTTCCACTTCACCAACAATCAGCAGGTGGCGCTGGTGATTAAAAAGTTAGTAGGGAATGGGACAAGTCTCCAGGGAAAGGAAAATTAATTTCTAAGATTATCCGATATGTTGATCAGTTGAGAAAAGATATTAATAGGCATCTGACAGAATTGGGATTTTAGAAATTGAAAGTAGATATATGGCAAATGAAATAATTACTTAATAATTATAAGTTCACATCGCACACAGGGCTGTTCAAAACATGGAACATTCAAAATAAACTATGTGGTGGGCTAGCCAGTGATGTGGTGATTAAGGCAGCTGGATTCCAAATAACTGACTTCATGGTTCGAGTCCTGGACCTGGTGGCTTGAAAAACATGCTGGGATCATGAGTGTGGGTGCCTAAAATCCAGAGAGGAAAATGAAGGAGAAAGGACTGTGGGGTGGCCATCCTCTCTAAGAGGTGATTTTTACTCCCACCCCCTCCTCTCTGTGTCTCCGGTGAGTGCACATGCTATATAGCAAACTAACTAAACAAAAACAAAAATATACTATGTGGAACTATGCTGTAAATTATTTACTCAGTGACAATAATGTAAACACTATTTTTAAAAGATTAGTAATTTAATTTAATTTATTATTATTTAATTTGCTATAGGGCACATGAGTGAGAGAGTCAGAGGGCAAGTGAGGAAGCAGCTTGGTCTGGGACTTGAACCATGATGAAACATGTGGGAGTCCAGTGTCCCAACTACCACACCAACTGCTAGCCCCAACACTAGTAATTCAGCCAAAACTATGATATAACTATTGGGAGGATGAGGCAAGGGGAAAGGAAGGATGGGGATATATTGTGATATGAACTAAAATTTCCATTACTATAACCAAAAGACACTAAACTATGTCTACTATGTCTAAATTAAGAAATAAAAGAGACCGGCTTTATGGCATGGTGGTTAAGGCAGCTAGATCCCACATGATTGGCCCTACGATTCGAGTTCCAGACCGAATGGTTTGGGAAACATACCAGGCACGTGTGTAGGTGTGCCCAATCCCAACGAGATGGAGAAATGGAGAAACCTGGATTGTGGTGTGACCACTCCCCATGGCAGGAGTGCTTCCTCCCCTTCCTTATCTCTCTGGTGAGCACACGTGCCCTCTGGCAAAAATCTTTAAAAAGAAAGAAAAATACAAGTATATCACTTAGAAATATGAAGTAGGGACCAGCTGGTGGTGTGGTGGTTAAGGTGCTGGATTCCCACATAGTCAACTACATTTCGAGTTCCAGACCTGGCACCTTGAAAATCATGCCAGGTGCAGAGAAGTAGGGATTTTGGTTTGACCATTCCTCCCTGGAGTGGGTTGGGGGTGATTTCTCACTTTCCCTCTCACTGTCTCTGACTCTCTCTGGCAGGCACACATGCCTTAAGGCAAAAACCTTTAAAAAAAAATACAAAGTAGGCATCTGATGAAACAGCTGGAAGACTGGAAGAGCTTCTCTGTAAGTGGAACTTGAAGACCATTTTTTATATAAACATTTACCATTATGTCACTTTTTAAAAAAAGAATTACTTCTTATTTATTTAAATCCATTTGTTATTATTATTTCTTTAACTTGACCAAAGAGAAAGAGAGAGAGAGAGAGAAAGAGAGAGAGAGAGAAAGGGAAAGCAAGAAAGGAAGCTGCCAGGTCTGGGACTCTGTGGGAATCCAGAACCTTTAACTACCACCCAACCTGCCGGTCCCATCCATATTATTTCACTTTTTTTTTTTTTTTTGAGAGGTTTTTGGTATAGGACGTGTGCTCCCCAGAAAGACAGTGAGACAGAGAGACAGAAAGCAAGAAATCACCCCGCGGGGAGGATGGCCACGCTACAATCCCTTCTCCTCCATTCTCCTCTTGGGATCCTGGGCATGCACACACACGCGCCTGGCATGAGTTTAAGCCACCAGGTCTGGGAGTTGAACTGTAGTCGATTACATGGGAGTCCAGCAATATAGCCATTACGCCAACTGCTGGTTCCCCCTATTACATAACTTTTAACTACACTACGTTAGGTTACATTATTTTCAGGAAAGGGGCCCTGTCCTTTTCCTCTTAACTTCTAAACTCAATGATCTCAATCATTTCTCAGATGAACCCAACACCTTCCTCCCCTCCCAACTCACCCTACATACATGGCAAGCTCCTTCCTGCATTTTTTTTCCTCAAGGAAACAGGAAATATCCATGACAAGTAATTATAGTTCTCAACATCAGTTCCAGGAAACTCCCAACTCTAAGAGAAGGAAGACAGAGCATTAGGAAAGAAAAGGCCTTCCTCAAATTTTCTGTCTACTCCCAAACCAAATTATTCATTATCTTCTCAACAACTAATAGGAAGAAATAAGTTACATATGTTTTCTCAGTGTCTCTCTATGATCAAATTGAAAAATAAATAATAATAAATAAAATTAGATAACTAGTTCTTTATATAAAAAGTATTTATTTCATTATAATTATTATTTTTTCAAAGTTTGACCAGAGTGAGAGAGAGTGAAAGGGAAACAGAAAGCAAGCTACTAGGTCTGGGCATTGAACCACGGTCAGTCATGTGGGAGTCCAGCACACAACCACTCACTACCTGCTGTCCCCAACCCATGTTTTAGTAGGAAAAAAGACTGAGAAATCTTTACCAGATAGTTTTCTCATTCCTCTCACCAAACAAGGGCAATTTTGTGAGTTTTGATAGGAAATCATTAGGCACTCAACTTATAGTCTTGCTTAGCCTCCTTTGACTCATTTTTGTTTTCTGATCCTATTTTTTTTCTTTTTCATTGCCATAGAGTACATGCACTCGTCAGAGAGAGAGAAAGGAAGTTAGAGAGAGAGGGAGCATCCCCCCAATGGGGCATAGTCACACTACAATCCTTTTTGCTTCATTTCTCACTTCTGTCAAGATCTTGGGCATGGAGGCCGAGATTCAGATCACAGGTGACCATGTGGACCAGAGAGTGACAGAGTGAGAGAGAGACAAAGAGAGAGAGAGAAAATGAGAAGGCAAGCCACCAGATCCGGGACTCGAACTGCAGTCAGCTATGTGGGAGTCCAGCACTTTAACAACCACACCACCTGCCAGTCCTATACCTTTAATTAAAAAAAATTTTTTTAAAGCATTATTTTATTTAACTTTCTTTCTCTTTATTTTTATTTATTTATTTATTTATTTTAATTTGACCAGAGAGGGACAAAGTGAGAAAGAGAGAAAGGAAGTCATAAAGCAAGCCACCAGGTCCAGGACCCAAACCCTGGTTGGCCATGTAAGAGTCCAGTGCCCCTAACCACCACGCCACCTACTGGCCCCTAATTTATTTATTTTTAGGTGTTGGCCATAGGGCATGTATGCTTGCCAGAGAGAGACAGAAAGACACAGAAAAGGCAAGTGAGAAATTACCCCCCTTGGGGTTGGCCATGCCACAATCCCTTCTCCTCTATTTTTCTCTTGGGATTTTCGGCATGCACACATGTGACTGGAGTGATTTTCAACCACTGGGCCCAGGACTCAAACTACAGTTGGGTATGTGGGAGTCCAGCACCTTAGTCATCATACCACATGCTGGCCCCCATTTTTTATCTTTGTATTTTATTTTGCCAGGAACTTTTTCTTTAATTGCCAGAGGGTACACCTGCTCACCAGAGAGAAAAAGAGACAAAGAAACAGGGGGTGGAGGGAGAGAAAGTACCCCCAATAGGGTGTGCTCACCCCACAATCTCTTCATCATTTCTCCATCATGTTGGGATTTGGAGTATATATGCACAGACACCTAGCATTTTTCAAGCTGCTGGGGCTAGTATTCAAACCATGGTTAGCCACATGAAATTTGGCTCCCTTGATCACTAGACTATGAGACTAGTCCTTCCAGGAATTTTTGAAGTCGCCTTGTACTTTATTTATTAACATTTTTAAAGAATTATTTATTTACTTAATTTCATTTTTTATTATAATTAGTATTATTATTTTAATTTGACCAGAGAGAAGGAAAGCAAGAAAGCAAGCTGCCAGGTCCAGGACTTGAACCACAATCGGCCATGTGGGAATCCAGTGCCCTTAACTACCATGCCACCAGCTGCCCCCTATTTATTTTTATTTTTCATTTATTTATTTTTTAAAGAGAGATTTTTGTGGGCCAGTAGGTGGCATGATGGTTAAGGGTGCTGGACTCCCACATGGTCAACAGTGGTTCCAGTCTGGTCCTGGCAGCTTGCTTTCCCACTCTCTCT
>NW_006160042.1:181379-190195 GCF_000334495.1 Tupaia belangeri chinensis
AGGTGTACTTGGCAGAGAGACAGAGAAAGACAGAGAGACAGAAAGCGAGAAATCACCCCGCCCCACCCCACCCCCAAGGGATGGCCATGCCACAATTCCTTTTCCTCCATTTTCCTCTTGAGATTTTGGGTGCATGTGTACGCGCATTAGTTTGAAGCCACTGGGCTCAGGACTCGAACCTCGGTTGGCCATGTGGGAGTCCAAAAACGTAACCATTTTGCCATCTGCTGGTGCTTGTACTTTATTTTTTATTATTAAAAATCTTTTAAAAATAATTATTCATTTAATTTTAAAAACATATTATTATTTTAAAATTTTCTATAGGACATGTTCACTCACCAGAGAGATAGAGAGAGAGAAAGAGAGAAAGTGAGAAAGCAAGTCCCCAGGTCTGGGACTTAAACTGTGGTCAACCATGTGGAAGTCTAGCGCCTTAACCACCATACCACCTGCTGTCCTCCTCCTTGTACTTTCATATAACTAGCAGTGAAGTAGGTTTTTTATACCAGCAACACCACAAACCCTTGAGTAATACGTTGCATTAGGATGTTGTAACAGCTACCATATCACTAGACGATAGGAGTTTCTCAACTCTATTATAATCTTACGGACTCAGGGGACCAGCAGTTAGCGTAATGACTATGTTGCTAGACTCCCATGTAGTTGACAGCAGTTCAAGTCCCAGACCCGGTGGCTTAAACTCACGCCAGGCATGTGTGTGCATGCATGCTCAAGATTCTGAGAGGAGAATGGAAGAGAAGGGATTGCGGCGTGGCCATCCCCCCTTGCTTTCTGCCTCTCTGTCTCCCTTTGTCTTTCTGTTGAGCGCATATGCCCTATAGCAAATACCTCTCCAAAAAATAAATAAATAAAATAATAATAATCTTATGGAGTCACCATTATGTATGTGGCCTGTCATTGACAGAAACAATATTGTGTGATACACGACTGTATATTGAAGTATGTCCAATGTGCTGTGGAAATACGAAGATGGCAGTTAAATCTTTTCTTTTTAAAGATTTATTTGTTTTTAATTATATTTATGATCATTCTTCTTTTTTTTTTTTTTTTGGAGAGGTTTTTGCTACAGGGCGGGGGCGCTCCCCACGAGGCGGGTGCGCTCGCCAGACAGACAGAAAGCGAGAAATCACCCCCCAGGGGGGATGGCCACACTGCAATCCCTTCTCCTCCGTTCTCCTCTCGGGATTTTGGGCACGCACGCACACGCGCCCGGCGTGAGTTTTAAGCCACTGGGTCCAGGATGGGAACCGCAGTCGACTACGTGGGAGTCCAGCGACATAGCCATTACCCTAACTGCTGGTCCCCATTATTCTTCAATTTTGACCAGAGAGAGACAGATAGAGAGGAAGGGAGAGTGAGAAAGCAAGCCTCCAGGTCCAGTATCTGAACTGCGGTCGGCCACGTGGGAGTCCAGAGCCTCAACCACCACTCCACCTGCCGGCCCTGATGTCAGTTAAGTCTATTCGCAGAAATCAGAAAGCTTTACAAAGGTGATGGCTTTTTATTTCAAGTGGAAAGATCTCTGAACCATAAGTCAGATGATTTTTTTCTTAGCCTGTAACCATCGGCAGGAGAGTTGAGCTCTCTGTATCATAATGTTCTCTTCTGCAAAATATTTGCTTGCCTACCTGGTGAGAATCAAATGTTTGTGCAATTGTTTTATAACACACAAACATACTCTAAATGCAGCTAACAAAGATGGTATTGTTAACTGTCAGTCTAGATTAAAAACTCAAAATTGCTTTAACATAGTTTTTCCTCTCTGTCACAAAGAGCACATTTCCTTCTTGTGTTCCTTCTCAAGATCAACAATTCTCTTTACCACTCAGGGGAGTGGTCTGGATCAAGTTTCAGGTCTCAGAAAAGCCTTTGTGTGCCTGAGACAATTCTTGGCCTAAGGATCTTGATAGTACATTAAACCACCCACAGGGTGGCAGGGCCGAGCCAACTGGGTTCCTGAATTGTGTAAGAAAGAATTTCTTAGAAAAGGGGAAGTTGGGTTAAAGCACAAGATGTCCCATCTCTCTCATGTTATAAACATCAACTCAATCCAGTTTTCTCCTCAAAGAAAAACAAACCTCTCACCGCCTAACCCCCCTTGCTCTGATACATACTCTGGCAGTAGCTTTAAGAACTGGTTATATGTTATAGCAGAACAGAAGGAAATGAGGCTGAGATTTAAAATCTAACATTGATAAGAAACAAAACTAGGTTCTGAATTATGTCATGTTCTACTCCAGAGTCATACCCTCATCTATCGATTCGATTTATATTTAATAATTTATTTACTCTGTGAAATAAACTCTAATTGGAGCTAGGACGGATACAAAGATAAAAAAGAACATAGTGGGCCAGCAAGTAACATAGTGGGCCAGCAGGTGGCATGGTGTTTTTTTTTTTTTGGAGAGGTTTTTGCTACAGGGCACGTGCGCTCCCCAGAAAGCCAGAGAGACAGAGACATAGAAAGTGAGAAATCACCCCCCAGGGGGGATGGCCATGACACAATCCCTTCTCCTCCATTCTCCTCTTGGGATCTGAGTTTAAGCTGCTGGGTCCAGGAATTGAACCGCAGTCGACTACGTGGGAGTCCAGTGACATAGCCATTACGCTAACTGCTGGTCCTGAGGTGGCATGGTGGTTAAGGTGCTGGATTCCCACATGGCCAACCATGGTTTGAGTCCCAGACCTGGTGCCTTGCTTTCTTCCTCTCCCTTTCTCTCTCTGTCTCTCTCTGGTCAAATTAAAAAATAATAACAAATGGACTTAAATAAATAAATGATTTTTAAAAGAAATAAACAGATGTAAAAATTTTTTTAAAAGAGGCATAGTTGCTGCTTTCTAGGAATTCATTATCTAGGAGAGAAAAGGCTATTAATGCACAAGTGCGGTATGAGCAGTATCAACAATGTGCTATAGAATATTCAAAAGAGAATGAAATCATATTTGATTATTCAGTGAGAGACAAGGGAATTGGAAATCAAGGTTTCATAGAAGAAAAGTCACTTAGCCATCTACAGAAAAGTGAGTAGTATTTCAAAGAGCAGTGATGGGGAAGGAAGGACAGCCATTCTGGGTAAAGAGAAAAGCATGAGCAAAGACATGAAAACACGAAAGGCAGAGGAGGATACATTAGGGGAACACTGAGTACTTGGGTTTGGCTGAGGTATAGGGTACTTATGTAAGGAAGCAGCGGGAAATGAGAGTGGAAGTCTTTTCTTCATTCACGGTAGAGCGTGTGTGCACACGTGAGCGAGAGCAAGAAGCGCTTTCCACATGGTCTGGTCACATCACAATCCTCTTCCTCCAGTCTGTGCACCGGTCTGGTGTGTGCCTCAGGCTGATCAGGTTGAGGAATAAAACAGTATTTGTTTTTTGTTTTTTTGCTTTTTTTTTAAATACAATCACCATTGTGTATGTGGCCTGTTGTTGACAGAAAAAGCATTGTGTGATACATGACTGTGTATAGAAGTTTGTCCAACATGCTGTGGGAATACAAAGATGGCAGTTAAATCTATTCACAGAAATCAGAGGAAGCATTACAAAGGAGATGCCTTTTTTTTCCAAGAATCAGAAATGTATTAGTGAAAGATTTTTTAAAATTATTTATTTAATTTTACCCATTTATTATTATTATTATTCAATTTGACCAGAGAGGGAAAGTGAGAAAGCAAGCCAATAGGTCCAGGATTAGAACCATGGTCAGCCATGTAGGAGTCCAGTACCTTAACCATCATGCCACCTACTGGTCCCACTAGTATAAAGATCTTTGAACCATAAGTCAGAAAGACACAGAGAGAGAAAGTAAGAAAGCATCTCCTAGGGGAGATGGCCACTCCACAATCCCTTCTCCTTTCTGGATGTTGGGCATACATGCACATGTACTTGGCAGGCTTTCCAAGCCTCTGGGTCCGAGACTTGAACCTTGCAGTTGGCCATGTGGGATCCAGCCATCTTAACCACCAAGCCACCAGCTGGCCTGAACAGCATTTTTTTAAAGACAGGGGCCTCACTGGGTTGAGATCCTCCTGCCTCAGCATCCTGAGTAAGTGGGACCATAGGTACATACCACAACACCTAGCTCTTTCAGACAGGTTCTCACTATGTTGCCCAGACCTGCCTTGAACTTGTGGTCCTCCTGCCTCAGCCTTTCTGAGTTGCTAGAGTTACAGGTGACACTACTATAGTTAGCTTTTTAGGTTGGACCAGGAATTGAACCTGGACTTCCCTGTGACCCCAATCTGTGGAACATAGTGCCTTATCAGTCTGTGCTGCTGCAGCTAGGCCATGGGGCCATTTTATGAGTACTTTAAATACCAGGTTGAGGCATTTGAGTGTGATTCAGTAAACAAGAGATGTTGGAACATCACAGAAACAGGCAGGATTTCATTTTGTTAGATTCATCCAGACATGGCCAGGAAGATCAGTTGAACACTATTAAAATAATTCAGGCAAAATAATTCAGTAGTAGCAGTAGAATGAGAAACGGGAGACAGATTTTAAGACACTGGAAAGATGGCCTGCAGAGAATTTGACAGCTGACTGGATGGGAATGATGAAGAAGGACTCAAAGCTGATTCCCAGGGGTTGGCAGGTGGTATAGTGATTGAGGTGCTGGATGCCCACGTGGCCAGTCGTGGTCTGAGTCCTTGATGTGGCAGCTTGGTTTCTGATTTTCCTCTCTCTGGTCAAAATTAATCAATTAATTAATCAATTTAATTAAACAGAAGTAATTCTTTTTTTAAAAAAATAAATGATGGGAACTGGCAGTTAGTGTAATGGCTATGTCACTGGACTCCCACGTGGTCGACCGCGGTTCGCGTTCCGGACCCGGTGGCTTAAAACTCATGCCGGGCGCGTGTGCGTGCGGGCCTAGGATCCCGAGAGGAGAATGGAGGAGAAGGGATTGCGGCGTGACCATCCCCCCTGGGGGGTGATTTCTCGCTTTCAGTCTGTCTGTCTCTCTCTGGTGAGCGCATGCACCCTATAGCAAAAACCTCTCAAAAAAGAAGGAAAAAAAAAAAGAAATGATTCCTCAGGATCAGTGTAATGGTTACGAGACTGGACTCCCATGTAGTCAACCGTATTTCAAGCCCCAGACCTAGTGGTTTAAAACTCATGCCAGGCATTGGGGCCAGCAGGTGGTATAGTTAAGGTTCTAGACACTCCCACATAACTGACCACAGTTCAAGTCCCAGACCTGGTGGCTTGATTTCTCACTTTCCTTCTCTCTCTGTGGTCAAATTAAAATAAATTAATAAAATTAAATAAATAAATAAATATATATATATATATATTTTTAATTACAGAAGAGAACATTTGGACTGTAATCTTGGGATCTTGGGCATGCACGCACATGCGCCCAGTGTGAGTTTAAGCTGCCGGGTCTGGGACTTGAACCACAGTCCACTACATGGGAGTCCAGTGACATAGCCATTACGCTAACTGCTGGTCCCAAATAAATTATTTTTTAAAAAGAAACAAAAACTCATACCAGGTGCGTGTGCGTGCATGCCCAAGATACTGAGAGGAGAATGGAGGATAAGGGATTACGGTGTGACCACCCTCCCTGGGAGGTGATTTCTCACTTTCTGTCTCTATGCCTCTCTGGAGGGTGCATACGCCCTATAGCAAAAAAATCTCTCTCTCTCTCTAAAAAAAAAGAAAAGATGATTCTGGATTTTAAACCTTGATATAACTATTGTATAACAGTACTAGTAAAAGAAACAGAGAAGAAATGGGTTTGAGCACTAGAGAAGATTATTAATTCATTAATGTACAAGCTAAATTTGAGATGCCAGCTAGAACTTTGGAGACAAACTAAAGGTATAGTATAGATTTTAGTCAGTTACACAGAGTGGGTATACATGAGCAAACAGAGGAGCAGAACTTAAAGAAAAAAAGAGGGACAGTGACAAGTCCTTGAGAAAAACTTTAAGGGGATAGAGAAAAAAAGAAGTGCTAGCAAAGGAGAAAGAGATAAAGTACAAAAGTCAAGATGAGTGTTTACATTTTTAAAAACTTTTTTTTTTTGGGGGGGGGAGAAACCAGCAGTTGGCATAATGGCTATGTTGCTGAACTCCCATGTAGTAGACCACAGTTCGCGTCCCGGACCCGGTGGCTTAAATTCACGCCAGGCACGTGTGCGTGCGTGCCCAAGATCCCGCGAGGAGAATGGAGGAGAAGGGATTGCGGCGTGGCCATCCCCCCCCGGGGGGTGATTTCTCGCTTTCTGTCTCTCTGTCTCTCTCTCTCTCTCTGTCTGGCGAGCGCACGCGCCCTATAGCAAAATCCTCTCTGCATAAGTAGCAGAAGCCAGGTTACAAAAGGACAAGTTTAGTCAAGAGAGAAATCTTGTGTACAATAGATTATTCTCATAAGAAATTTGACAGAAGCCAGCAGGTGGCATGGAGGATAAGGTAGCTGGATCCCATGAGGCTGTCCGCGCAGTTCTAAAAACACACCGTGCCTACAGCCATACCACCCTAAACACACCTGATCTCGTCTGAAAAACACACCAGGCAGTATGTCCAAAATTCTGAGATAAGAATGGAGAAGAGATTGTAGTGCCACCATCTCCCCTGGGGGGTGCTTTCCCACCACCCTCACTCCCACCTCCTGTTGAGTGTATGAGTGTATGTGCCTATAACTCTTTTCTTTTCTTTTTTTTTTTTACAAAGAAGACATACCTTAAATGAGCCTGCAATATTTCTGAACAAGCAGATCCAGTCCCTTCTCTTCATCTTGCCATGAAGTTGGGCAACACACAGATCTCCATTCTCTCCTTAGTACAGTAGAAAAATAGACATCAGTAAACATGAAATGCGGGCTTCCAGATAAGGTATCTTACCCCCTTTATTCACGATAGAATACATGCACGCATGTGTGAGAGGGAGTGACAATGAGAACAGACAAGCATCTTCCACAGGGTCTCATCAAGCCACAATCTCCTTCCTCCGATCACCCAGCACATCAAATCCTGGCCACTCACGTGTGTGCCTGGCATGTTTCAGGCTGCCCACTCAGGAAATTCGAACCACGGCTGCTATGTGGGATCTGGTTTCTCCTGAGCAGTGCAATGCAGAGCCAGCCTGAGGTATGTTTTTTGTTTTTAGGTTTTTGCCACAGGGTGTGTGCACTCACTCTCTAGAGAGAGAGGGAAAGTGAGAAATCAGCCTCCAGGGTGATAGCCACATCACTATCACCTCTCCTTCTTTCTCCTCTCGGATTTTTGGTGCACGAGCACATGCAACTGGCGTGATTTTTCAAGGTGCTGGTTCCAGGACTCAAACTGTGGTAAACCATGAGGTCCAGTGCTTTAACCACACCACAGGTTGGCCCTGAGATATGTTTTTTTTTAAAGATTAATTTTAATATTATAATTATTATTAGTTTTAATCCCCTATAGGGCACATGTGTTCACCAGAGAAAGACAAAGAGAGAGGGAGTGAAAGTGAGAAAGCAACCTCCAGTTCTAGGATTGAACCACAGCCAGCCATGTGGGAATCCAGCACCTTAACCATCACACAACCCGCTGGTCCCAGACATAATTTTTTTAAAAAGAATTACTTGGGGCCAGTAGGTGGTGTAAAAGAGATTGCAGCATGGCCATCTCGTTGGGTGATTTCTCACTCTCTTTCTCTCTGGAGAACAAATATGCCCTATAGCAAAAAATCTCTCTCTAAAAAAGAAAAAAATGGGGGCCAGCAGGTGGTATAATGGTTACAACACTGGACTCTCACTGAACTCTGGGACCACGGTTTGAGTCCTGGACCCAGAGGCTTAAAACTCACACTAGATGAATAGGTGTGCGTGACCAAGAGTCCAAGAGGAGAATGGAGGAGAAGGGATTGCAGTATAGCCATCCCTCCCAGGGGTTATTTCTCGTTTTCTGTCTCTCTTTGTCTCTCTGGGGAGCGTATGTGTTCTATAGCAAAAATCTCTAAAAATAAAATTTAATTAATCCATTTGTTGTTGTTGTTGTTGTTGAATTTAACCAGACAAACACAGAGAGAAAGGAAAAGTGGAAGAGCAAGGAGCAAGTCGCCAGGTCCAGAACTCAAACTGTGGTCAGCCATACAAGAATCCAGCACCAAGGACCAGCAGTTGGAGTAATGGCTATGTTGCTGGACTCCCACGTAGTCGACCACAGTTTGAGTCCCAGACTCAGTGTCTTAAACTCACGCCTGGCGTGTGTGCGTGCATACCCAAGATCCTGAGAGGAGAATGGAGAAGGGACTGCGGCGTGGCTATCTCCCCTGGGGGGTGATTTCTCGCTTTCTATCTCTCTGTCTCTCTCTTTCTGGCAAGCACAGTGGCCCTATATCAAAAAACTCTAAGAAAAAGAATCTAGTACCTTTAACCACCACACCTGCCAGCCCCTTGTTATGTTTTTTTAAGAGAGAATTTTTTTAAAGAATTATTTTATTTAACTTTATTTATTTTTATTTTATCGGGGTATGGGGGGGAGAGAATGAGAAAATGAGAAAGCAGGCTGTCAGGTCTGGGACTCAAACTGCAGTCAACCATGATAGGAGTCCAGCATTCTTAGCCACCACACCACCTGCCAATCCCTTTAAGAGAGAATTTTGCTATAGGATGCATGCACTAATTGGAGAGACAAAGAGAGAGAGAGAGAAATCACCCCCTAGGCAGGATGGCCATGCCACAATCCCTTCTCCTCTATTCTCTTCTTGGGATCTTGGGCACGTGCACATGTGACCAGCATGAGTTTTAAGCCACTGGATCCAGAACTCAAACCACAGTCGACTACATGAAAGTCCAGCAATGTAACCATT
>NW_006160042.1:190239-215728 GCF_000334495.1 Tupaia belangeri chinensis
GGGCATATGAGCTCACCAGAAAGAGACAAAGGGAGAGCGAGAGAAAGAGAAAGAGAAAGTGAGAAAGTAAATTACCTGGTCTGGGGCTCAAACTATAGTCAAACATGTGGGAGTCCAGCATCTTAACCGCCATGCCACCTGTTGGCAATATAGTGTTTTTTAACTTTTCTTTAGAGAGATTTTTACTATAGAACATGTGCGGTCACCATAGAGACAGAGACAGAGACAGAAAGCAAAAAGTGGCCACACCACAATCTCTTCTCCATACTGCTCTCAGGATTTTGGGCACACAGGCACATGTGCCTGGCATAAGTTTTAAGCCACATGGTTTGGGACCCAAACTGTAGTTGACTACGTGGGAGTCCACTGATGTAACCATTACACCATCTGCTGGTCCTGAGATATAGTATTTTTTAATAATTAAAACTAAAGGGCCAGCAGGTGGCGTGGTGGTTAAGGGCTCTGGACTCCCACATGGCTGACTGGTTGGATTACTGGACCTGGCACCTTGCTTTCTCACTTTCTTTCTCTCTCTCTCTCCCCCCTTCACTCTGTCCCTAGCTGGTCAAATAAAAATAAATAAACAGTTAAATAAAAATAATTCTTTAAGGGGCCAGCAAGTGGTGTATGGTTAAGGGCGCCGGACTCCCACATGGCTGACTGGTACAAATCCTGAACCTGGTGGCTTGTTCACTTTCGCTCTCTCTCTCTCTCTCTCACTCTGTCTCTCTTTGATCAAATTAAAATAAATAAATAAAGTTAAATAAAATTAAAAAAAAATTCTTTAAAAAATTAAAACTAAATTTCAAAAAAAAAGAAAAAAAGAAAAGAAAGGGATGGGCCAGTTGGTGGCATGATGGTTAAGATGGCTGGATCTCACACGGCTGGATCTCACACGGCGGTTTGAGTTCCAGACCCGGAGGCTAGAAAAACACACTGGGGCTGAACAAGGGCCCAAAAAAATTGTGAGAAGAATTGTGACATGGTCACACCTATAGTGGTGCTTTCTCACTTTCCTTCTCTATGTCTCTGTCTCCCACAAGCATGCCCTATAACAAATTAAAAACCAAGAGATCTCACAAAGCATCCCACAGAGGAGAAGTCTAGGTTAAATATTATGTATCCCATGTTAGGAGAGTGGCTCCACCAGATACAAGCTACATGTCCTGTGTCAGTTAGCCAAAATAAGAAAATTGGTTTGGAAAAAAAAGGCTGCTAGAGTTCCCCCTTTAACTGTAAAACTCTGGGTCTTGTCTCTACAAGGCTTTAAAGATCAAACAAAATATTGTGTCAAAGTACTGAACAGGAAGAAAGAATACCTACCTTAGGACCAGTAGTTGGCGTAATGACTATGTCATTGGACTCCGATGTAGACGACTGTGGTTTGAGTCCTGGACCCGGTAGCTTAAACTCACATTGGGCGTGAGTGTGTGCGCGTGCCCAAGATCACAGGAAGAGAATGAAGGAGAAGGGACTGTGGTGTGGACATCCCCCCAGGGGGTTGTCTGTCTGTCTGTCTTTGTCTTTCTGGAAAGCGCATATGCCCCATAACAAAAACTTCTCCAAAAAAAAAAAAAAAAGAATAGCTACCTCAAGTCAGGCAGACCTGGGTTCAAGATTTTGCTCTATTTACTAAATCTGTGACCTCAGGCCAATTACTTAACCCTCTGAGTCTGATTTAATCAACCCTGAGTCACAGGATTATTGTGAGAATTGAATGAAGTAATCTAAACTTAAATCCTTTCTGGAACAAGATGACAGATGACCTTATAAATAAAATATCACTGACATCATTATATAAAGGAGTTCATTCATTATAGACTGTCAATATGACAGTTGTTTAAAAAGTCATGTTGAATTCTTAAGATACTATGTGGTTATTAATATATTCCTGTTAATCTATGACTTGAAGCCATATACACAGTTGGGGAGTCTCAAATCTCACAGTCTCTTTCAAACTCCTATTTGCCTCTAAACTACACCTTGGGCAAAAATAGGAAGGGAGTAGGGATGAGGGTAAAAGAGTTTTCAGCTGAGGTGACAGGATAATTAAAAGGACAAAGAAAGGGTTTGTTGTGCATTAGGAACTATGAGTCTTAAGGGTTCTTATGTCTGTCAGGCCAGGGATGAAAGAAAAGAGAAATGCAGTCAGTGCCTTGTCTCTGATGACCCCAAGGGAAAGCTGAAGGTGCTTCCCTCCCTGAAACCTTTGGCTTTATTTTATCACCTCCAGTAAAGCAAACAAACAACCACCACCACTTGGTTTCCTGTTGGCACTGCGGTTGAAGAGGGTGGGAAAGGACAGGTAAAGATGACCTAACTTGCAAAACGCCTGGCCGAGCCCTACTTTGCTATTCTTCCCAAGCCTGCCATTCCACCCTCTTTTACTCCCCTGTACCCCACAAATGTTTGTACCCTGTTTTCAGGACAGGAGTTGACAAGACCTTTTTTCCCCTTTCATCCAAGAACTCAGAAAGAAGAATCAAGGGGTAGGTTTCCATCAGAATACTGGTTATAAGGTGAAAGGTCGTAAACAACTCTGTCCAGGAGGACTGTATTTCAGAATAGGCCTTGGCTACAGGCCCAGGAGGCATCTGCTACTGCCAAAGCTAAACAGTATTTTGGCACTTACGGGAACTCGGGCATAACAAAGAGCAAACAAATGGTCTGTACTGAACTCTGCAAAATGGAAAGATAAGAAGCCCAAGAGAAAAACAGAATGAGAAAATTGTCATATGATTTTCTTTTTAAAAAAAACTTTCCCCCAGAGAGAAAGCACCCTCCTCCTCCTTACACCCACACACACACACACACACACACACACACACACGTAGGATGTTGCAATTCCTTCTCCCCCATTTCTCGATTCTGTCAGAATTTAGAGTACATATGCTAACGTGTTTTGCAGTTCCTGGGGCCAAGACTAGAACCCTATGGTTTGCCATATGGAATCTGGCTCCCTTAACCTCCAGGCCACAGGCCAGCTTGCAGGGATTTTTTTCTTTAAAAAAATATTTTATTGGGGCCAGCAGGTGGCGTGGTGGTTAAGGGCACTGGATTTCCACATGGTCTATCACGGTTTGAGTCCTGGACCTGGCAGCTTGCTTTCTCACTTTCTCTCTCTCTCTGTCCCTCTCTGGTCAAATTATTAATTAATTAATTAATTAATTAATTAATTAAAAAGTTAAATAATTCTTTTTTAAATAGATGGGTTTTAAAAATTATTTTATTTAACTTTATTTATTATTTATTTAAATTTGACTAGAGAGTGGGACCAGCAGTTAGTGTAATGGCTATGTCGCTGGACTCCCACGTAGTTGACCGCGGTTCGGGTCCCGGACCCGGTGGCTTAAACTCACTCTGGGCGCGTGTGTGTGTGTGTGCCCAAGATTCTGAGAAAAGAATGGAGGAGAAGGGATTGCAGCATGGCCATCCCCCCTGGGGGGTGATTCCTCGCTTTCTGTCTCTGTCTGTCTGGCAAGCGCACGCACCCTATAGCAAAAAAATAAATAATTTTGACTAGAGAGGGACAAAGTGAGAGAGAGAGAGAAAGCAAGAAAGCAAGCTGGCAGGTCCAGGACTGGAACCACAGTGGGCCATGTGGGAGTCCGGCGCCCTTAACCACCACACCCCCTGCTGGCCCCAGCCTATAGAAGTTTAAAAAGCTAAAAAATTCAGTACTTCACAGATATACTCAAATAAATATCACCATCTCTTGTCTCTAGGATATCTGAAATTATACCACCACCCTCATCCATTACTAGCCACCTCCCCTCCTATTTCCTTAAAATTCATGTACTCATCATACTATTTAAAAACAGTGATTCAGGGACCAGCAGTTGGCATAATGGCTATGTTACTGGGCTCCTATTTAGTCAACTGAGGGTCAAGTCCCGGACCCAGCTTAAATTCACACCAGGTATGTGTGAGATGGCTATCCCCTTGGGGGGTGATTTCTCACCTTCTGTCTCTTTCTGTCGAGTGCATGCACCCTATAGCAAAACAAAACAAAACAAAAATAGTGATTCATGTATTTCTTCTTTGTAAACTTTTTATTATTTAACTATTTATTTGTATTTAATTTGATCAGAGTGGGTAGGGGGAGAGAGAGAGAGGAGAGAAAGTGAGAAAGTAAGCCACCAGGTCCAGGACTCAAACCATCATTGACCATGCCATCGACCATGCCATCAACCATACACACACACACATATATATTTTTAAGAATTATTTAATTTTATTCATCATCATTATTATTTTTAATTTGACTAGGGAGACACAGAAAGGGAAAGTGAGAATGCAAGCTGCCAGGTCTGGAACTTGAACCACAGTCAGCCATGGGTACTCTAGCACCTTAACCATCACTCCACCTGTCAGACCCCCAACTAAGATGTTTTTAAAATGTTAAAATCATGGCTTCTGAGGGACCAGAAGTTAGCATAATGGCTATGTCGCTGGATTCCCATGTAGTTGACCGCGGACTGGACCCAGTGGTTTAAAACTCACGCCGGGTGAGTGTGCGTGCGTGCCTAAGATCCTGAGAAGAGAACGAAGAAGGGATTGTGGTGTGGCCATCCCCCCTGGGGGGTGATTTCTCGCTTTCTGTCTCTCTATCTCTCTGTCTGGCTGGCGAGTGCATGTACTCTATAGCAAAAACCTCTCTCAAAAAAAATATGGCTTCTGAGAAGATATTTACTTTGATGGGTATGAAAGTATACATGGGAGGGGCGGCGGCTGGCAGATGGTGTGGTGGTTAAAGGGGTTGGATTCCCACATGGCTGACAGGGGTTTGCGTAGACTTGGTGGCTTGCTTTCTCACTTTCCCTTTCTCTCTTTCTCTGTGTGTCTCTCTAGTCAAATTAAAAAATAATAACAAATGGAATTAAATAAATAAATATTTAAAAAAATACATGGAGGTCATCAGGTGGTGTGGTGGTTAAGTCGCTGGACACTCCCACATGGCCAACCATGGTTTGAGTCCCTGACCTGGTGGCTTGCTTTCTCACACCCCCCACCCCCGGGATCAAATTAAAAATGAGTGAATGAATACATAAAATAATAATTCTTAAAAGAAAGTATATATAAATGTAAAACATTAAAATGTTTACAAAGGGGACCGGCAGGTGGCATGGTGATTAGGGACCCCGGACTCCCCATTAGCTGATCATGGTTCAAGTCCTGGACATAGCAGCTGACCATGGTGTGTCCTGGACATGATGGCTTGCTTTCTCATTTTCTATCTCTGTTTCTCTCTCTGGTCAAGTTAAAATAGTAGTATTAATGGGACCAGCAGTTAGCATAATGGCTATGTTGCTGGCCTCCCACGTAGTCAACCGCGGTTTGAGTCCTGGACCCGGTGGCTTAAAACTCATGCCGGGCGCGTGTGCGTGCGTGCCCAAGATCCCAAGAGGAGAGAGGAGAATGGAGGGGAAGGAATTGTGGCGTGGCCATCCCCCTGGGGGGGTGAGTTCTCGCTTCTATCTCTCTCTCTCTGGCTGGCAAGCGCACGCACCCTATAGTAAAAACCTCTCCAAAAAAATAATATTATTAATAAAATTAAATAATTCTTTAAAAAAATACTTCAGTGTGACTCCCACCTCACCTATTCCCACTAATTCAATTGACATCATAGACCAACTGAAAACACCTCAAGCCTAATTGGTAACTTTCTAGAACAGGGTGCCGCCTTAAACCCACGCACATTTAAGGATCAACATGTTCCTGGGACTTGGTGGTGGCGTGTGTGTATATGCGTGCGTATGTGTGTGTGTGTGTGTGTGTGTGTGTGTGTGTGTTTTCCCATAGTCATGAAGCCTATTCTCTCCAGCTTACTTAATATTAAGACTGAATTTAACTTGTTAGCCTTAGGGTGTCAAGCCCAGTACATGAAAAAGGAAGAAGGATCCTGAACAGCAAAGAATAATCTTTTTTTGCTGAGAGGTAGAATTTTCCTTACCCTATTCAAAAGCTTCTCACTTCCCCCATCTGCATATAGAGGACATTATCTTCCTCTTTCCAGCAAAAGGAATGAAATAATCATCTCCTGATACCCCAACACAGATACTGGAGGGATCTAGAAACTAAGGAACTGGAAGACTCAATCCCTGCATCTGTGCCTACATGTTTTTCTTACATTTGGGAATCATTTCTCAGTAGTCAGCTCCTAAGGCTTCTGCGGAAAAACCTGCCAGCCAGCCGGAACCAGCACAGAGAAGCGCAGGGTCCCCTTAGCTTGAACGTGAGCTCTAGTGACCCTTCTTTCTAAAAAATTTCACTGATTCCTACACAGCTTAGGGAAAAAAATGTTTCAAAGGTAAGGAACTTGTTCCTTTCAACAGGAGCCTGGCCACGTCTCCACTGACACTTTGGTTATAAACAAGAGAACTCTCTCGGATGTGCATTTGATTCAGTGAGATGGGTGAGAGTAACTCCAGAAGAAAAGGGAGTTTAGCATCCTTTTTCTTCTTTCCTGGAGAAGCTGGGGGCGTTAGAGATAATCAGAGCCTACAGGACACGCCTGACTCAAGAGGTGATGAGGAAAACAGGGAACATAGACAAAGTGTTCCCCGACTTTGCAGGTAGAAACTGAAGCGATGAGGGGATAAGCAACAGGATGTGAACACGCCCTTACCATTTCCCTTCCAGAGAACAGAATACAGCGTACAGGGCGGTGAGGAACAGCCCAGCACACCGCCCCAGAGCCCCGCGGGCTACAGATGGGAGAGAAGACACATTTGTCCCATGGGTCTGCTTTCCAATGACTGATGACAGGTTTAAAATCTGTGTCAAGCTCTCCCTTCCTTTGGCTACAAGCACGTTTGTTGTTTTAAGCAGAGATGCGGGGCAAGAGAAAGACAAAAGGGATTTCTAAACCGTAACAGCAGCATTCCCTGCCCTCTGCCCCAATCCTAAAGTATTCTCAGAGCTACGGGGTTGTTTTTCACAGACCAGCGACTTGTGAGCCGGGAATAAACGGTGGCCTCTCAAAGAACCACACTGGCCAAGCCTGGGCAGGAAATTCCCTCATAAGCACATTTGCCTTTCACCTCAAAACACCGTTCCCAGGCCAGGGCATCCGCAGCCGCTCTGACTGCCGCTCTCCGGTGGTTGAGTTTTAGGGTCATGGGATCTTCCTTCCGCTCGGCCCAGGGGAAGACGCCGCGCAACCCCCTCCGCCCACTCGTGCCAATGCTGCCCCTCCTCCCCGCGGCGCCCGGGTGCACAACAACCATTTTCCCCGCCAGGAGCACACCGTGTCCACGCGCCTCCGCGACCCCACTGATTGGCTGGGCTCCTGGTAAACAAGGACCGGGCAGCCAATGAGAGAACTGTGCACGAGGGCAGCACGAGCCTCCGGGCCTGCGCTCGCGTGGCCCAGCCGGCTCTGCCTACTATATAAAGCAGTTTCCGGCTCCAGGTCGAAACCATCCCTTAATCTACTGGGACGGAGTAGTATTAGCTGAGATCCGGAGTTTCTCGCTAGCCTTTGGGGAAAGGAAAGCAAAGCTTTTTTTCTTTTTGAGATCCATTGATATCTACAGATTTTGGATACTTTTTCAGAAACTTGAAGATCCCTTTGTGGGCTTTTTAAAATATTATTTTATTATAATCTTTGAATGCCTAGCCTGCTTAAGGAGACACTCGTTCTTTAGGAAGTGTGAAATCTTCATTTACTGCAAAGGGGGGTTCTTGGAGTTTCGGATTTTTTCTCCCACCCTGTTTCTGATTCTTGAGCTAACTAAGCCCAATCATGGTGATGTTCAAGAAGATCAAGTCTTTTGAGGTGGTCTTTAATGACCCCGAAAGGGTGTACGGAAGTGGCGATAAGGTGGCCGGCCGGGTGATAGTGGAGGTGTGTGAAGTTACTCGAGTCAAAGCCGTCAGGGTCCTGGCTTGCGGAGTGGCCAAAGTGCTCTGGCTGCAGGGCTCCCAGCAGTGCAAGCAGACCTTGGAGTACCTGCGCTACGAAGACACGCTTCTCCTGGAAGACCAGCCAACAGGTAAAGGGCCAAATTTTCCATTGTTGGAGGGTGGAAGTTAGGTAGAGAAGAGAATTTAATAAGTGAACGCAGCGGATCCTAAATGCTTCAAGTTGCTCTTGGTTTGAGTGGTTGGAATTGTGTGTGAGTTCCTTTTCTTTTTAATGTGCAAACATCCCAAAAGGGCCATTGGTACGAATTAGGTGTGTTTTAAAGTGATCCCTGCTGGTCTTGCCTCAGGTATTTATAAAGATTTGTATATATGCAAGTTGCTTATTTGTTTCCTGTTTGAGATGTTAGTGAGGAAGCTGTTCTGGGTGAGCTTTTTGCAGGACTTTGCAACTTGCTGCCTAACAAAATGTACCAGATTTAAGACTATAAGGGATGAAAATGGGTACTATAATATTCCTGTTGCTCTCCATTCATCTCTAATAGATGGCGATTTAAAGGGTAACAAGAAACCTGATGATTTCTTCTCTCCCTTTAGGTGAGAATGAGATGGTGATCATGAGACCTGGAAACAAATACGAGTACAAGTTCGGCTTTGAGCTTCCTCAGGGGTAGGTATCAACTACTTGCATGTTGGTGTAAATTTTCTGTCTCTAAAAATTTACTCTTTTCATCACTTTCTGAGAGCATTTTAAAATTTTCCTTTTTTTGTTGACACAGGCCTTTGGGAACGTCTTTCAAGGGCAAATATGGATGTGTAGACTACTGGGTGAAGGCTTTTCTTGATCGGCCCAGCCAACCAACGCAAGAGACAAAGAAATACTTTGAAGTGATGGATCTAGTGGATGTCAATACACCTGATTTAATGGTGAGGTTCATTTTCATTTTAAGATTGTGTTCTTCTAGGTCAAAAGATGATATGTCAGGTGTCTTGGGCATTAGATTGAAGCATTTCAAAATGCTTTCTTTTTTCCTACATAGGCACCAGTGTCTGCTAAAAAGGAGAAGAAAGTTTCCTGCATGTTCATTCCTGATGGGCGGGTGTCTGTGTCTGCCCAGATTGACAGAAAAGGATTCTGTGAAGGTAAAAAGTTTGTGTTTGAAGTGGTGGGCAGATAGAACTGTGGGTTTGGGGACAAGGGCATAGGGAAGACCAAGACAAAGAAAATGTCATGATCTCTACTATGAGTTAATAAGTTTTTATCTTCTCATTGTTAGGTGATGAAATTTCCATCCATGCTGATTTTGAGAATACGTGTTCCCGCATTGTGGTCCCCAAAGCTGCCATCGTGGCCCGCCACACTTACCTTGCCAATGGCCAGACCAAGGTGTTAACTCAGAAGTTGTCATCAGTCAGAGGCAATCATATTATCTCAGGGACATGTGCATCGTGGCGTGGCAAGAGCCTTCGGGTGCAGAAGATCAGGCCATCCATCTTGGGCTGCAACATCCTTCGAGTTGAATATTCATTACTGGTGAGTGGATGGGAGTGATTCCAGGAGAGAAATTCTATTTCTGTCACCAAAAGAATGGTGAATTCTCCAGACTTTTAATCTAACAAACTTGCCTTTTTACCTTCAAGATCTACGTGAGTGTTCCTGGTTCCAAGAAAGTCATCCTTGACCTGCCCCTGGTAATCGGCAGCAGATCAGGACTGAGCAGCCGGACTTCTAGCATGGCCAGCCGAACCAGCTCAGAGATGAGTTGGGTAGATCTGAATCTCCCTGAAACCCCAGAAGGTGAGCCAAACCTAATATCTCTTCTTTGCCTGCTTGGATTTGTAAAATTGTGATGGTCAGGCGTTTTTTTGGCCAAACTAATTACTTCCCATATTTCTTCTTCTAGCTCCTCCTTGTTACATGGATATCATTCCTGAAGATCATCGCTTGGAGAGCCCCACCACTCCTCTGCTAGATGACATGGATGGCTCTCAAGACAGCCCTATCTTCATGTATGCTCCTGAGTTTAAGTTCATGCCACCACCTACTTACACTGAGGTGAGAATCGTAATTTTTACTGTTTGCATTGGTTGTAACCCAATGAAAAGTTTACTTGGAAGGACTTCTAAACTGGGTTGTTAACTTTTGAGTTCTTAGCCAAACTAAAGTTTTTCCCTCCCTCCCCTTTTTTCCAGGTGGATCCTTGCATCCTCAATAACAACGTACAGTGAACACGTGGAAGAGAAGTAGCTATACCTACTTTGGACCTCTTACTGGACACTCACTTTTTTAGAGACTCAACGTCTCTGCAGTGGGGTATTAGGTCCACCCCAGCCTCTGAGTCCCTAACATGGGAGGTGATCAGCCGGCAATCTTCTGGGCCTTAAAGGGTGTGGACTTACCCCTTGGTCAGCACCGATGTTGTGATATAGGGATTAGGGATGTTTGCTGAATGGGTTTTGAAACATACACTAGGAAAAAATCAAGCACATCCCATTTTCGCAGATCTCTTGAAAAATGAGGCATTTTCAGTTGTTTTGAGTCAGAGCTGAAATGGCTTTTTGGTATGGTCTTTCCCAAGGGTATTCATCATTTTAACATCCAATCTTGAACTTTTGTGCCAAGTGGAACAGAGCCAATTTAGCAGAGTTAGAAAAATTTAAAAGATTGTGGTCAAAACTCTGGAAAAAGGTTCTTAAAATCAGCGTTCCCTTTCGTACACTTATAGAAACAAAAACTCTCCCAGGTTAATTGGGTTTGGACTTTGAAGAGGAAGCTGCTCGAAGATTCTTTGATTAAATACAGTGTGCTTTAACATGGTTCAAAGCAGTAATAACTGTGCCTCACCAAAGGTTTTAAAAGCCATTTTTGGAACCTATTGCACTGTGTTCTCCTGTTGCAAATGTTTTCATGTGGGAGAATGTGTTTTTCTTTTCATGTGACTCCTTGGAATTGATTCTAAGGTGATTTTCTTAGCACTTTAGTTCCCGTCAATTTTTTGGTCCCTCCCAACCCCAAATGTAAGCTGAAACTGGTCTATGTTGCTAGCCCAATGACCAAAAAAAAAAAAAAAAAAAGTCTTAAGACTTTGTCACAGTGTGCAGAGTTATGTAACTCTGACACTCTAATATGAAAAGGTTGCTGTTGTCAGCCTCCGTCCACTGTGATTTCTCCAAATCCAAAGAGAATCTCTAGAACAAGATATCCCGGCACTGTGATCAGGGCTTACAGACACTGCCATGAGAAATTGGGGGGGCAGGTCTTCACAAAAGCCCATTCGATGCCCTTCTTGCCCTGTGTTGGGGTTATTGCAGCCACTAGCACTTGGTCAGTCACCTTCAGCTGTAGCACTTTGTTTGCTGTCCTGTGTCAGAGCACTGAGCTCCACCCTTTCCTGAGAGTTAACACAGCCAGAAAGTATGTGGGCTTAAGATGGTTTCTTTTTGTTGTTTTATAATTGTATCTTTTTGTATGATCAAAGCTATATTTTGTACTTAACCAGATATATTTTCAACCCAGATGGGGGTATTCTTTGTAAAAAATAAATAAATAAAAAGTTTTTTAATGGCAAAAAGTTGTTTCTCCTTGTCTGAGATGACATCAGAGGCCTTTTCAGAAGGAAGGTGAACCTAAAGTAGCTTTTCTCTACTTCCCAAAAAATTCACCTTACTGGAAACTCGGGTTCCTATTCACCCCAAGGAACGTAATCAGTGGAGTTTGGAGGCGCCTCATAGGCCTTTTGGATTCACTGAAGAACTAGTGGGATTTTCTGGTGATCTAAGCTAGTTCCACATCCATGGTTAAACATTACCAAATTCAATTTTAGCGTTTGTGAGGTCTTGAAATAAAGGGAAAGGAAGGAGCCAGCAGGTGGTGTGGTGGTTGAGGGCACTGGTCTTCCACATGGCGGACCCCGTTTTGAGTCCCAGACTTGGCGGCTTGCTTTCTTACTTTCCCTCTCACTCTGTCCCCTCTCTGGTCAAAATTAAAAATAAAAGTTAAAAATCATTATTTAAAAAAATGAGGTTTGAGAAGATTTGGAAGGAGAAGGTCAAGGTTCCTTTATAGTTCATACCAGTTTCTTCCCACTGTAAGCTTGGGTTATATGCTGACGAGAATAACTAATGAGGATGTAAGAGTTTAGGGTATAAAATTTGGGCCAGGTACAGCATGGTGATTAAGGTGACTGTCCCACAAGGCTGACTGCACAACTGGAGTTCCAGACCCCGTGTCTTGAAAAACAAGCCTGGGAACCAGCAGTTAGCGTAATGGCTATGTGGCTGGACTCCCATGTAATCGACTGCGGTTCGTGTCCCGGACCCGGTGGCTTAAAACTCAACGCCAGGCGTGTGTGCGTGCGTGCCCAAGATCCCGAGAGGAGAATGGAGGAGAAGGGATTGCGGCGTGACCATCCCCCCTGGGGGGTGATTTCTCGCTTTCTGTCTCTATGTCTCTGTCTGTCTAGCAAGCGCACGTGCCCTATAGGGAAAAACCTCTCCCCCAAAAAACAAGCCCAAGGCACATGTGTAGATGCCCAAAATCCTGAGAATGGAAAAGAGATAGTAACAAGTAACGTGGCCATCTCCCCTAGGGGGTGCTTTCTCACTTTTTCTCTCCAGTGAGTAAACTGTGCCCCATAGCAAAACAAAAATGTAAAAATACTAAATTCTTTGGAAACAGGTACCACTTTTATCTCTACAGTTGCAATTAGTGCAGTTTCTATCCAAGCATATAATCATAATTCAGTAAATGTTTGTTATATATTCAATGCCACCTTCATCCTTTAGGATATGGTTTAGCAGTTTCCTATTTCTTCTTTATAATAATAATAGGTTAATACTACGATTCCATCTCTAGTTGAAGTGATTTTTAAAAAGAGTGACAACTGAGAAACCCTGAGCTAGCAGAAGTCAATGAACTTTTTATCTCTTATTTAAATCTTTCCAATAGGTCTAGTCTTCACTTTTCTTTGTGCTTCCACATAGTAGCTCCAAATAGCACGTTCTCAGAAGTGGTGCATAAAATCTGTGAATTGAACCGAAGGCTTCATTGTTTGTCTTTCATTCTCCATAGCTCTTTTGTACCCTCCTGGCTCTCCTTGTTTTCAATACCAGTGGGTCAGTCTCTGGCTTTCCGTATTGACTTAGTGACTTTTACCTGAAACACCACCCCCACTTTCTCACCTGTTCAAGAATTTAATGGCTTCTCTACTTCAAGTCTGTGAGCAGAAAACTAGGTCAAAGTTGATGGAAAAGTTTTCTGCAGCTTGTTTTCCAGGGACTGGAGGGGTGGAGCAAGGACAAGAGCAGGCCAGAGGGCAGGACAAAGGGATGGAGAGACCTTATATTAGCACATGAGCCTGGTTGTTTGTGTACATGGTCTGGCTCCTGGTACCTGATAGAGGAAAGGGATGGCAGGGAGAGGATAGATGACTTATACCCAAGGTGATCCAGAAAGGATCAGAACACACACATTTTCTCCTTATATCCTAACACCCCTAATCCAGCACTTCCGATAGAACTTTCTGAGATGATTGGGCTGTCTGTGTCCGCACTGTCCTATACAGTAGCCGTTAGTCTCGTGTGGCTACTAAGCTCTGAAATGTGGCCACATGTCACTGGCGAACTGAATGTTCAATTCTGTGAATTCAGTTAAGTGAACTTTAAATAGTTTTGGATGACCAGTGGCTAACACTGAGCAGTGCTGCAAAATCTGAGGAAGGAAATACACAGCTAGAGCTGCTCTCCCAGAGGAAACCCATCCCTCCCTCAGAGTACAAAAAGCTCCACTGGACTTCCTTTAACCTTCAATACACAGTTTCTACCTCGCTGCAGGACAGTTTCTGTGTAGGAGCTTGCTTAAGTATACTTCTGGCCCAACAGGGTACTGGCCCAACTGTTTCCTCACTTGAGTGAGTGAATATTTTGGGTCTTCTTTTCCCATGCTTTTCTCATATACTGTTAATTTTTTTTTTTTTTTTAAGTTTTACTATAGGACCCAGAGAGAGATAGGGAGAGAAAAAGGGAAAGTAAGGGACTAGGAGTTCGCATAATGGCTGGACTCCCATGTAGTTGACCACAGTTCGAGTCCCGGACCCAGTGGCTTAAAACTCACGCTGGGCACGTGTGCGTGCATGCCCAAGATCCTGAGAGGAGAATGGAGGAGAAGGGATTGCAGCGTGGCCATCTCCCCTGGGGGGTGATTTCTCGCTTTCTGTCTTTCTGTCTCTCTCTGTCTTGCTGGCGAGTGCACGCGCCCTATAGCAAAAAACTCCCCCCCCAGGGGAAAGTAAGAAAGTAAGAAATCACCCCTCAGGGGAGGATGGCCATACCACAATCCTGTCTCCTCCATTCTCCTGTCAGGAGTCTGGAGAGGCACACATATGCGCCTGGCATGATTTTTAAGCCACCTGGTTCAAGACTTAAACCACACAATTAGCCATGTGGGTCCAGCTGCCTTAACTACCACACCACTGACTGATTGATGCTGTTTTTTCTTTTTTTTAATAAAGAATTATTTTATTCCTGACTGACTGATGCTGTTTTTTCTTTTTTTTAAATAAAGAATTATTTTATTATTTAACTTTATTAATTTAGTTAGTTGTTTTAATTTGACGAGAGAGAGAAAGAGAGAGAGAGAAAGTGAGAAAGCAAGCCACCAGGTCCATAACTTGAACTGATGACTCAAACTGCAGTCAGCCATGTGGGAGTCCAGAGACATTAAACACCATGCCACATGTCAGCTCCAATGCTGTTTAACTTTTCTTTTTAAATTATTTTATTTAACTTTATTTAATTTTTATTTTTTTAATCTGACCAGAAAAGAACAGAGCATGCACGTGAGATAGAGGGAAAGTGAGAAAGCAAGCTACCAGGTCCAGGACTCGAACCGCATTGGCCATGTGGGAATTTAGGCCCCTTAATCACCATGTCACCTGCCAACCCCAGTGCTATTTAATTTTTAAAGAGCTGTAACCTATATGTTCAGCCACTAGAGGAGATCTAGTTCTGAAAATCATTTATTCATTAAGTCTAAGGTGGTGTAGGAAGATCTGAGAGAAGTCAGGAAGAAAGTTATCTAAAGAGAGAAAAGAGCTAAAGAAAAACTCAACAAAAAGGCAGATAACTTTCTCAGTTAGGGTCTTTGACTACCTTGATTCTCTGAATAGACTGGAAACACAAGGATCTATCTTGGGTTGAGGCTTTGGGAGTAAAGCATGTGAAGAGAGGGTTTGACCAAGCACATGGTCAGCAAAAGATAATCACACAGGAGCTGAAGGACATGAGTGTAGTGAAGGAGTGACCTTTGTCCCTTTTTTATTTCATTTATTTTTTAATTTGTCAGAGGACACCTGCAATCACCAGAGAGACAGAGAGGGAGAAAGCACCCACAAAAGGGATATGGTCACACCACAATCCCTTCTCCTTCATTTCTCCATCCTGTTGGGATTTGGGGCATGTAGGTTCAAGAACCCAGTATGGGGATCAGCAGGTGATGTGGTGGTTAAGGGACTGGACACTCCCACATGGCCAATTACAGTTCAAGTCCTCAATCTGGTGGCTTGCTTTCTCACTTTCCCTCTCTCTCTTTCTCTCACTCTCTCTGGTCAAATTAAAATAAAAGAATGAATAAATAAAATAAAGACCTAGCTTTAAAAAAAAGAAAGAAAGAAAGAAAGAAAAGAACCCAGCGTGTTTCTCAAGGAGCTGAGGCCAGTATTTGAACAGCACAATCAACCATTTGGAATCTGACTCCCCTAACCACTAGGTCACAGGGTCAGTCTATCCTTTCCTCAATTCTTTCAATAGCCTACAGACCTTTCCTAGAGTTCTTTCCTTGGACCACCTTGAGGTGATGAAATGCTTAAGGTACAATGGCCACAATCCCTGGCCCCAAGCACACTGACCTCAATAGTTCTGACCTGGAGAGAGCAGAAAGTTTTGTCTCTTCTCTGTTTATTTTTTTAAAAGTATTTTATTTTTTGGGGCTAAGAGGTGTTGTGGAGGTTAAGGCACAGGATTCTACATAGCTAACTGCAGGGTTCAAGTCCCAGACCTGGTTAGAAAATCATACCAGGTGCATGTATGTGCATGACCTAAAGCCCAAGAGAAGACTGCAGAAGGAAGTGCAGCATGACCATCCCCCCCTGGAGGAGTGATTTCTTACTTTCCACCTGCCCCTGCCATCTGACAAGTCTCTATGCCCTATAGTTAAAATTTTATATATATATATATGTTTAGTTATTTCTTCCATGAATGAGAGAAAGAAGAGGAGAAACAGTACCCCCAATGAGCTTAATGCCACGATCTTCCTTCAGCCTTCAGATCATGGTCATGCATGTGCCAGACATACTCAGGAAGGTCTCCAGACTTGAACCATGAACCTTTCCATGTGAGATTTGTGCCTCACAGTCACATTGTACTGCCTCGCCACTGTCTGTCCTCTCCCCACTCTTTTCTGACCCCATATCCACCTTCATTTCCAAAGCTGAAATACTCCCTTTTGGAGATGGCTACAAATTAAGGGTTGCAGGTCCTGGCCCAATAAGGAGTTAGAACCTAGAAAAAGTTCAGGGATTAGCCTTTCTATACTATTTTGTGTGTGTGTGCTATAGGGCATTTGCATTTGCCAAAGACAGAGAAAGAGGGAGAAGAGAGGGAATCCCCACATAGGGAGTGGTTATGATGCAATCTCTTCATCTCTCCCTCCTTCTGGAAGCATGCACACACATGTGCCTAATGTGTTTCTCAAGCCACAGGGTCTAGGACTCGAAATATGCAATTCTTGGCCATATGAGATCTGGCTGCCTTACCCACCAAGCTATGGTGCTGGCCCACCTTTCTATACTATTATGGAGAAATAATAGTGTGGTAGTTAAGTGTGTGAACATTGGAGTCTACTTTTACCACTTAACCAGTTGTGTGATGTTGGGCAACTTGATTAACCTCTCTGTGCCACAGCTTACTTGTAAAATGGAGAAGAATATCTACTCAGAAAATTGCCATGAGGATTAAAAAAAGAAAAAGTATTGTGAAGTGTTAGAACAATGGCAAGTCAGTGCTTGTTATCTAAAATAAACAAAATATATCCTTCACCACCACCTAGGATAATTCACTTCCAGGATATCCCAAAGATTGCTCTTCCTCTCTGACCTATCACAATTAAGGCCATTCTACCTTTGCTCCTCTTGATTCCCTTCCTGGGTTGAGGGAAAAAAACAGAGCTCATCGTATAGGAACCTACTCAGTCTGGAGTTCAAGTGGGAGTCAGGGGACCAGTAGATGGTGTAATGGTTATGTCTCTGGATTCCCACATAGTGGACCAAGGTTTGAGTGACCCAGAGATTTAAAACTTATGCCAGGAGGGTGTGTGTGTGCCCAAAAATCCCAAGAGGAAAATGGAGGAGAAAGGATTGCACCCTGGCCATCCTTCCTGAAGAGAGATTTCTTTTTTTTTTTCTGTCTCTCTGGTGAGTGCACGTGCCCTATAGCAAAATCTCGCTCTCAAAAACAAAACAAAACAAAACAGAACAAAATGTACTCTACTACTGGAACTTCTCCCATTCCCAGACCAGAATGGGCCCTCTGCATATCCCCAGTACCTCATGGCATACATTTGGGAGCACTAGGGTTTTTTTTCTTCCAGTGCGTCTCAGAACTGTAGATTAACCCTATTACCTTCTGAAAATTAATTGTGCTTTCTCAATTTTTCAGTACACAACTCTGGGGCAAAGCTTCCCACCATCTGAGTGATAATGAAGGAATGGAGAGTGCTGGGATCAGTAGTGTGACACTGCACAGGACTGTCAGACACTTCATTCCAGGATAACGCGTCTCATTTGATAGTTTTCCTCCAAGAGGACAAGACTGAGGATTACAAAGGTTGGTGGAGAGAGCCCACTTAGCCTATTTAGGCTATCCTTGTAGTGTCCTGTCCTCTCCCTTGGCTCAATTCTTTTCTCCTCTCTGAAGGGTCTATTATGTAAGGAGAAAAGAATGAACGGACTCTGGGGGCTGGAAATTTTCTGATTACCAATTGATTGGTCATCTCTAGGCAACGGAGTGATGGAGAACATGGAAACAGGATTGCAAAATCCACGTGCCTCAAGTCATCGAACACCAAGGAAGGTCCATTTTCAGTCCTCATTGGGTGATGGACCTGTTGACCACCTCTCCCAGTCCACCAGATGGTCAGTAAACAGGTTCTTTGAAATGTCTGGTTGGGTGCCCAGCTTGGATATTTTTAACCTCCTGGACAGATGGACAGGGCCAGGGTTTCAGTTGTTGGGAAGGGGAGAGGGTGCCGAGGTGCATGAGTGCTGTGTTTCCTTTATATGGTTCTGTGGTTAACGACCCCTCTCTCTTTACCTCACCTGTCTAATTCCGACTTCCTCCTTCATCTGGATAGATTAACTCAGGATTAGTCCCGTTTTCCATTTCTCTCTACCCCTTGTCTTTCCTGCTTGCTTCACCTTCCAACTCTGAGGAAATTTTGGTTTCTGTTCCAGACTCCAAGATGTTTACCTCTGTCCTCTGTATCCCTGGGGGTAAAAGAGAGAGGTTAGGTAAGAACAGATGACTCCTTTACTGTCCCTGGAGGAAGGTATAACCCTGCCAGGGGTACTGTGAGGATTCCCTACAGTTTGACCTTGCCAAACTGTCCTGCAGGAGAGCTCCAAACTCTCCTGCTGCCTCATAACCCCACAGCCCTCGGCTCTTGGGAATAACATTTGAGACCCTGGAAGCCCAGATTTCTGCTTTATGTACCCTTAGGAAGCAGAAGAAATGTTTATGGAGGTCAGAAAGGTTAGAAATGGTGACAAAGAAATAATAACAATAATAATTAATTTAATTAATGATTCTTTATAAAAAAATAAAAGGAGGGACCAGCAGGTGGCATGGTGGTTGGGATGCTGGACTCTCACATGGCTGACTGTGGTTCAAGTCCCAGACCTGGAGACTTGCTTTCTTACTTTCCCTCTCATTCTGTCTCTGTCCCTCTGCAATGAACACAAGATTTTTTTTTTTTTGAAGAGATTTTTGCTATAGGGAGCATATGCTTGCCGGAGAGACAGAGAGACAGAAAGCAAGAAATCACCCCCCAAGGGAATAACCACACCACAGTCCCTTCTTCTTCATTCTCCTCTTGGGATTTTAGGCACGTGCACACACATGACCAGCATGATTTTTTTTTTCTTTTTTCTTTTTAGATAATTATTTATTTATTTAATTCCATTTGTTGTTGTTGTTATTTTTTGAATAATTACTTATTTAATTTTATTTATTCATTCATTTATTTTAATTTGACCAGAGAGAGAGAGAGAGAGAGAGAGAGGGAGAAAGTGAGAAAGCAAGTCACCGGGTCTGGGACTTGAACAGTGGTTGGCCATGTGGGAGTGTCCAGTGCCTTAACCACAATGCCACCTGCTGGTCCCTGTTATTATTATTTTTTAATTTGACCAGAGAGAGAGAAAAGGAAAGTGAGAAAGCAAGGTATGGGACTCGAACCATAGTTAGCCATGTGAGAATCCAGTGCCCTTAACTATGGCACCTGTTGCCCTACCCCCGCTCCCTGCGTGAGTTTTTTTTTTTTTTTTTAAAGAATTATTATTTTTTAAATTTTATTTATTCATTTACTCATCTCATTTTAACCAGAGAGAGAGACACAGAGGAAGAGAGAAAGTGAGAAAGCAAGTCACCAGATCCAGGACTTGAACCATGGTCGGCCATGTGGGAATGTCCAGTACCGTAACCACCACACCACCTGCTGGTTCCCCCCCCCTGCATGAGTTTTAAGCCACCTGGTTGGAACCTGAACCGCAGTCAACTGTGACAGTCCAGCAATGTAACCATTGTGCCATATGCTGGTGCCTGGCGAGTACAAATTTAAAAAATAATAATAATAAATGAAATGAAATAAATGATTCTTAAAAAAAAAAAAAAAAAAAAAAGGAAAGAAAAAGAAATGGTGACAAAGTCTGACAAGGCAAGATTGGCTTTCTCTGAATTTAGAAAAATAGGTCACCTGGGAGGTGGAGGGGCTGGGAGAGAAGTAGATCACTGGGAAGCCCAGAAGATTCTTTTGACTAAGAGGGAAATCTAGAGGTTAGGAATGAAGATGAAGAAGGAGAAATGAAAATTCCCAATTTGAGACTTCTTCCTTCTTTGGCCTTCTCTTTAAATTATATACCCTTCTGTAGCCGAAGACTACTTTCCTCTCTCCCTTCGTTCTTTCCTGTCTCTCAGCACTTCTGATTTTGCTCACACTGTTTTATAGGGGGAAGAGAGGGTCCCTGACATAGATCCTCCAAGGCTGATGGGAAGCCAGAGGGGAGATGGAATTGGAGAAGGGAGATCATACTGTGATTCATGTTTATTTTGCTGTGTCTTGATTTTCAACTGAGGTTGATGAACTGAAGTATGGCTGGAGGAACCTCTAAGCCAGAGGCAGCAAACCAGGCTCCTACTGAAGTAGGAACCTCTAAGCCAGAGGCAGCAAACCAGGGGCCCATAGGCCAAACCAGCCTGCAGACATTTAGAAACCTATAGTTTCTTCCTAAAAATTTGAATTGGTGGGGGTCAGCAGGTAGTGTGGTGGTTAAGGTGCTGGATTCCTACATGGTTGACCACAATTCAAATCCAGGACCTGGTGGCTTGAAAATCATGCTGGGCACATGGGCCCAAAATTCCAAGAGAAGAATGGAAAAGAGATTGCAGAGGTTATCTCCCCTGGCATGTGACTTCTCAAATTCCCTCTCTCTGTTTCTCTGTCTGGTGAACACACATGCCCTATGACCAAAAACCTTTAAAAAATTTTTTTAAAGTTGGTGGTAAATACTTAAAAATTGGACTGGCTAGGGACCGGTAGGTGGTGTGGTAGTTGAGGCACTGGACTCCCACATAGCTTACTGTGGTTCAAGTCCCAGACCTTGTGGCTTGCTTTCTTATTTTTCCTTTCTCTTTCTCTCCCTGTCTCTCTCTGGTCAAATTAAAATAGTAACAACAACATAAATAAATACTTTTTTTTTCAACTTACACATACTTTATTTACTTGATTGAGACCTTTCTTATTGTACTTAAAATGTTTTTTGTGGTTGGCCTCAGTTTTATTCACACTGACTTCAGGGAGTTGGTGTTGCTTTGCTTTCTTTCAGGATCAAGGTGGGTGCTTTCATGTACTGCATTCTTTTTTTGAGGAGGGAGGTTTTTTTGCAATAGGGTGCATGTGCTCGCCAGAGAGAGAGAGAGACAGAGAGACAGCGAGAAATCACTCCCCAGGGGGGATGGTCACACCACAATCCCTTCTCCTCCATTCTCCTCTTGGGATCTTGGGCACGCACGCACATGGGCCCGGCATGAGTTTTAAGCCACCGGGTCCAGGATGCAATCCGTGGTCCACTACATGGGAGTCCAGCGACATAGCCATTATGCTAACTGCTGGTCCCAGCATTCTTAATTCCTTCTTTGGCAATTTTTTCCTGAATTTTTTTGCTTTGTATAATTATACCTACTGTGGAACCAGCATCCCAAAGTCACTAAGATAAATTCTCCTACTTCAACATCACATGATCTTCTAATTCTACCTTCCCCTTTATAGCTCACCAGAGCCCAACGTGGTGGCCAGGGGGATTAGTCAGCACCTGCAACCCCACCCCATCTTCACTGAGATTACTGCAGAGAAATAAACAATTCTTTTTTTTATTTTTACTTTATTTTGAATTTGACCAGAGAAAGACAAAGAGAGAGAAGGAAAGTGAGAAAGCAAGCTGCCAGGTCCAGGACTCAAACCATGGTCAGCCATGTGGGATTCTAGCCGCCTTAACCACTACGCCACCTGCTGGCTCCGGAATAAACAATTCTTAAAAGTAAACAAACAAAAAACGTGGAATGATTCTGTGGCCTAGTGATTAAGGCAGCTAGAGTCCACATGATCAATTGCATGGTTCTAGTCCCAGACTCCCTGTGTGAGAAACACACAGGGCACATTTGTGTGTGTTCCCAAAATCCTGAAAGAAGAAAGATAGAGGAGAATGGATTGCAGCATAACCATTCTCTATGATGGTGGTGCTTGCTCTTCTCCCTCTGTCTCTTTCTCTCTCTGATGAGTATACATGGAGAATTGAAAGAGAAGGGATTGTGATGTGGCCATCTCCCTGGGGGTGATTTTTCACTTTATCTCACTCTCTATCTCTCACTGTCTCTCTCTGGCAAACACATCTTTCCTGTGGCAATAATTTAAAAAAAAGAAAAGAAAAGAAAAGAAAATCACGCTGGGTGAGTGTACATGCCTGACAGAAATTCTGAGAGGAGAATGGAGAAGGGATTGTGGCATGGCCATGCTCCCTAGAGGGTGATTTCTCACTTCCTTTCTCTCTCACTCTCCTCCTTTCTCTCTCTTTGGCAAGCACGCATGCCCTATAGGGAAAAATAAATATTTATCTTCCCCTGTAAAATCTTATTTCTTTTTCTTCTTTTTAAACTCATTCATTTATTCTTTGAGAGAGAGAGAAACAGAGTGAGAGAAAGACATAGATAGAAACAGGCACCCCCAAATGGTCTTCACACCACAGTGATCAGCCCCTAATCACAGCCAGCCAGGATCACTGAGCACATGCACACATGTGTCCAGTGTTCTCAGGGAGGCTCCGCGGTGCTAACTCAGTCCCTTTCCCATGTGGGTTCAGTGCATTCCCACTGCACCACCACCTGCCCCCCGCCATTCCCATTGCACCGCCACCTCCCCACTAAATCTTAAAAGCAAAATTGACATTCTGGAAGATATGCTGTGCATATTCTGTGACTCCAAAGTCCGTACAATTTTACCCCACGAATAAGCCAATTTAGGCAGCACAGTATGAGGTCACGAGTCAAAGAGAGACATGGAGGGAGAGACATGGAAGGAAAGACATGGAGAGTAAGTTAAGAAGAGGGAAAGAATCTGAAAAACATTAAGAAAGTGTGAGTAATAAGCTCTCTTTCTGGTCCTTAGCCAGCCCGCTTCCCTGGCCCAGGGCAGCCCCCTGAGAAGCTCAGAGTCCTCCCTGATGTCTCTGAACAGGTGTTGGACTGGCAGCTTGGATGGAAAGCAAGCCCCAAAACAGGAGCCAGGCCAAGTGAGGGAGAGGTGAGAGACCAAGAGCAGCCAAGTATGGTCAGACAGGAAAGATGGTCTAGGCGCCAGCAAAGAGGCTTGGGGAAAGGAAATGGAGGACTTAGAAAACGGCTCGTCAGCATTTGCCCTTTCCCCCACTGAGCCATCTTTGTTTCACTTCCTCTTTTTTATCCTGCCAGAAAGAAATGAAGAAAATGCTAACTTCCATCCTTTTTTTTTTTTTTTTTTTTTGAGAGGTTTTTGCTATAGGGCGCGTGCACTTGCCAGACAGACAGAGAGAGACAGAAAGACAGAAAGCGAGAAATCACCCCCCAGGGGGGATGGCCACGCCGCAATCCCTTCTCCTCCATTCTCCTCTTGGGATCTTGGGCATGCACGCACACACGCCCGGCGTGAGTTTTAAACCACGGGGTTCAGGACGCGAACCATGGTCGACTACATGGGAGTCCAGCAACATAGCTATTGCGTTAACTGCTGGTCCTGCTAACTTCCATCCTTAAAGAGGAGTTTCTTCCCCTAAATGTTTGTAGCAGAGCATAAGAAGGATGAACACTAGCATCTTTTGCTTTGTCCAAATGGAACTTTACCTATTCTCAAGATAGGAAAGACCCTCATTCAGTGTCCCCAACTTATGTGGGTTTCTTTCCCCTACCCCTTTGGTAAGACAAAGATAGGCCTAACTAATTACCTCCTTCTTTTTTATTTTTGGAGAGCTTTTTCGCTATAGGGCGCATGCACTCACCAGACAGAGAGAGAGAGACATAGAGACAGAAAGCAAGAAATCATCCCCCAGGGGGGGTGGTCACGCCGCAATCCATTCTCCTCCATTCTCCTCTCAGGATCTTGGGCATGCACGCACACGCGCCCGGCGTGAGTTTTAAGCCACCGGGTCCGGGACGCGAACCGTGGTCGACTACATGGGAGTCCACCGACATAGCCATTATGTTAACTGCTGGTTCCCAAACTAATTGCCTCCTTCTAATACTATCAGTTCTGTCCTGAGGGCAACAAAGAATGTTAGAGATAGAATTTGGGTATTTTTTTCTCCTTTCTCTACTGTACATCATGATCAATAAAATTGCAGGAGAGGGATCATTCAGGGAGGAACAAGGGTCTAAGCTCTGGGGAATAGAGGCCACAACTGGAGATCCAGGGAGAATGGGAGCATTGAGAATGGTGGATAGTCTTAGATTCAGACTCAGGTGTCATAGGGATGTGGCCCTTCCCTGCACTGGTCAGGACCAGGTCAGAGGAATCACTGGATTCCTTCTCCAACATCTCGGTTCTCAGGGTGATAAACCTTAGCCTCTCAGGTCTTGCAGTTAGGGCTGCATGGTTCTCTTTTCACTGTCTCCATCTCTTTTCACTGCCTCCTAGGAGGGTAGTGGGACAGTCTCCCTCCTCTCTAAGAGACAAAGAGGCAGATGAAGGCCTGTTGGAGATAAGGCAGAGGCTCTTCTGAGGTGATTCCAAGGAAACCAAAACTCCTTATTTCCAGCTCTGTGATCCCAAATGACTTTGGGGAAAAGGTAGGCCTCAGTATGGGAAAGGTCAGTGGGGAAGAGATCACTTCTGGTCTGGCCAGATTAGCTAACTGAGCTAATTCTGTCTGACACATTTCTCTTCTCTGTCCTCTGGCCAGACATGTGAGGGGAGACAGAGAACACATGCCCATTTACTCTTTTCTTAGTCAGAAAGCGATTGGGGGACTGATAGATTTGAGCCCTGGCTTACAGATTATGACCTTGAACTCACTGAAGTGGTTATCTCCTTTTTGCCAGTTGATGGAATTTGCTGATCTTCCTGCTACTCAAGCTGAAGTAGGTTCTTGGAAATGACTGGCTAGTTGCCTGAGGTATCTTTAGCCTGCTTGGGCTGAAAATAAGGTGGGAAAATCCAGCGGATGGAATGAGTTCAGCAAAGGTTACACATGTCCTGCCTTTGTTCTCAGAACCATTTGGACTTTTGCAGGGATCAATGTCAGCCCTGCTGTGTGAGAGCAAGACATAGTCCTAGTGGACATTCATCCAGTCCAAACGCCTGTTTCACACATGAAGACACTGAGGCAGGAAGACTTGAAATGACTTTCCTAAGGGCACAGCTATAGAGTGATGAACCTAGGAAAATACAATAATCTTTCTTTGCTCAGGTGAGATGGCAGCTTGTCCTCTTGGTTTAATTCTTAACCATCCTATGTCTACAAAATACCTTTCCTTTCTTACAAAGTTGAAACCCCAATACAAATGCACTGAGAAGAACTTCTTACCAAAACAAGGGCCCACTCTATCTCAATACAAATGCACTGAGAAGAAAAACTTCTTACCAAAACAAGGGCCCACTCTATCCATCTGACTTCTGACCTTCCAGTTTTCTTTTCTTTTAGGGATTTTTGCTATAGGGTGTGTGTACTTGCAAGAGAGACAGAAAGCAAAAAATCATCCCCTCCCCCAGGAGGGATAGCCACACAGCAATCTCTTCTCCATTCTTTTTTTTTTTTTTTTTGTGTGATTTTTA
>NW_006160042.1:215764-233725 GCF_000334495.1 Tupaia belangeri chinensis
ACAGAAAGCAAGAAATCACCCCCCAGGGGGGATGGCCACGCCACAATCCCTTCTCCTCCATTCTCCTCTTGGCATCTTGGGCATGCACGCACACGTGCCCGGCGTGAGTTTTAAGCCACCAGGTCTGGGACGCGAACCGCAGTCAACTACGTGGGAGTCCAGCGACATAGCCATTACGCTAACTGCTGGTTCCCATCTCTCTTCTCCATTCTTCTCAGGACCTTGGGCATGCACGCACACACACCTACTGAATTTTTTAAAAATTATTTTATTTAACTTTATTTATTATTTATTCATTTGTTTATTTAAATTTGACCAGAGAGGGACAGAGAGAGAGATAGGGAGAGAAAGAAAGTGAGAAAGCAAGCCGCCAGGTCCAGGACTCAAACTACAGTAGGCCATGTGGGAATCCAGCACCTTTAACCACCATGCCACCTGCCAGCCCCAACACAAACTGAATTTTAAGCTGCTGAGTCTGGGACTTGAACTGCAGCCTACCACATGGGAGTCCAGTGCCTTAACCACTTCATCACTTGCTGGTCCTTGATCTAATTTTCTCTGATCTCTACTCTCAAACTATATGTTGTATCCAGGTCTCCTGTTCAGCCTTCCTTCAAGCAACTTGAGTCCCTGGGCCTGTTTGTTGATCCCACTCTCAAGCTGCCTGCCCAAGGTAAGGAGGGGCCAGGAGGCCCCAGATGGAACACAGGGTAGGGAAGGACAGAACTCTTTTTTTTTATAAATCAGAGTCCTGTATGAATATCTTTATATAATTGAGGCAAGGTGTGCCACATATTTAAAAAACAAATCCATGGAGAAGACAATAAAAATAAATCCTAAAAGGAGAGATCTATAACCAAGTAATCTAGTCACATTAAACACATAAAATTGAAGGATTTTTAAAATTTTATTTTATTTTATATACAAATAGCCAGCATGATTTCTTTCACTGGGTGGATATCTTGGACAATCTATCCAAGGAAGATCATTTAGTCCAACCTGATGAAGCCTATGTCCTTCGCATACTGATGGAAACACTGATGGCACATGGTAAGGCTGTATTTTCGGATCAGACCGTGCTGGTTTGAGCACGTGCAGCAAGAGCGAGAACCCTGTCTGAATTTTTGTGGGTGGCTCCAGTAGAGCTGCTGATGACCCATCCTGCTTCAGTGGGGCAACAAAGCAAAAAAAAAAAGGGCTTTTTTTTTTTTTGAGAGAGCTTTTTGCTATAGGGTATATGCACTGGCCAGAGAGACAGAAAGCAAGAAATCAGCCCCCGCCCCAGTCGGGGATGGCCACACCACAATCCCTTCTCCTCCATTCTGAGATCTTGGGTGTGCATATACATATCTGGCATTATTTTAAGCCGCCTGGTCCGGGACTTGAACTGTGGTCTACTATGTGGGAGTCCAACGATGCAATCATTATGCCATCTGCTGGTCCTGGGAAGGGTAGGATTTTTACCAGAGTACCTGCCCTGTCTAGGGCCAGTGCAGCCTAGGCTGTGGGCGCAGAACAATCTGTTCAACATCAACAGGCCCGAGCAGGGATGTAGTACAGGGCAGAGCAAACACTGCATGGGCCCTCTCTGTGTAGGCAGGGCCTTGACCCCTAAACTGTCTAGTGGTCCTCCAGAAAGAATAGGAGCTCTGACATTGTTCACTGGGCCTTAGGCTCCAGCCTCAGCCTGCCTGATAGTACCTACAGAAAGTGGGGGAAAGGTCAATGGAAACAGTCTGGCTCATGCCTGGAATTGCTCTGGAATCTGGGGAAGCTGCTGAGTCCCGTGTCTCTGGCTTTGTCCAGCAAGGTCACCTGCCAAGAGAGGCAGGAGGCCAGACAGGGCAGAGTCCATGAATTGTCTGATCTTTCTGACACTTTGTCTTTGACATAGTACAACTGATCCCAAGTGGTCATTCTAACCTTTGTCCTCCTTTCCCCAGTTCCATGGGAAAAGAATGTGTGTGTACAGAAGTGGGAGTAGAGATGTGGTTCCAGCCTTCCTCTACTGTCTGTTGTTCAGGATCTTTGTTCTGATCCTTTTAGGTTCCCAGACCAGCATTAGGTGGAATTTAGGGCGTGGCTGTGCACCTATACAGTTGACCAGATTAGCACTGGTATATGTGTATAGAGGAGAAAGGCAAAAGAAAAAATGTCAGTGTCTTTCACTTTTGTTTTTTTGCTGATCTCTCCCTTGCTACAATTATAAGCTGAAATATAACTATGGGAAACCCCGGTGACAGGTGCCCCTCACCCCAAAAACCACTCACACAACACCTCAGAAAGCTAGAAAAGGAAACACATCAATCATATAAATTGCTCAATAACTCTGGAATGTTGTTTCTATTTCTGCTTCCTTCTCTGCTTCCTTGGCTATTTCTATCTTAACACTTACTGCCACACCCAAACCAGGCTTTAAGCTAGGTTCCCTCAATGGAGTCACAGCTCCTCGCTACTTTTTACAACGGGGTCAGAAATAACTAACCTTAGCTTGCTGTCTCTGTCACTTAATGCTGTGGGGAATTCAGTCTGCCTGTCTGAATATAACTGGGAAATTTCTTGAAGGTTCTCCTATACCCTGTCTTACAGTTCTCAAATGCTCAGCTGGGTCTGCTGTGATAGCATCACTGTCTGTGCCTGCTTCCTTATTCAGGCCTGACTCTGGACATGTGGCTTGCCCGTGATCAGTGCATGGCAAGTGGCTGGAACCAATCAGCTCACCTAAGCCTTCCTCAGAAGCCAATCAGAGCTTTGGGAAGTGACCTCATACAAGGGAGAGCTGTGTGGGTGAGAAAACATCTCCCAGAGCTGGGAGTGTCCCTAAGTCACTGCCGTCTTCCCCACCCTCTTTACTTCCTGTAAAGCAACATTGGGGCCCCTCTCCCCCAAAGAAGGGAGTAAGAAAGGCTAATTAAATTCCACAAAGGGAAGAACCAAAGGGGAAAGTGCAGCTCAGCCATACACTGGCTTCTGCAAGTGGAGAACAGCATATTTAAGGGGCTCCCTCGGCACAGACAGACCTTTCAAAGTGGGGTCTCCCAGGCCTGAAAGAGCAGGGAAGAGGCTCAATATATCAAGTCAGTCTCTCCTCTCTACTCCTTTCTTGTACCTGGCTTTCTTGACTCTGTCCACAAAAATAGCTACAGTCATTCTTTGTAAATAAGGACATGATCAAGGTCAAGTGTGGGAAAAAGAGGGCCTGTGTCCTTGTGAACAAGTATGAACAGAGACAATCATGTCCCCATGGCCTGAGACCAGATGCTCAAAAACCACCTGGTCTGTAGGAGGTAGGAGTGGGGGCTGGCAGGTGGCCATTCTTCTCTACTACTCACTCTGCACAGCCCTGCAAATGAATTTTTGAATATTCTTTGGCAGGGTTAGATTATGAGTGTGTGTCTATCCCCCCAACAGGGGTGGGAGGGAAGAGACAAAGGACAAGAAGCTTGTACTCCCCAGAAAGTCACACTGGACAGGTGAGAAAAGAAGAATGGCTCCGTAAGGCATCCCCTTCGTTCCTCAAGCCCTCTCCCACCAGGCCTCACCCTGGACAGACTGATAGATAAAAACATTTTATTTAAAAGTATAAAATTGTTCTCATTCTTCCTAACTGCTTCCACTTCAATTATCCTCACAAAGACCAGTACAAATATGGTAGTGGTAAGTGTATAGCTGCCGGCCACCATTCTTTAGAGTGTCCTTTATCCCTTCATACAATTTAAACACTGGTCCTTTGTCCTTTCTCCAAGATATCAGAGCGGATACAAAGGTGAAAAAAAATGTTATGGTCATCATTCTCCATTCCTGTCCCCAGAAACCAAACAGGTTATTTGTACTTTGACCAAATGATCTGCTTGTCCACAAAACCAAATAGTAAAGGTAGTTACTCTCTGAATCCCAAATCAAGAAAGGTATTGAGTCCAGGGTGTTGTTTAGGGTCCTTCTTCAGTAGATAGCCTCATCCATATTGTCATCACTATCACCCCCAAAGTCTTCTCCATTGTCAAAATATGACATAATATAATCGGTTTCCTAAAATGGAGAAAAAGAAGTAAAAGTGAGGTATGCTTTCAGCATTTTCCTTCCTCCCCGTGTTCTGGACCCCTTCCCTCCCAATCACACGTTCCAGGACTGGGACATCCCTCACAGCTATGGTTCACTTTGGAGACTAGCCAGGGGACAGGTGAAGTGGAGAACTTCTCCCTTTGTAGGCACTATCTCTTCTGTCCTTCCAGCCTTTTGAAGAAATAGTTGAGATCCCAGAGCTTTGGAGGGGAAGAGAGGGAGACAAGGTAGAAGATAGTCTCCATCACCTCTTCATGTTCTTCTTCATCATACTCTTCTTCTTCTTCCTCTTCCTTCTCTTCTTCTTCTTCTTTCTCCTCATCTTCCTCAGAAGTCACTTCTTCCTCTTTCTTCTCCAGGGTCTCATGTAAACACAAATAAGAAGAGAAACTCAGACCCAGCTTACAGAAGAAAAAGCAGACGCCCATGGGCCAATGAAGACAGCATGAGTCTAGGGCCCAGGAGATCTCTATGCATACTTCCTCCTCACCTCTAGTTTCTGTATTGTTTCCTCCTTATCTTCTGTAGTTTTAGGGGGCCTCTTGGGGAGCAGAATGGTGGTCCCTGGGGGTGAGGATGAAAAGGTGAACTTTCAGAGAACAATCTTGCTTTCTACCCCACCCTACTATGGAAACATGTCACTCTGCTGCCCTCGTGCGGCCACTATGGCATTCAGCATCAACACTCATGGGTCAGGCAGGAATTAGGAGGGCAAGCAAGACCACCAGTAGCTTTGGCCTACCAGCTTATGGAGAAAACCTCTTTCTCCCTCATTTTTCCAGATACACTCACTCTCCTTCTGTAACTTCCGCACTCGGATCTTCAGCTCCCGGGGTAGACGCCGCCAATCTGGGAATAATGGGAAAGTAAATGTCAACAGGCTCTTGCCTGGGGTCTCCAAGGAATGACTGCCTTTGAAGGAGAGAAAATGGTTTTAGAGGAAAAAGAAGGAAGGGAGGATTTAGGTCAAAGCTGTTTGGAACAAAAAACAGTGGCTTCGAGATCTCCTGAGGAGGGTGTGTGGGGTATTTCATAGGCTTGTCAGGTGGAGTTTGAGAGTATTTTGGAGCACACATAAGGGTCTACTTTGCAGATATTGGATGGGGTCATAATGTTTTGAAACATCTCAAGCACTGGTAAGAAGAGCAGTCAATGGAAGGGCCCATCACCTACCAGGGTTCCAATCAATGGCGTTATCAATCGGCCCGGACATCTGGTATTTGTCTGAGTAACGCTCCACATCTGAAGGGTCAGAAGTCAAAGTCAAAGTTAAATCCCTTCAGGTCCCTAGAATAGGGTGTTCCTGAGGGCTTAGTCCTCTCAATACGCAAGAATTATCTGTCTCCTCACTCCTAATCCAGAGTATAGAAGTCAGTTTCAGTGCGGATCTTATCACTCTTCTATCTAACCTTCTCCACTGTCACCCAAAATTATGAATCTTTCTCCCTTAGCTCAAAAGCCTGGCTATACTGAGAAGTCATGTAGTGCAGCCGAAAATATGTTGGAGAATAAGAAATCAGGGTTTCAGTCTTCTCTTTACTTTCTGTTAACAGAGTTCATTTAGGTAAGTCTTTCATTGCTTCGAGCCTCAGCATCCAGGGCTTTACCAGGAAAGCACCAGTTGCCAACACACTGAAATACTGTACATCTGCACTGGTGGTGGGTAATCAGCCATTGTCCCGAGTATCCCCAGTCGCAGTGCCTTCGCCAGTTCCTCTTAATCTCCCTGACTTCCCCATGACACACTAGCCAATGAGTTAATACTTTACTTAGGTAGGGTTCTCGGAGACGCAGGACCAGGTAGCTCCCTGATTGATTGGTTGGTATTTGTAATATCCAGATTGTTAACCTTTTTTTTTTTCTTTGAGAGGTTTTTGCTGTAGGGTACGTGTGCACGCCAGAAAGAGAGAAATAGAGAAACAGAAAGCAAGAAATCACCCATGTTGCAATCCCCTCTCCTCCATTCTCCTCTTGGGATCTTGGGCATGCATACACATGTGCCCGGCGTGAGTTTAAGCCACCAGATCCGGGACTCAAACCACAGTTGACTACATGAGAGTCCAGTGATATAGCCATTACACCAACTACTAGTCTCTGTTAAACTTTTTTTTTTTTTTGAGAGTTTTTTTTTCACTGTAGGGCGCGTGCGCTCACCAGACAGACAGAGAGAGACATAGAGACAGAAAGCGAGAAATCACCCCCCCAGGGGGGATGGTCACGCTGCAATCCCTTCTCCTCCATTCTCCTCTTGGGATCTTGGGCATGCACACACACGCGCCCGGCATGAGTTTTAAGCCACCGGGTCCGGGACGCGAACCGCGGTCGACTACGTGGGAGTCCAGCGACCTAGGCATTATGCTAACTGCTGGTTCCCTCTGTTAAACTTTTTAATACATCTATTTGTATATATGAAAGGGGATCTTAGGCCATCGTATAGCCTAGTGGTTAACGGAGCTGGATCCCATATAGCTTGCAAGTGGTTTGAAACGTGCTAAAAATGTGTGTACACACGCTCAAAATCCTTACAGGAGGGAGAAATGGAGAAGGAATATAGCATGACCATACCTCATTGAGGGCACTCTTTCTCTTTTTCTCTTTCTGGTGAGTGCACATGCCCTCTAACAATCAGGGAAAAAAACAGTAGAAAGGAGGGTTTTTTAAAAATAATTAATTAATTAATTAATTTTTTATTATTAAAGAGATTTTTGCTATAGGGCATGTACACTCACTGGAGAGACAGAGAAACAGAAAACGAGAAATCACCCCCAGGGGGATGGCCACACCGCAATCCCTTCTCTTCCATTCTCCTCTCAGGATTTTGGACAAATACACATCTGCACCCAGTGTGAGTTTTAAGCTGCCAGGTCCAGGACTCGAACCACAGTCAACTACAGGGGAGTCCAATGACCTAACCATTATGCCATCTGCTGGTTCCCTAGAAAGTGGTTCTTAAAACTTAACCTCCCATTGTCCCGAAACTATTGTGAGACTCAAACCATGACTACTGTAATACATTTCAGATGCAGGAGTAATTACTATTTCCCCAGTCAGTGTACTTCCTGTGCCTCTCTGGCCCCCAGTGGTGCTAAATAGAGGGTACCACCATGGGAGACACTCAGAACATGATGTTACATTCCAACTGACCTCTCTTGGGGACAGCTGGTCGGATGAAGTAGGGGAGCTGTCTCATGGCCCCTCGTAGCTCCTGCTTCAGTGCCAGGACATATTCCCCTTCCTCTCCTGAGGGCAGAGGCACGGGACGAAATTCCAGGGGCTATGGAGGCAGGAGCAGTGGTCAGTTGAGGGAGAAATGCTAGAATACAAATCTAGCCGGGCCTCTCACCCCAACTTAATCCCATGCTCCCAGTGAGCAGAGGGCCAAATGAGAGTGAGGGAAGCAACACAGCACTCTGAAAGCCAAGGGGCTGGGAATGGGAGAAATAAGGGTTTCTTATTCTTTGCTTGGAAAACATCTCTTGTGAAGTAGGAGCACAAAGACAAGGAGGGGCAAGATAAGGATGGCTTATGAAGGCCCAGGAACAATCAGGATTATATACAGTCAGCCAAAGGCACAGGGGAGTCTGGACAAGGGCCAGGAGATACTCACAGGGAAGAGTGGAGAAGGCTGCAGAGTGGGTGGAGGCAAAGCATCTCCCTTCCCGATGCCCACAGCCTCCACGTTGAAGGTCAGCTGACCCCGGCCACGACCCCGGCCCCCACCCCGGCTGGCCATGGTGGAGGGGGCCTGGGTATTCAGAGATCCAATGAGAAAAACCTAATAAACAAAAACAAAAAGGAAAAGGAATTATGGTAGAATGGACGAGAGGTCAATGACACATGAGGTATTTTTCTCTCCACAGGATGTGAATGCCAATGCCATTCAACAATTTGTCTTTTTTAAAAATCCCTTCTCCTGCATTCTCCTCTCAGGGTTTTGGATGGACACGCACACATACCCGGCATGTTCTGTAAGCCACTGGGTCCAGGGCAGTCAGTCATGCAGTTGGCCATGTGGGATCCAGCTCTGTTATGGCCAAGTCACCTGCTAGCTTCAATTTTTTTTTTTTTCAATTTTCTTTTTTCTAATTCTTACAGAAAAGTTTATGAGGGTAATGAGGAAATGAACAGATGGTGTAATGATTATGCTGCTAGTTGGTTGAAGTCCCCGACCCAGTGACTTAAAACTTACACTGGGCACATGTGCGTACATGCCCAAAATTCTGAGAGGAGAATGGAGGAAAAAGGATTGCAACGGCCATTCCACTGGAGGGTGATTTTTTCACTTTTGTCTCTCTTCTGTCTCCCTGGCGAGCACACATGACTTACAGCAAAAAAACTAAAAAAAAAAAAGAAAGAAAAAAAGAATGGGCTAGCTGTTTGGTGGCATGTTGGTTAAGGCCATTGGGTCCCACGGGTCCAGCTCACCGTCGAAGTCATGGACTTGGTGTCTTGAGAAACACATTGGGTATGTGTGCATGCATGCTCAATATCCTGACAGGAAGGAAAAACACAAGAGAAGGGATTGTGGTGTGGTCATCCCTCACAGAGAGAATTTTCTTACTTTCCCTTTCTTTCTCTCTCTTTCTTTGAAAGATTTTTGCCTTAGAGGGTGTGTGTGCTTGCCAGAGAGACAGAGAGAGACAGAGAGACAGCGAGAAATCACCCCCAAAGAGGAAGGCCACGCTGCAATCCCTTCTCCATTCTCCTCTTGGGCTTTTGGGCCAGCACACACATGTTCTCTATGTGAGTTTTAAGCTGCTGGGTCTGAGACTCAAACTACGATCAACTACGTGGGAGTCCAGCAACATAATCATTACACCCTCTCCTAGTTTCCCCTTCCTCTCTTTCTCCCTGGTGAGTGCATGTGCCCTCTGACAATTTTTTTTTAAGTTCATTTATTTCTTCCATGAGAGAAAGACCAAAATAGAGAGACAAAAATTAAGAGATAGAGAGACAGGCACCTACAACAGGGTCATCTTCCACAATCCATCTGGTGGTCCTAAAATCAAACTGATCTTCTAAAATACCACTTGGAAGCACAGAATCTTAAAATTGGAAGGGCCCTTGGAAGTTCTCTTTCTAGGAACTTGAAGATGGCCTAATGATCTCTCTAGGAACCAGAAGATGGCCCAGTGGTTACATTGCTGAACTGCCATGTAGTTGACTACAGTTTGAGTCCCAGACCCAGTGGCTAGAAACTCATGCCAGGCATGTGTGCATGCATGCCCAAGATCCCAAGAGAATGGAGAAGGGATTATGATGTGGCCAACCCCCCCGGGGGTGATTTCTCAATTTCTGTCTCTGTCTTTTCATTGAGTGCATGCGTGCTCTACCTGGTGAGTGCATGTGTCCTATACCAAATTAAAAATAGGGGCTGGCAGATTGTGTGGTGGTTAAAGGCGCTGAATTCCCACATGGCCGACCATGGTTTGAGTCCTGGACCTAGTGACTTGCTTTCTCGTTTTCCTTTTCTCTCTGTGTGTGTCTCTGTCTGGTCAAACTGAAAACTAGTAACAAATGAAATTAAATTTAAAAAAACTATCCTTTAATTAAAAAAAAATAATAAAGAAGTTATCCAGTCTAAATTCCCTCCCAGTACAGGATTCCACTTTGTAAATTATTTGTTATTCAGCTTCTTATGTCATTTTCCTAAAAAGAGGATACCTATTCTCTAAGACGGCCCATTTCACTGTGATCAACTCTGATGAAATCAGAAGTTCTCCTTTACTGAACTGCATTCTGCCTATAGTCATTAATTTAAAATATCCAGTTAGAGGCAGCTAGGATGGGAGATAAAATTAACAAATGAAATTTAATTTGAGAGTCAGCAGTAGGGTGTGGAAGTTAGAGTGTTTGGATGGCTTAAAAATCATGCCTGGGCATGATTATCTTCCCCCAAGCTCATAACCCTAGCCTAATCATAAGAAAAACATCAGGGACCAGCAGTCAGCGTAATGGCTATGTCGCTGGACTCCCATGTAGTTGACCACGGTTCACATCCTGAACCCGGTGGCTTAAAACTCACGCTGGGCGTGTGTGGGTGCATGCCCAAGATCCCAAGAGGAGAATGGAGGAGAAGGGAGTGTGGCGTGGCCATCCCCCCTGGGGGGTGATTTCTCACTTTCTGTCTCTCTGTCTCTGTCTTTCTGGTGAGCGCACGCGTCCTATAGCAAAAACCTCTCCAGAAAAAATAAAAAAGAAAAACATCAGACAAATTCCGGGGAAATTCAGGGACCAGCACATGGTGTAATGGTTACATCACTGGACTCTCACATAGTTGACCACGGTTCAAATCCCGGACCCAGTGGCTTAAAACACATGCTGGGCACATGTGCATGCGTGCCCAAAACCCTGAGAAGAAAATGGAGAAGGGATTGGAGTGTGGCCACACTCTTTAGGTGATTTCTCACATTCTGTTTCTCTTGCAAGCACACGCGTCCCATCTAAAAAAAATTTTAAAAAACTCTTGGAAATCAAATGAAAAGTCATCTCAAAAGAATAAAATAAGCAAAGGACAAGAACAGGCAATTGACAAAAGAATAACCCATAAAACATGAAACTGAATGGGATCAACAGATAGCATAGCGGTTGTGTCGTTGGACTCCCATGAGGCTGATTGCAGTTTGAGTCCTGGACACGGTGGCTTCAAACTCATGCCAGGCATGTGTAGGGTGTGTGTGCATGGATGTCCGAGATTCCAGGAGAACAAAGGAGAAGGGATTGTGGCATGACCATCCCCTTGAGGGGAGGTGATTTCTTGCTTTCTGTCTCTCTGTCTGTCTCTGTCTCTCCAGAGAGAGTGTGAGAGCTTATGTCCTAGAGCAAAAAAAATTCTCAAAACAAAACAAAAAAATATGAAATTGACAAAGATTTAAATAATCATCAGGCTGTAATAAGTTGTTTCAGATGGACACTCTCATATTTCATTGGAAGGACTGACTATAGACACATTCTTTTTTTTTTGAGAGATTTTTGCTATAGGACTCCTGTGATCCTGGGAGAGACAGAGAGACAGAAAGCAAGAAATCAGCCCCACCACCCCAGGGGGAGATGGCCACACTACAATCCCTTCTCCTCTATTCCCTTCTCAGGATTTTGGGCATGCATACATGTGCCCAGCATAAGTGTCAAGCTGCTGGGTCCAGGACGCAAAATGCAGATGACCATGTGCGAGTTCACCACCTTAACCACTATGCCAACTATTGGTCGCAAATTCAAGAAAGCAATCTGACCACTTGAATCAATAGCCTCTTAAATGTTTTTATCTTTAATCAAGCAATTTCACTTTTTTCTTTGAGAGATTTTTGATATAGGGTACATGTGTTTGTCAGAGACAGAAAGCAAGAAATCACCCAGGGGAGTGGCCAAACTACAATCCCTTCTCCTCCATTCTCATCTCAGGAATTTGGGCATACACATACATGTGCCTGGCTTGAGTTTCAAGCTGCTGCTGGGTCTAGGACTCAAATCACGATTGACCATATGGGAGTCCAGCGACGCAACCACTATGCCATCTGCTGGTCCAGAGTAATCTCACATTTATTATTATTTATTTATTTATTATCATTATTTTTCAATTTGACCAGAGAGAGATAGAATGAAAGAAAGAGAGAGAAAGTGGGAAAGCAAACCACCAAGTCCAGACTTGAACCGTGGTTGGCCATGTGGGGGTCCAGCACCCTTAACTACCACACCACTTGCCAGCCCCAATTTTACTTTAAAAAAATTTTTTTTGCCCTAAAAGAAAAATTGGATATACTTTCAAAAATATAAGTACAGGGGCTGGCAGGTGGCATGGTGGTTAAGGTGCTGGACTCCCACATGGCTGACCACGGTTTGAGTCCTGGACCTGGCAGTTTGCTTACTCTCTCTTTCTGTCTCTCTCTTCAAATTGAAGAATAATAATAAATATATTTTTAAAAATATATATAAGTACAGGGACTGGCAGATGGCGTAATGGCTATGTCGCTGGAATCCCATGTAGTCACTGTGGTTCGGGTCCTGGACCTGGTGGATTAAACTTATTCTGGGCGTATGTGCGTGCCCTACATCCTGAGAGGAGAATGGAGGAGAAGGAATTGCAGAGTGGCCTTTCCCTCGGGGGGTGATTTCTGGCTTTCTGTCTGTCTCGCTCTGTCTTTCTGGCGAGTGCACACAACCTATAGCAAAAACCTAAAAAAAAAAAATAGATATATATGTAAGTACAAAAATGTTCGTCAAAGAATTGTTCATAGTAGTAAAAGTTCTAAAATAATCTAAATGGTTCAATAATAAATGGTTAAAAAAAATCAAGCCAGTCCCACGGTCTGTGGCTCAAGATATGAATCCTGGCTCCAGTGGCTTGAAAAAGAAGCCAGGCAAATATGTATTATGTGTCATAAATACCAAAAGAATGAAAACATGAAGGAAAAAGGATCGTGGTGTCACCAAATCCCACTGGGGGGGGTGCTTTCTTCTTCTTCCTCTTTCTCTCTCTCTTTCTGTCTCTCTGGAGAGCACATGTACCCTCTGGCAAACTAAAAGAAAAAAATCAAATATCCTTTTTAGATGATTATGTACCCATAAAAATCATGACTTCAAATAGTATTTAAAGGCAGAAGAATGTTCACAATATAATGTTCAGTGAGAAGGATATAATATAAAATTGTACTTAATTTTATGGCCCTGTTTAAGTATAAGACAAACATGCACACATATGCATATGAACAAAAAAGGAAACTGAAAGGATGTATCAGAATATAAATAATAGTTTTCACTACATACATATCATTATAAAATAGGCATTTTTCTTTATTACACTGTTTCCAAATTTTCCAGAATAAATGTATATTATATTATTTCTTTATTTTTTTCCATTTTTATTTTAAAAATTGCCAGAAGGCATGTGCCCTTACCAGAGAGACAGGGAGAGGGAAAGAAGGAGATAGCACCCCCAGTGGTAAGTGTTCACCCTGCAATTTCTCCTCCATTTCTCCATCCTTTTGGGATTTGGGGCACTGCACACACATGCACCCTGTGTGTTTTTCAAGCTGTTAGATCTGGGATTTGAAGTCAACCACATAGGATCCAGCTTTCTTAACTGCTAGTCCAACTTCAAGGATAGGAAAACAAAAGGAATGATTTGCTTTTTTTTTTTTTTTTTTAGAGGTTTTCGCTATAGGGCGCGTGTGCTCGCCAGACAGACAGAGAGAGACATAGAGACAGAAAGCGAGAAATCACCCCCCAGGGGGGATGGCCACGCCACAATCCCTTCTCCTCCATTCTCCTCTCAAGATCTTGGGCACGCATGCACACACGCCCAGCGTGAGTTTTAAGCCACCGGGTCCGGGGACTCGAACGATGGTGGACTACATGAGAGTCCAGCGACATAGCCATTACGCTAACTGCTGGTCCCGCAATGGTTTGCTTTTAAGAGTACTACCATTAGGACAGATTTCCTTCTTCTTTTTTTTTTTTATAAGAGTTTTTTTTTAAGAGAAATTTTTGCTATAGGGCACATGTACTTGCTGGAGATACAGAGAAAAAGACAGAGACAGAAAGTGAGAAACCACTCCCCAGGGGATATGACCACACCACAATCCTTTCTCCTCCATTCTCCTCCTGGAATTTTAGGCACAAATGCACATGTATCCAGTATGAGTTTCAAGCCACTGGGTCCAGGATTCAAACCAAGTTTGACTATTTGCAAGTCCAACACCTTAACCGCTATGCTACCTGCTAGCCCCCAGATTTTTTGCTATAGGGTAAGCGTGCTTGCCAGAGACAGAGAGAGAGAAAATGAGAAATCACTCCCCAGGGGGACAGCCATGCCACAGTGCCATCTCCTCCATTCTCCTCTTGGGATTTTGGGTACACATGCACATGTGTACAGCATGAGTTATGGGACTCGAACATTGGTCAGTCAAGTGGGAGTCCAGTTCCTTAATCACTATGCTACCTCCTGGACCCAGATTTCCTTCTTTTACCATGGAAGTGTGGAATGCATATCCTTGAGTTATATATATTTCAACTTGGAATATTTCCTAGATTGGGGCCGGCAGGTGGTGTGGTGATTAGGGCACTGGACTCCCACATGGCTGACTGTGTCCAGGCCTTGCTTTCCCACTTTCCTTCTCTCTCTGTCTCTCTCTAGTCAAATTAAAATAATAATAAATAAAAATTTTTGATCAATTTTATTTATTCATTCATTTATTTTAATTTGACCAGAGAGCAACATAAAGAGAAAGAGAGAAAGAAAGTGAGAAAGCAAGCCACCAGGTCTGGGACTTGAACCATGGTGGGCCATGTGGGAATGTCCAGTGCCTTAACCACCATGCCACCTGCTGGTCCCTAATAATAAAATTTTTAAAAAAGAATATTTGCTGGATTGACTGAAGAATATCCAAAAATGAAGTGGCCTGCCAAGAGAGATAAGGAACTCTTATCTTTTTCTTTTTTTTTTTGAGAGGTTTCTGCTATAGGGTGCATGCACTCACCAGAAAGACAGAGAAAGACACAGAGACAGAAAGAGAGAAATCACCCTCTAGGGGGATGGCTACACCGCAATCCCTTCTCCTCCATTCTCCTCTTAGGATCTTGGGCACGCACACACATGTGCCTGGCGTGAGTTTAAGCCACCAGGTCTGGGACTGGAACTGCGGTCGACTACATGGGAGTCCAGTGACATAATCATTACACCAACTGCTGGTCCCTGGAGCTCTATGAACTAAATAGGGTCTATCACAGTAAAGTTGCAAAAGTAGAAAAGTCGCTATGATCCTCATTGTCTGGTATTACATCTGGCATATAGTAGGTGTTTAGTTAATATTTCTTGACTGGGGGATCAGCAGGTGACATGGTGGTTAAAGCACTGGACACTCCCACAAGGTCCACCACCGTTTGAGTCCCAGACCTAGTGGCTTACTTTCTCACCTTGTGTGTGTGTGTGTGTGTGTGTGTGTGTGTGGTCAAATTAAAATAAATGAATGAGTAAGTAAAATTAAATAAAATAATTCTTTAAAAAATATTTTTTGACTGAATTAATATAGGACCTTCCAAACTTTGGACCTAATAATTGACTCATAAAGCCTCTCTCGCCATTCCAGTTCTTGCTTTCTTCCCCCTCTGGACTGTGGGAGCAATTATGAAATACTAATATTATGAGCCACTAATTTAAAAGCCCTTAATTATATAATGTGTTTTATCTTTTATTTGTCTGTTATTGTTCCATAATTACACAAGGAGTTTAAATTTTGCCTCCCCAACAAGAGTGCTAGTTCCTAGAAATCAATTATATTCAATTAACGCTTATTGGGTTATGTGTTAAGTACTGGAACCTGCCCTATAAGACCTTATATTCTAAGAATAGAAACATTAAAAGAGAGAGTGCGGTGAGTGCTCTAACAGACTTAAGCGTAAAGTGCTATCGTTAGACTGAGGAACAATTAATTCTGCAAGAAAGGCCACAGGTATGAGATAATATTTCATTTGAATCTCGATAAATAACAGGAGTTTGTCAGGCTCTTGGACGGGCGGATAATATTAATAGATTTGGGGAAGGGTGAAGTCAGAGCAAAGACTCAGGGGTGCAGAGTGAGTCTTGCTTTCTACAGTGATACCTCTCCCAGATGTGCAACAGAAAACTACGTTTCTCTAGCAGACAATCAATATAGCTATGGGAGCCCAGGGAAGAAAGAGTATGAGGCCCCGAAGAGGGCTAATCCAACAGGCTGCCAGAAAGCGCTGTCCACCTCTCAGCCTGGCCCTGTGAACTACAGCTGGGCAAGTGTGGAACCCGACCGGGTCAAAGCCACCAGTTCGGGGCCTTACCTGCTGCCCCTCCCCCACGCAGATCTCAAGCCGAGGCCAACTAGAAATTTGCTCTTCTTCCTCCTGCCGGCGACGGTCTAGGCCCGCCTACCAGAGCTCCTCATTGGTGGGTTCTCCCGGCCAATCTAGAAAAAGCGGAGGAGGGAAGCCCGCCCACTTGAAACCTAGGAGAAGGAGGGAGGAAGCGATCCTGCCGGAACCAAGGCTTGGGAAACTGGGCGCCGAGAGAGACCGAGTTGCTAATCACCGGGGGTCAGCTCTTTCCGACCTCACCCCAGGGGAAGGATCCCCTGGCTAGCGAGAGTTCACAGAGGGAACCAGACACTCAGATCTTATAAAGGGACTCAGTTGGGGGAGACCGCATAGAAAGGCCCAAAGAGGAGAGCCCCTTACAAAGATGTGAACTCCATAAAACCTGCTCTTTAGGGGGGTCAGTCTTTTTGTGACTCTGGCTCCATAGAGTAGCCAGCCTCTCCGTTATTTCAACCTTCCCTTCAATCCTACACTCTCTCTCTCCAGCACCACCAATGGATACTCCTTTTCTAAAAATGATTTTCTGTGGGTTGTTGCCGTGTCTGGGAGAAGGTTTGGAGAAGGGAGGATTGGGGATCAGAAATCTAGGGCTGGAAAGGCGGGGCAGGAGCCTAGCGTTTTCTGCAGTTTCCACTGCTTTCCAGCTCCTCCCAGCCCTTTAGGACAGGGGTGGGGTGTGGAAGGAGTCCCACGTTCCCAGAAAACGGAAACAGAAGGAAAGAGCTCAGGATCGGGATAAAATTTAAGGATTAGTCAAGAAGAATAGCCCAGATGTCAAAGAAATGACCTGCAGATTGGGAGACTGTAGGTGTACTGGTAAGCCACCGGTTTTTGGAATAGCTGCGAAGCTTTGAAGAACTTGTTTAACCTTATTAAGTCTCAGTTTTCTCATCTGTAACAAGAAGATAATAGCTTCTATCATATAGAGTTGTTGTGAGAAGGACTTGGCACTAGTTGGCATTCAAGAAAAGTAACTAGTAAAAATGGGTAACTTAATTGCAAATATTTCCCTCCCCTTCCCCCAGGAACATTATTTTCAGTGTCTTGTGTCTGGGAGGAAGAGAGGGGGTCCAGCTTCTGGATTACTTCAGGACCGTAGGTGAGCTTCCTAAATCCTTAGGACTTTTTCCTTATCCCCCACTTCTCTTGGTATGGTCCAGCTGGACAAAAAATGATTCCTAAAATATGCAGATGGAAGCTATGGTAACCATGGAGACAGGGCAGGTGACAAAGAGAGGCAGAGACAGTGAGAGAGACGGATAGCAACAGATAGAGGGGACATAAAGAGCAATTGAGACAGAGACCTTCAAGCAAGATGGAAAAATGAGTCTAAGCAAGACTGAAAATAGAGATGTAATTAAAGAGGATATCTTACAAAGCTCCCTCTTCTCCCCCCTCTTTTGTATTATATCCCCCAAGAATATGAAGAGGAAGCATCAGGGAATGTCCCTTGCCCTATCCAAAAATGTATCCGGATATCCACCTTCCTCATACTTACCTATAATAAACGGTCTATATAAGGGAGCTGAGGTCCAAGTTTCTCTGTGATGTGTTCCTATTTGGGAGGGATGGGGATGGACCTAACTCTGAGAACGACTCCAGGCTGGACCATTTTCTCTATCTGCCATTTAAATTACACTACAAGGAGGCAGCCAGATCTCTTGCCTCCCTCTGCGTAGTATGGACGCCGGCTGTGGATCCCCAATCGTCTCTGTACATCCCTGTTCACAGTGTGCCATGAGCCGTGTGAGACAAGTCAGGTCTGGCGCATAGGAGCGCAAAACACACCAAGTGCGGAGAATGGGGATTTGGTGAAGCTTAGCGAAAAATCCGAACCGTCCATGTCTGGGTCGCGGAGGAGTCCCCCAAGGAACACTGAGGTTTTGGGGGGCCAAGGAGAGGTAGGTTAAGGAAGAGAAGTCAGGACTGGAGCCTCTAGGTTTTTGAGGGTTTAAGTGTGCACGGGTGGGGGAGCGGTATGGTGCCTGACGCCCCCACCCGCAGAGACTGAGCTATAAATAGCACAGCAGAGCTCCTCCCACTCCCCCCCCCCCCCCC
>NW_006160042.1:233979-235530 GCF_000334495.1 Tupaia belangeri chinensis
CCCCCCCACCAGCCTCTCTCCTCCGGAGCCGGCGTTGTGCCCGGGGCGCACCGGGAGGAGGGACCAGGATCCGGCGCCCGGACGCAGATACTGACACCAAAGGAATCCGGGTGGCCCCCCATCCCGCGCACCATGTGGGCCCCCGGGAACCCGGCTCCGCCACCCCGGCTGCCCGCCGGCCCCGGCCTCAGCCCTGGCCAGGCGGAGATTCTGCGGACATTCAGGTACCTATTTGGGTGCACAACCTGGGAGGGGAAAGAGCAAGGAGTGGGGAACATAGCAGGGGCAAAAGAAACCCCCAATTCTCCCTCCACCCGTTTTAGGTCCCAAACGCAAGCTGCTTCCCTCCCCCCACTCAATTTTTGGGGCTGTGGCAACCTAAAAGAGGTTAGGAATGGGAATATGTGTGTGTGACTGTATGGTGCATGTGTGTGGGTGGGTGGCGTTCAGCATCCTAGAAAGGGGGAGACCAAGTGTGGATGAGAAAAGGGAGATGCTGGAAAGGTCTGATAAGCCGTGGGGTGAGGGTGGGGGTGCGGATATCCCTGCGCGTGCACGTACGCATTTGCACGCGCGCTCCTCCTTCAGTGAGGGTGCACCCTTCCCACCTCCTCAGGCATGCGCTGGGGGGAAGGGGCAGCTCAAAGGCATGAGTTAGAGGAAGCACTGTGCGGTGGACCCACGCCGGGTCCCTCCATCCGTGCCTCAGTTTCTCTGCTGAACTCATCAATAAGATCTCTCTCTTTCTTACAGGGATCGGCTTCACCACTGAGACCTCAGGCCTCTGCCAGCCTCCACCCCCACATCCCTAGCTATCTTCAGCAGGTCCCAGTCCTGTCTCTATTGGTGCCCACGCCCCAGCCGCAGCTATGCTGCACACCGAGGGCCACGCTCTTCTTCGAGCCGTGGGTCAGGGTAAGCTACGCTTGGCCCGTTTGCTTCTGGAGGGAGGCGCCTACGTGAATGAGGGTGATGCTCAGGGGGAGACTGCGTTAATGGCGGCCTGTCGTGCCCGCTACGACGACCCCCAGAACAAGGCGCGAATGGTACGCTACCTCCTGGAACAAGGTGCGGACCCCAACATCGCAGATCGGCTAGGGCGCACCGCGCTCATGCACGCTTGCGCCGGGGGTGGGGGCGCCGCGGTAGCCTCGCTGCTCCTCGCCCACGGCGCAGACCCTTCGGTCCGAGATCACGCCGGCGCCTCGGCGCTTGTCCACGCCCTGGACCGCGGGGACCGCGAGACCCTTGCTACGCTGCTGGACGCCTGTAAGGCTAAGGGCACGGAGGTCATCATCATCACCACTGATACCTCTCCCTCGGGCACCAAGAAGACCCGGCAGTATCTCAATTCTCCGCCGTCTCCAGGGGTGGAGGACCCTGCTCCCGCCCCTTCTAGCCCAGGGGTCTGCACGTCGCCTTCAGAAATCCAACTACAGACTGCAGGAGGCAGTGGGCGGGGGTTGTTATCACCTCGCACCCAGGAAGAAGAGGAGAAACGGGACGTATTTGAATTTCCTCTTCCTAAGCCCCCGGATGACCCCTCCCCTT
>NW_006160042.1:235601-235916 GCF_000334495.1 Tupaia belangeri chinensis
GACCGAGGCGCCCCCCCGCCGGTCCCGCCCGCCGAAGGGAGGCCAGGAATAGAGCGCTTGACGGCCGAATTCAACGGCCTGACCCTGACCGGTCGACCCCGTCTTTCTCGACGTCACAGCACTGAAGGCCCGGAGGACCCGCCCCCATGGGCGGAGAAAGTGACAGGCGTGGGTCCTCTCTCTCGCCGAAACACGGCGCCAGAGGCTCAGGAGCCGGGCCCTCCTTCAGGCTTGAGGCAGAAACTGAGCCGCATGGAGCCTGTGGAGCTTGACGCCCCCGACTCGCCGGAGTGTAGCAGCCCGTCTTTGGCGCGC
>NW_006160042.1:235950-238965 GCF_000334495.1 Tupaia belangeri chinensis
CCTCAGCCGGTCCCGCCCGCCGAAGGGAGGCCAGGAATAGAGCGCTTGACGGCCGAATTCAACGGCCTGACCCTGACCGGTCGACCCCGTCTTTCTCGACGTCACAGCACTGAAGGCCCGGAGGACCCGCCCCCATGGGCGGAGAAAGTGACAGGCGTGGGTCCTCTCTCTCGCCGAAACACGGCGCCAGAGGCTCAGGAGCCGGGCCCTCCTTCAGGCTTGAGGCAGAAACTGAGCCGCATGGAGCCTGTGGAGCTTGACGCCCCCGACTCGCCGGAGTGTAGCCGCCCGTCTTTGGAGCGCCGCCGTTATAGCGCTTCCCCGCTGACCCTCCCTCTAGCCGGCTCGGCTCCCTCCCCGCGCCAGTCCCAGGAGAGTCTGCCTGGGGCTGTATCCCCGATAAGCGGAAGGAGGCGAAGTCCGGGGCTGCTCGAGCGGAGAGGCTCCGGGACGTTGCTCCTGGACCACATCTCGCAAACGCGGCCGGGTTTCCTGCCCCCGCTCAACGTCAACCCGCACCCTCCCATCCCCGACATTCGCCCCCAACCCGGAGGTCGGGCGCCTTCGCTCCCTGCCCCTCCCCACGTCGGGGCGCCTGGCTCTCCTAGGACCAAGCGCAAGTTGGTGAGACGCCACTCCATGCAGACTGAGCAGATCCGCCTGCTAGGGGGCTTCCAGAGTCTAGGCGGTCCAGGGGAGCCAGGCCGCTGAGAGGAGAGAGAGGAGCTGAGGAGGGTGGGGATCAGGACCTTAATGGGACAGATGGGATAACCACCTCACATACACACCATGGACATAGGGTCTTTTGCATGTGCTCATGGGCACTGTGCACACATACATCGGTAAAACGTGTCCACAAGCACAGTATCCTTCCTTATTAGCAAGGAAGGATAAGTACTCTATTTAATTGGGTGTATAGACATAAGCATTTGTGCCCTGGTCATTTCACATACACTTGGGACCACTTGTGTACCCACAGGCACACCAATAAACACACGGGACCACATGTGCTAGGGTCCCAAATTCACCTGCATTTGTTCAGAAGCAGTAAGGAATCCCTACATATGGGTAGTCTCCTATGTCTTTGCCTTCCTGCAGAAGCAATCCATTGCTTTCTTTGTATGTCTTGCAACACTGCCTATCATGATTTTGCACACTCTACCCTCTTCATGAGTATCCTACCCAATTTTGCAGGTCTTGCTTCTCCCTCCAGGCCTGACTCCTTGTTCACATTCTGCTTCCAGCACCCCCCCCCCCACTCTTCAGGGTTTTTTCACTCTTCTGGGGGTGAGGGGTTCCTGCAGCAACCCCCCAGCCTCAGTTCTGCTGCTGCCCTTCCTGCTCTCAACTTCTTAACTTCCTGCTTTTTATTCCTGCCCTTTCCCCCCAACAACTACAGCAGGTTGTCTTATTTCCCCAGGGGGTGGGTCATGGGCTCTAAGCTGCTTTTCCCGTCTGTCTGAGCTTATGAACACTCCCACAGATAGAAGTGGGGAGTAACCCTAAATTACTCCTCTCTCCACTTGACATATCAAATAAATGTATTCAGAAGTCTCTTTTTTGTCACCTCTGCCTGAAGTTCTGGGGTGTGGGGAATGAAGAGTGGGGAGGAAGGGTGATACAAACATGTAGCTATAATGATCCAAGGGATACATGGAGGTTCCAGCCAACGTTTTTTTCCAGGAAACCAACTGACCAACTGTGATTGTAGAAGAAAAGCCAAGTGTCCTGTGTCCTGAAGGTTTTAAGGCATTTGACGGGCTTTCATTTTTTCCAATCTCCCTTATGTCTACCCTTAAATTCTTTAAGATTCTTACAGAGTCCCTCTGCCATCAGCAGATATAGTCCAGTAGATTTAACTGTCTCTCTTTCAAGTTTCCTACTTCTTGGGCACTCACGACTTTTACTCAGAGCCTTATTTTTATTCCACCAGATGAATTTCATCCATTTTCTTCAATTTCTGACTGCTAGTTCCCTATCATTGATTTCTGAGCCACTATAGGAGAGTTTGAGGGGATTCAGTTAGTATAACTTCACGTAAGCAATATGGCATGACAGTCAGCTGACAAAGGGTGTGCAGTGAATGTGTGTGTATGTGTGTGTAAGCAATCAGAGGAACCCAGTCTGACAAGTTCTATGAACAAGGGTACCTTTCTTAGTCTAAACCCTAAACCCTAGAATTCTGTTTGTGGGGTGTTGTTTTTTTTCTCTCCATATATTCTCTTTCTCACTCTAATGAGAGGTAAAAGGAGCTGCCCTTTTTACTGTCTCTCACTCCCTCCCCAAACTTAAATTGTGGAAATCAGAAAATTACTCAACAATGTGGCATCATGAAAATGGAGATATTAGAAATCAGAAAAATTATATCTGAACCCCCTTTGCCATCTATTAGCTATGTAATTTGGAACAATTTATCTAGCCTCTCTGAGCGTCAGTCTCCTTATTAGTAATCTAATAAACTTTAGTAAGTGATTGTGATTATTAAATAAAACAATGCAATAAAGTACATCATGCAGTATAAGCTCATTAAATGTCAGTATTTTTCCTTGTTTTTGCTCCTTCACCAATTGCATGTGATCTTGGACAGGCCACATCATTTCTCTGAGCCACACCGATAAAATGAAATGATCGAACAGATGATCTCTAAGAACCCTTAAACTCCCAGCTTTGGGTCCAGGCCTATTTTTCTTCAAGCCCCGCCCCAGAGATCTGGCCCACTTTCTAGTAGTAGCCACAGGACTCCCAAAGACACGCCCAATCTCTGCTTCTCTCGGGTAGAGGATATAGCTTTTTTTCTTTGTCATTGGTTGTCAGAACCTCCACCCTCCTCAATATTTGCCTATGGCGGAGCGGGAACCCTCCAGCTCCCGCCCTCTTACAGATGATTGGCATGGAACCTGGCTCGTCTCCGCCCCCACTTGACTGATGGCTGGGACCCGGCACCGCCCTCAGTCCCCGGGCGTTCACTGACTGGGTTTGTTGGGACCGTTAGCTCGCCAGGCTGGCAGGCTTCGG
>NW_006160042.1:239033-265058 GCF_000334495.1 Tupaia belangeri chinensis
GCCTCTGCCTCCCGGTACTGCTGGCAGCCCAGCGGTGCTGCGGGAGGCCGTGGAGGCCGTGGTGAGGAGCTTTGCCAAGCACACGCAGGGCTATGGCCGAGGTGAGTCTAAGGGGCTGGCCTCCTGCGGGACACTGTAAGGGAGCCTTGCTCTCACAGTCCTGCGGATTGCTTTCCTGGCGTGCAGCCCTCACATGCATTTCCTTTTGGGGAGTTTCCTTCTGGGCTACACACAGGCACACACACAGACGCACACACTCATGCACACGTTTAAGCCTCCTACCTCTCCCCTTTATTGAGTTATTAATGTATTCTTTAGGGATCCCCTTTTCCTTCCCAACATTTTCTTCTTCAGAAATAGAATTCTTCCTTGTAGTTTAATGCCCTAGCATCTGTCTTTGAGAAGTGGGCCCCATTGTTTGCAATCTTGTCCTTTATCTGAGATCCAAGACATTTCTCAGTCATACTCTCTCAATCTTTCCTCCGCGACTCCAGCAGTTCTTGGATTCCCCTCTTAATTTACTCTATCCCTTTAGCCTTGACTTTTAAATTCTCTATTTATCTTTACGCTGAAATTTCCAAGGCAACTTCAGATTTGCTAGGGAATTAGGAGTGCCTTCGGAAGTCACTTATAAAAATTGTGCCTTTAAATCTGGACTCATACCATTGAGCCCACACAAGCTTCCTGTGACTTAGTACTTCACTTTGGTGTCTGTTTTAGTATGGAGCCTCACATCTCTGGCCTCTGTGTGTCTGGCTCTGTTTCCCTGGCTCTTCCCCAGGAATGGAGGATAAATCCCAGGCCTTGACTCTCTTAATCTTGAATTCTGTGGAAATAAGCCAGATAGAAACCCTATTCAGTTAGAAATCTTCATCTTAACGATTCCTAATTCGTGGGAAGGGGGATGTGAGGGTTTTCTTTGTTTTTGTTTAACCAGTGTAGAATTTCCTGTCTGAGTTTGAGTTCCAGATTTATTGGGGCTTCCACGATATTTCTAGCTACTTGGCTAGGTCCTGATTAAGTGACTACAGTATATCTTTAACTTTTTATTTTAACGATAATTCAGAAAAAGGTTGCAGAGATTTCCCTAAAGACAATAATAGTGATCCCTCCTCCCCACACACATACTTTTCTTTTTGGAGAAAGTACAGTGAAAAGAGCACACAGAGGCTTTGTAGCTCTCTGCCACTTAACTAGGGGGAGGGACTTAGCCTCTCTTAGCTTTGGTTTCCTCCTGGGTTCTGATGTAAATTAAATGAGATATTGCAAAGGGTACATAATGAGTACCTTAAAAATTATTACTATTGAGGCCAGCAGGTGGCATGGAGGTTAAGGTAACTATATTCCATATGACCAATTCTACAATTGTATCCAGACGCAGTTGCTTGAGAATCAAAAGTCATTCCAGGCATGTGCGCCCAAATATCTCTAAAAAAGAGTTGGAGGAGGGACCAGCAGTTAGCATAATGGCTATGTCACAGGACTCCCATGTAGTCGACCATGGCTTGAGTTCTGGACCCAGTGGCTTAAAACTCACACCGTGTGTGTGCGTGCCCAAGATCCCAAGAGGAGAATGGAGGAGAAAGGAGGAGAAGGGATTTCGGCATGGTCATCCCCTCTAGGGGGTGATTTCTCACTTTCTGTCTCTTTGTCTCTCTCTGTCTGTCTGGCAAGTGCACGCGCCCTATGGCAAAAATCTCTCCAAAAAAAAAGAAAAAGAAGAATTGGCCATCTTCCATCCTGGGGGGGGGAGGTGATTTTTCACTTTCCCTTAGTTTTTCTGTCTCTCTCTGGTGAGCATATACACTCTATAGCAAAAACTTTAAAAAAAAATTTACTATCTCAGATTTGTTGGTTCACACTTTCTAAAGGGATCTCATTTTCTCCCACTTTTTTTTTTTTTTTTTGTAGTTTTTGTTCAGGGCACATGTGACACTGGAGAGATAGACAAAGTAAGAAATCACCTCCCTGGCAGGAGGGGGATGGCCACAATGCAATCCCTTCTCGTCCTACTTTCAGGATTTTGGACATGAAACCCAAATATTCCAGTGAAAACAGATTTTTAGGTCCATATCGCTATGTGTGGCTAATGAGTCATTTTTCTATAGACAATGATAAGCAGTAATGATGGATTTTGTTTTGTTTTTCTAAACAAAGTGTAGTGGAAAGGGCACACAAGCTTTGGAGATCTTCATGCAATAGGCACTCCTATCATGGGGCAAACACTCTGCTAAAAGACTGGGGATACTAATGGATATGATTCCAAAACATTTTAAAAATAGTTTTAGAATTACTTAGCTTTACTTGTTAATGTTATTGTTTTTGGTTTGACCAGAGAGAGAAAGTGAGAAAGCAAGCCACCAGGTCCAGGATTTGAACTGTGGTCAGACATGTGGGAGTCCAGTGCCTTAACTAACATCAGCCACTGCCATCCCCATGATTCCAAAATCATGAAGAGATAGAGTTATTTTTCCAGTTTAATTTCTAGATTTAATAAGGCTGTGTGGTGGAACTGCCTGCCATAAGCTACTGTCCTACTGCTTTGAGTCTCTTTAAGTTGAGACCAAGGGAAGGTCTTTGCTTCTGGGTATAGAAGTAGCTAGGATTGAGCACACTGATCTGAAGCCTTCCTCTTGGAAACTTACAGGTGTTTATTAAAATTATAGGGGGTAAAAAAAATTATAGGGGGGTGTACCCTTTTCCTTGTCTGTGTTACCTGGAAAGCCTCTGGTTTGGTTTCTAAACTGGACAGCCTATAAAAACTTTTCATTTCCTTAGAATGGAGGAGGGAAGAAGGGAATTGTGCTGACAAAGAGCAGTCAGACTTCAGACTGATGATTCTCTCGTCCAATCTCCCCACCTCTCATCACAGCCCTTCTCATTATTCTTGAGTTTCTCATTTCCAATCTGGGTGTCCAGCCAGTACTTTAGGAGAGTTTGGCAGATAGTTCAGCTTCAGGCAAGCAGAATTTCTGCCGAGTTGGCTCAGGAGTTCTTCACCACATGGAATCACTTATTCTGCTTTGATTAATAGGCAAAGCTGCCATTGGCATGTACCCACATACCCTTGTGACTGATGACAAAGTGTTTGGGGTTGGCTGTTACTTTGGTCTCTTCCCAGACTATTCCTTGATCCAGCAATGCTATACCACAATGTCTTTGATTTCATATCCTTCATCTTCTTCCTTGCTGCTCCAAGTTCCCACTGTAGTCTTTAGATTTACCTTTACTTAAGTTTTCAGCATTTATACCAGAATCTTTTTCTGCTATTTCATCTGAGAGAGAAGCATGCACCTGGCATGCTTGTCAAGCTTCCAGGACCAGGACTCCAAACACTCACTAGAGAGAGAGACAGTGAGAGGGCAGGGAGATGGCCATACTGCAAACCCTTCTTTTCCATTCTCCTCTCAGAATTTGGGCACACACGCACGTGTGCCTGGCATGATTTTCAAGCTGCCGGTCCAGGACTTGAGCTGTGGTCAGCTCTGTGAGAATCCAGCATCTTAACCACCATGTCACCTGCTGGCCTCTATTGCAGAATCTTGATCAGTTTATAATGCATAGCATTTAGAATCAGAAGACCTGGCTCTTTTAGATAGCAGCTGAATGATCTTGGAAATTTTTTTACCTTTCTATGCTTCATCTGTTTCATTCACTTAACCAATATTTATTGCTGTGGTCAGCTCTGTGAGAATCCAGCATCTTAACCACCATGTCACCTGCTGGCCTCTATTGCAGAATCTTGATCAGTTTATAATGCATAGCATTTAGAATCAGAAGACCTGGCTCTTTTAGATAGCAGCTGAATGATCTTGGAAATTTTTTTACCTTTCTATGCTTCATCTGTTTCATTCACTTAACCAATATTTATTGATCACCAGTTGCAGGGTGAACAAGACAGGTATTTACTTCCCACCTTGGTGCAGCTAACAGTTCATCTTTACAGACCATGTATGAGGATTAATGGTGCAATAAAACTGGATACTAGAGTAGAAAGCTGGTTGGCTTTGGAGACAAAACACTGTTTCTAAATCCTGGTTCTGCTGCTTCTGACCTGTTTCTAGTTTACATTTTTGTTGTTAATAAAGCAGGAGGGCTTCTATGTGTGATAGAAGAGGGAGAAAGCACTGCTCTGGGAGGTCACAATCTTTTCTCCTCCATTTCTCTATCCTGTCAGGATTTTTGGCACATGCACCTGGCATGCTTGTCAAGCTTCCAGGTCCAGGACTCCAAACGCTGGGTGGGCCACATGGGATCTAGTTCCCCCAGCCACCAGGTCACAGGGCCAAACAGATAGCTTTATGTGAATTAAATGAGATGAGTGAAGTGAAGCAGGCAGTACATCATACGCAATGAGTGGTTGCTGTTATTATGTGTTTGGAAATGCTATGAAAACTGTATTTGTGACAGGTATTGTTAGCATAACCATTTCTTTTGTCCCCTTTTCCCACATGGCATATAGTTCCCTTATCATATGTGATATCTAGCAATCTCTAAAGTGGCATGATTGAGCTAATTGCAAGTCACATTCTTTGCTCTGTGATTGCTGTATTTCTCTATTCAAACCTATTGTTTTGGGGTTATTGCTCTTTTTATGTTACAATATGGCTATGTGTTTGTAGATTTTCCCCAGCTACTCCATTAGGTTGAAAAATAAATCTTGTGGGGGCCAGCAGGTGGCGTGGTGGTTAAGGTGCTGGATACACCCACATGGTTGACCTGGTGGCTTGCTTTCCCAGTTTTCCTTTCTCCCTCTGTCTCTGTATATCTCTCTCTGGTCAAATTAAAATGGATGAATGGAGACCAGCAGTTGGCATAATGGCTGTGTCGCTGGACTCCCATGTAGTTGATCATGATTCGAGTCCCAGACCTGGGGGCTTAAACTCACACCAGATACATGTGTGTGCGTGCCCAAAATCCCAAGAGAAGAATGGAGGAGAAGGGATTGCAGCATGGCCATCCCCTCTGGGGGGATGATTTCTCGCTGTCTCTCTGTCTGTCTGGTGAGTGCATGCACCCTATAGCAAAAACCTCTCCAAAAAAGAAAAAAATGAATAAGTGAATAAATAAAATTAAAGATAAATAATTCTAAAAAGAAAAAGAAAAATAGATCTTGTATAGTATTTTCTGTTTAGTTGTTCCTTTTCCTCAGAATCATAAACTGCTTCTTTTTGGGAACCAGCAGTTAGCGTAATGGCTATGTCGCTGGACTCCCACGTAGTCGACCGCGGTTCATGTCCCGGACCCGGTGGCTTAAAACTCACGCCGGGCGCGTGTGCGTGCGTGCCCAAGATCCCGAGAGGAGAATGGAGGAGAAGGGATTGCGGCGTGACCATCCCCCCTGGGGGGTGATTTCTCGCTTTCTGTCTCTATGTCTCTCTCTGTCTGTCTGGCGAGCGCACGCGCCCTACAGTGAAAATCTCTCCAAAAAGAAAAAAAAAAAAAAAAAAGATAAACTGCTTCTTTGTCTATAAATGGTTGGAGTGAAATTGATTTTTTTTTTTGAGATATTTTTGCTATAGGGCACATGCACTTGCCAGAAAGACAGAGACAGACAGACAGGAAGCGAGAAATCACCCCCCATGGGGATGGCCACGCCACAATCCCTTCTCCTCTATTATCCTGTTGGGATCCTGGACACGCACATACACGCACCCAGTGTGAGTTTAAGCCACCAGGTCCAGGACTCGAACTGTGGTCGACTACATGGGAGTCCAGTGACATAGTCATTACGCCAACTGCTGGTCCCTGTGAAATTGATTTTTTTAAAGTATTTCTAATTTTTGGTAACATTGGATTCATTTCTGTATTCGTTTCCTGTGGTGGCTGTAATAAATGATCATAAACTTAAAATAAGAGGAATTTATTCTCTCACAGTTCTAGAGGCCAGAAGTCTAAAATTAGTATTACTCACTAGGCCAAAGTCAAGGTATTAGGAGGGCTGTGCTCCCTCCAGAAGCTCTAGGGGAGAATTCATTCTTTTCTTCTCTTAGCTTCTGGTCGCTACCGCCATGTCTTGGCTCATGACCGTATCATTTCAATGTCTGCCTCTGTAGTACAGATCCATCTCTGATTCTGTGCCCTCTCCTCTCCTGTGTTTTGTTAAATCTGCCTCCCTCTTGAAGGACACTTGTGATTGCTTTTAGAGTTCACCTGGATAATCTAGACTAATTGTCCCATCTCAAATTTCTTAGTTTAAACACTCCTGCAAAATCTTTGACATGTTAAGGTAACATTCATGGATTCCAAAGATGAGGGCATAAAGCATCTTGGTAGGGAACCTTATTCAGCTCATCACAGCCCCCTTTCAAGGTCTCTGTTACTTCGCAGTCCCTCTTTTCCAAAGACACTGTGCACTGGGCTACTCAGGGTATCTTGCAGAAACTGAAATAGGAAATAACCAAATGAAATATTGTTTTTTTAAAAGAATTATTTAATTTTGCTTATTATTATTTTTAATTCACCAGAGAGGGACAGAGAGAGAGGGAAAGTGCAGATGAAATATTATTAATCTGCTTCCCTGTCTTCCATAATAACGTGTGTTAAGGTGTGCCAGCCTATTCTTGGCATCTCATATTACAACAAGAGAACTTTTTATTTATTTATTTATTTATTTATTTATTTATTTATTTATTTATTTTGTTATTTATTTATTTATTTATTTATTTATTTATTTATTTATTTATTTATTTATTTATTTATTTATTTATTTATTTATTTATTTCATGTTACAATTCCTTCTCCTCATTCTCCTCTTGGGATTTTGAGTATGCATGCACATATGCTTAGCGTGATTTTCAAGGCACTGGGTCCAGGACTCACACCACAGTTGGCCATGTGGGAGTCCAGTGCCTTAACCACTATGCTACCTGCTGTCCTCACATGAGAATCGTTTTATTCACCTCGCAATTTTTATTTTTAAAATTTTGCCAGAAGGGGACTAGCAGTTGGCGTAACGGATATGTCGCTGGACTCCCATGCAGTTGATCACGGCTTGAGTTCTGGATCTGGTGACTTAAACCCATGCTAGGCACATGTGCATGCGTGTCCAAGATCCCAAGAGGAGAAGGGATTGCGGTGTGACCATCCTCCCTGGAAAGGGTGATTTCTCGTTCTCTGTCTCTCTGTCTTTCTGGCGAGCGCACACACCCTATAGTGAAAACCTCTTCAAAATTTTTTTTGTATGTTTCCAGAAGGTGGTTGGGGAGTGAGAAAGAATAAAAGAGAGAAAGCATCCCCCATGGGGGATAGTCACACTACCATCCCTTCTCCTCCCTTTATCCCCCTTTTAGGGTTTTGATCACCCATGCACACATGCCTGGCGTATTTTCAGGCTGCAGGGTCCAGGACTTGAAACATACAGTCAGCCATGTGAGATCCAGCCACCTTAACTACCATGCTACGGGCTGGTCCTCAATTTTATTCTGTTTATTATCTCTCTTTATCCCTGTTCCCACACTAAAAAATTGTATTTACCCTTACGAAATAAAAATTGTACTGTAATCTCTTTTTTTTTTTAATTTTGTAAGTTTGCAATAGGGTACATACATTCTCTAGAGAAAGAGATATAGAGAAAGAAAATGAGAAAGCACCCCCCCAGGAGGGATAGCCACACCTCAGTCTATACCTCTCATTTCACTCCGACATTCATTTTATATTTTATCTCCTAAGGGAAAAACCCAAAATTATCTTTTTGTTATTGTTCATGGTAGAAGCACTTAAATATTCCTCAGATTCCCAGCATCTGTCAGTAACTTTGGAAAGCAATTTTAGTTGTCAAATGTGTATGTCTCAGTCATTCTTACCATCCTACTTGCTGCCTTCTTTTTTTTTAATTTGCCAGAGAGCGTGTGCGCTCACCTAGAGATAGTGGGAGGAGCGCTGAGAGTGAGGAAACACCATCCATGGGGCATGATCCTGTTTCAATCCCTTCTCCTCCATTTCTTCTTCCTTTTGGAATTTTAGGTGCTAACGCACTGTGTGTTTCTCAAGCTGTTGGGTCCAGAACTCCAGCTGTGCAGCTGGCTATGCCGGAGTCAGCTCTACATAACTGCCACACCATGGGCTGGCCTTTAACCATTGTTATGTAAACCGTCATATCAGGGCCAGCTCTGTTGGTGCTTAAGGCAGTCAGATCCCTCATGGCCTGCTCCTCTATTGTTCAAGTCCTGGATCTGGTGGCTTGAGATACATAGACAGCATGTGTGCATGCATGCACAAAATCCTGACAGGATGTAGTGATGGAGGAGAGGGGATTGCAATATGGCCATTCCCAAGGTGGGATGCTTTCTCTCTGTCCCTCTTTGTTTCTCTCTGCTGAGTGCATATGTCCTTGCCAAAAGTTTAAAAAACAAACAAACAAACAAACAAAACACAATTCTATCCATAGTTCCTCACTGAAAAATCTGACAAAAACTATGGACACCAGGACCAGCAGATGATATAATAGTTATATTGCTGGACTTCCACATATTCAACTGCAATTCTAGCTCTGGACCTGGTGGCTTAAAACTCATGCCAGGCAGGGTCCGGCGGGTGGTGTGGTGATTAAGAGTGGTGGATTCCCACATGACTGACCATGGTTCAAGACCCAGACCTGGGAGTTTGCTTTCTCACTTTCTCTTTTTCTCTCTGGCCAAATTAACATAAACAAACAAACAAACAAACAAACTCACACCAGGCACATGTGCATGTATGCCTAAGATCCTGGGAGGAGAATGGAAGAGAAGGAATTGTGGTGTGGCCATCTCCCATGGGGGGGTGACTTCTTGCTTTCTGTCTCTCTCTGTCTCTCTGGTGAGTGCATGTGCCATACAGGAAAAAAATCTCTCTAAAAAAACTGTGGACATCATCACACTGACATACACAAATACTTATTTGCACACATATACACACCCATAATTTTAGTTAACACTTTTAGAGGCTTATGAGCCCTCATGAAGCTCATGTATGGGCTTGGCCTTGCCCCTGAGTTAAGATTCCCAAATTGGGGGCCAGAGGTCTCATGGTGGACTGGACTCCCACATGGTCAACTGCAGTTTGAGTCCCAGACCTTGAGGCTTGCTTTCTCACTTTCCCTCTCTCTTTCTTTCTTTGTTCTTTTTTGGAGAGGTTTTCACTATAGGGCGCATGTGCTCGCCAGAAAGACAGAGAGAGACAGAAAGAGAGAAATCACCGCCCAGGGGGGATGGCCACACCGCAATCCCTTCTCCTCTATTCTCCTCTTAGGATCTTGGGCATTCATGTACACGTGCCTGGCATGAGTCTAAGCCACCGGGTCCGGGAGTCGACCTGTGGTTGATTACATGGGAGTCCAGTGACATAGCCATTACACTAACTGCTGGTCCCACCCTCTCTCTTTCTTTCTCTGTTTCTATCTGGTGAATGCACATGCCTTATACCAAACTGAAAAAGAATGAAAAAGATCCTGACTCAGTCACAATGGCATGACTGTGAGGGTTCTGTGCAGGATGGCTGGGACTTCATGGGAGGTTGAGGTTCAGTTCCTAGCCCAACCTAAATGGGCCTGGCACAGCAATATGCGCCTGTGATTCTAACTAACTGGGAGGCTGGGGCAAGAAGATTGCGATAAGACTCTGTCAGGCATACTTCTTTCTTTCCTAGGCATCTTCTCTTTTACATTCAATAAATAAATAAATAAATAAATAAACAAATAAATAAATAAATAAATAAAGTTGTTAAAAACTGGTCCTATTCTCTGTGCTAAGAGAGATTTAACTAGATGCAGAATGGACAGATGTTTTTAAATAGGACCACCCAGTTGTAGTGGTCTCCTCCCCTTCTTCTTTATTCTAGTATTCTCCCTGTTGTCTGCATGTCAGGAGAGCTGTCACCCAGTGCATTGTGCTAAAAATTGTCTCAAAGAGGGATCTGGGTCTGAAAAGATCTCAATGGAAAGAACAAGGATGGCTAAGCTTTCTATGCAGCAGTGACCTTCGAAGAGCCCTTGCCAAAACTGAGGGTGGGAAAGAGAGAGTTTTCCTTTCATGCTGTCTTTTAATAGAAGAGTGAACATTCTAAAAAGTCAGTTAAGTATAGGGTATTAGAAAAGAGCTTCTGCTGCTTTTTAAACTCTTGCTGGTACCTGGGATGCTTGTTCCAGCTGTAGAGCAGGTGAAATAACTGTTATTAATGTCTGCTAGACTTTGAACCTTTTTGGCAGGGACTGTGTTATTCTTTGCATCCCTAATGCCTAAAACAGAGCCATACACCTATTGCGTGCTCGAAGTTTTGCTTACTATGTGTGTGTAGCCGTGAAAACATGCTGTTCAGATCTCCTGCTGCAGGGAACATAACTGACAAACAGCCTCAGCTGCTGCTCCCTCCAGGTCCATCACCACATTTGCACCATGTCCACATTTTTTGTACACTGCTCCCAGCCAGTGACTGAGCTCAGCAGGGGTATTAATGCAGGTACATCCTGGTGACATGTGGGATTAACTTTGGCATGAGCACTTCTCACTGACTTGTCTAAACCTTCCTTTTTTTCTTTCTTCCTTCCTTTGTTCCTTTCTTTCTTTCTTAAGAGAGATTTTTTTGGTATAGGGTGCATGATGAACTCACCGGAAACACAGAGAAAGTGAGAAGAAAGAAAGTGAGAAGCCACCCCCTGAGGGGACGGCCATGCTGCAATTCCTTCTCCTCCATTCTCCTCTCAGGATTTTGGGCACGTGTGCACATGCACCCAGCATAAGTTTCAGGCTGCTGGGTCTGGTACTTGAACTGTGGTCAGCCATGTGGGAGCCTTAACCACTATGCCACCTACTGGCCCCATTGGCTAAATCTTTCTTAAAACTGTACTGAAGTCTAAGACTCTCATATTGAAACTTATTTCCTTCCCTCTCTTCCACACATGCAGTCTTTCCTGTGATGTAAAAACCTTCTTCCTGTCTAATCTCTTGCATGTCTATCCCATCTTGCTATATTCTTGGGAGACTTGAACCACTCAGCAATAAAAGAATGAATGAATCCTTGTTGTAATTAAGAGTAAGACAGTGGTCATGTTGCAAGATATTGGAGAGCATGTGTGATAATTTATCATCATGAGATTCTGACTGAAGCCATTGGAAATGTTTGGAACTCTAGAGTCAAAGCAAACTTTTCCAGGGCCAGGTAGTGGTGCAGTGCAACTGCAAGTGGACCAACATGGGCAAGGTCCTAGGTTTGCGTCCTTGGACCTCCCTAGGCACACCAATCAAGACTGGGAAAGGATGGTGTCATGAAGGCCCTGTTGAGGGTGACTCTCTCTCTCTCAATAAACAACCACAACAAAATTATTTATTTATTTTTAAAGAGGTTTTTTTTTTTTTTTTGCCTTAGGACATGTTGCTTGCTGAAGAGATAGAGACAGAGACAGAGGCAGTGAGAGGGAAAGTGAGAAATCACTCCCCCCCGCCCCAGGGTGGATGACACAATCCTTTCACTTTCATTCTCCTCTTGGGATTTTGGGCATACATGCACATGTGCCCAATGTGAGTTTCAAGTCACTGGGTCCAAGACTCTGTTCAGCCATGTGGGAATCCAGTGATGTAACCTATAGCAGATGTTAGGCTATATGCTGACCTCCCCAAATTTTTTTGAAAAAAAGTGATCCTAGGGGCTGGCAGGTGGTATAGTGGTTAAGGTGCTGGGTTCCCACATGGCTGACCACAATTCAAGTCTTGGACTTGGCAGCTTGCTTTCCACTTTTCCTCTCTCCCTCTCTGTTGCTCTGTGGTCAAATTAAAAAAATAATAATAATGATGAATAAAATAAAATTGGAGAAACAGAGAGACAGAAAGCGAAAAATCATTTCCCTGGGGATGGCCTTCTCCATTCTCTTCTTGGGATTTTGTGCACACACGCCCCTAGTGTGAGTTTTAAGCTGCTAGGTCCAAGACTCAAACCACAGCCAACTACGTGGGAATCCAGCAACATAACCATTACACCATCCTCTAGTCCCAGTAAAGTAATTCCTTAAAAAAAAAAAAGAAAGTGATCCTTTTCAAAAGGCACTGGAATTATCTCTCCCTTTTTTTAAAAAAAGGATTATTTACTTATTTTCTTTTTTTTATTCCCCCAAGAGAGATGTTTGCTATGAGGAGCATGTGCTCACTGGAGAGACATAGAGACAGAAAGCAAGAAATAACCCCACAGGGGTAATGACCATTCTGCAATCCCTTTATCTCCATTCTTTTCTTGGGATTTTGGGCATGCACATACACATACCTGGCATGAGTTTCAATCCACTGGGTCTGTAACCTGAACTGTGGTTGACTATGTGGGAGTCTAGCAACATAACCATTATGACATCTGCTGGTTCCTTGTTATTATTTTTCAATTTTACCAGAGTGAGAGAGAGAAAAAGGGAAAGTGAGAAAACAAGCCATTAGGTCCAAGACTCGAGCTGTGGTTGACCTTGTGGGAGTCCAACACCTTATCCACCATGCCATCTGCCAGCCCCTCTCCTTGTGTTTAAAATCTTTCATTTGCTTCTCTTTGCTCTAGGAAAAAGCAATATTCTCACATGATCGAAAAGACCCTCCTGGTCTTGTTCCTACTTCCTTTTGCAACTTCATCTTGCATTACACTTCCCCTCTTTCTCCTTTTTGAAGCTACAGTGGTATTTTTTTTTTTTTTTTTTTAAGAATCAGATTTTAGCTGACGTTTATTGAGCGCCTCCTGTGTGCCTGGCACTATGCTTAGTGTTTTACACATATTACTCAACTGGCAAAGGCATAATGCTGCTGCACTTGGATGCGTTAAATTGTACAGCTGTTGACTACATAAAAGAATGATTATAAACACATATGGACAAGCACAATCAAACTGAAAGATTCTCACTAACCTTTTTTGGCTTTTGACAGGTAGAGTAGGCCAAATTACACATGAATTTTTATAATACACTTGATGAAATTGAGCTATTTATCAGACAAGTAGAGTTTGACACAAACTACACATTACTATAAATGTTCATTAAGCACAAAATTAGACACATTCTAGGCCACAATAAATGGTTTAAAAGAGGTTTTGAAAGCAGACATATTATAGGCTACATTCTTTGTTCACAGTGTAGGAAAACAAGAAAACAAAACTATTTTTAAACAAAAATTAAATCGTTAGGTTTTAAAGCACTTGTTAGATGTACTACAAAGAATATTAAAACAATAGCATAAATAAGGATATGAATCTTCAAACTTTAAGATGTGGCTATATCCAGAAAGATGTTAATACTATTATACTATTTTTTTTTTGTTTTTGAGAGGGTTTTGCTATGGGGCGCGTGTGCTCACCAGACAAACAGAGAGACAGAGAGACAGAAAGTGAGAAATCACCCCCCAGGGGGGATGGCCACGCCGCAGTCACTTCTCTTCCATTCTCCTCTCGGGATCGTGGGCATACACGTACATGCGCCCGGCATGAGTTTTAAGCCACCAGGTCCAGGACGCAAACCACAGTCGACTACATGGGAGTCCAGCGACAGCCATTACGGTAACTGCTGGTCCCAATACTATTATACTATTATAGCAACTACAAAGAGATATAAATTAAGTATTTGAATTAAAAATTGAGACAAGGAGTAAAAACAAAATGTAATGCACATTAAAGGAAAACAAATTACAAATAAGAGAAATAATAGATAAATCCTAATGCTGGTTCTTTAAAAACAATACTAAAAAGTAGATAAACCTTTGACAAACTAATAATGAGTAAGTCCAGAGGAGGAGGAAAGCAAGAACTGGAATGGCGAGAGAGGTTTTATGAGTCAATTATTAGGTCCAAAGTTTGGAAGGTCCTATATTAATTAAGAGAAGATTATTGGTTTTATTTATTTATTTATTTTATTTATTTTGCTTTTGACAGGATTTATTGAGTCCTGACTACATGCTAGACATCGTTCTGGGGACTGGGGATGCATCTGAAACCAAACTCGGGAGCCCTGCCCTCCTGCAGCTCACAGGCTAGTGTTGCCAGTGTCACCTGCACATGGTGGCTATGGAGGCCAGCGGCCACACCTCCCTTTGCCTGTCCTCAGATGCTCAATTGGGAATAAGCAGCCCCGTTCAGACACAGGAGACGAGCTTGGACTGCAGATGCCAAGCGGGACACCTAGCCCCAACCCACCACCCAGACAGGACAGAGGGCTGGAAGTGGATTTTTAATAATCACGTAGGTGGGGAGAGGGCCCAGGGAGCCAGGGGCTACACGAACTGCTGCTGCTGCTTGGTGGCTACCTGGCCGGCGAGGTCCTTGGCCTTCTCCATAGCTGCCAGCGCTGTCTCCTTCGCCTTCTCCTTGCTTCCTTGGCTTCCTTGGCTATCCACACAAGTGTTTTGGAAGCGGCCTCACCTTGTAGCTTAGCCAAGATGTATTCAAAACCCTTCATAGTCTTGGTCATGTTGCTTTTGAACCGGGCAAGACCAAATTCCTGGACAGCTCTGGAGACACCAAATAAGCTAGAGAACACCCAGGCTTCCGGGGGGATTTCTGTCCAGCCTGTTATCAGAGTTCACACAGTAAACGCATCGTTCCTCCACCACCATCAGCCGGGTGTGGTTGATGTTCCAGGTGAAGGTGGTCATGGTCTGATTCTGCAGGTCCACGATAGAGTCCTCCAGGATGTACACCGAGTGAGTGACATTGGCCAGAAACAGCCGCTTGGCCCAGGGGAGCATCCTGTTGGTCTTGGTAAGGAGTACAGGGACAGCAGTTTCTGGCCAGGGGTCACCTCCCGGTGCACTATGTCTTCGGTCAGGACGTGTTTGCTGTAGGGATTCGGGTACTGCTGCCAGGAGGCGGCAAACACTTGGTCCCAGGAGCCCCGGAGAACGCTCTGGCCCAGGAAATACTTCTTCATCATCCAGGCGAGAGCTGGCTCAGCACCCACGCTGCATCCAGGTAGAGTCCAGGACGCGGAGGCAGCCGCCAGGACACGGTGCATGCCCGCCAGGCTCGCAGCTCAGTCCCGGCTGCGCCATGACCAAGCCGCTGAGGCCGCCATCATATTATTGTTTAATTATAAAATAGTATACATAATAATCTGAAAAGCTCTATGGAATGAAATTTTTTCTAGGAGATTAAAAAAAACTAAGTCATCAAAATGAATCTAAAAAATATTAACAAATTAATAACATGAGGGGACTAAAAAAACTGAGAAAGCTGCCCAAGAATTAACTTCCATCTATGGCTCTAGGACTGGACTGTACTGGTGAATTATTTTAAAATGTCAAGGAACTGATACTTCTAAAGCTACAGAAACTATTCAAAGCATAGAAAAGGGTAAAACTTACTTAAGTGTTTCTCTGATGCAAGTTTAGCCATGATACCAAAGTTTCACAAAGATAGCACCAATCTCACATGTGAAATTAGAGACAATAATCCTACATAAAATGCCAAAAAATAAAATTCAATATATGAAAAGACTGGTGGATCACAATCCTAAGAATACAAAGATGATTTGATATTAGGAAACCTACTAGGTTTCATTGATCTTAAGTTGCACTCTTATTTTTCAATTTCTCTGGAGTGAGGATCTTCTAGTTGGTGGCATCTTATAATTAATTAGCATTTTTCTTTCTCAGTGATATTTATAAAATACGTGTTTTACAATCAAAGGTGTTTTAATTTCAATGAAATACAATAATGTAAAACGTCACACCAAAAAAGTTTTAAAAAATCATCTCAGTGGATGTTTGAAAAAGCATTTGCTAATATTCAATATCTATTCCTGATTTTTAACCAGGACACTTCCTCAACATGACACAGGGCATGTACTGCAAAACAGTCGCCCTTAGTTAAATGTGAAACATCATAGGCATTCCCATTAATACTAGGAGCAAAAAAAGAACACATACTACCAAGACTATGGTTGTTTGTTGTGGAGCTTTTGACCATTCCACAAATCCCTGGGAGTCCTTTGACTCATCATCTTCCTCCACCAAGCTCCACTCCTGGGGAAGTCCTGTCTCTTGAGAAGACAGGTCTGGGACCAGCAGTTAGCATAATGGCCGTGTCGCTGGACTCCCACATAGTCGCCCACGGTTCCAGTCCCGAACCCGGTGGCTTAAACTCACGCCGGGCGCTTGTGCATGTGTGCCCAAGATCCCGAGAGGAAAACGGAGGAGAAGGGATTGTGGCATGGCCATCCCCCCTGGGGGGTGATTTCTTGCTTTCTATCTCTCTGTCTCTCTCTGTCTGTCTGGCGAGCACACGCGCCCTATAGCAAAAACCTCTCCAAAAAAGAAAAGAGAAGACAGGTCTTTCTCATCACTGTCATAGCTGGAGGCCCCAACCTTCACAACCTCCCAATCCTTGGTGAAGCTGGGATGGGGCAGCTTCTTCCTGAGGCAGTAGTGACTAGGCCTTTTCTGGCTCCAGCAGCCCCTGTGTCTGCTCAGGCCTGAGACTCTGAATCTCCCCAGGAGAAGGTAGAGCTTCCAATGCAGACTTCTCCTGCTCCTCCCAGCCCTATTTGGTTCTCCAAACACAGGATTCAGAACCTGAGGACCTCTCCACCATCAGACCCTTTCTGGCTCTACAGAGCTGGTGCTGCACTGACTGCGGCTGTGCAGATGCCTGCAGTGGTCTTCTTTTAAGTGTTTATTGACTGTGTTCTCTGGAGTTACACAGCCTTTGTACATTCACTGTTCTCTCACTTCCTGCCTCTAGAATTCCTACTCACACCTGAACTTAGATATTGTGTTCTTTGGGTAGTTTTCTTTATCTTTATTCTTTTCTTTCTTTCTTCTTCCTTTTTTTTTTTGCTGTGCAGATGCCTGCAGTGGTCTTCTTTTAAGTGTTTATTGACTGTGTTCTCTGGAGTTACACAGCCTTTGTACATTCACTGTTCTCTCACTTCCTGCCTCTAGAATTCCTACTCACACCTGAACTTAGATATTGTGTTCTTTGGGTAGTTTTCTTTATCTTTATTCTTTTCTTTCTTTCTTCTTCCTTTTTTTTTTTTTGTTGGGGAGTTGCCACACCGCAGTCCTCTCCTTCATTCATTCTCCTGTCAGGATTTTGGGCACGCATGCACACACCTGGCATGAGTTTTAAACCTCTAAGTCTGGGACTTGAACTGTGGGGTTGGCCATGTGGGAGTCCAGCGATGTAACCATTATACCACCTGCTGGTCCCTAGGCCCTCTTTTATAAACCCGTGTTTGTCTGTTTTTTTCTTTGTGAACTCTCCTCAGAAGAGAGACACTCTCCCTCTCCTTCTTCCCTTTCGTTTCTCTGTCCTCTTTCTCACATACTATACACATAGTGTTCCATGATGGAAGCACTGGAATTACAGGCTTGGCAGCCACAGTGACACAGCTGAAACTTAGCTCTGTGACACTGAAGCCACAAGGAAAGTCCTGGGTTTGCATCCTGAGGTCTCCCTGTTCACACTGAGCACACAAATGTACTGGAGGCCTTGGGTGACTGAGGCTGGGGAAGACTGTGGCATGAACACCCTGTTGTGGGTGTGCCTGCCTCCCGTCTTGAAATAAATAAAATTTAAACAAATAATCAAGAAGCACAGGCTTGAGAATGGCAAGATATTTAAACTTTTTTGTTTTTTTAGAGAGAGATATTTGCTATAGGGCACGTAAGCTCACCAGAGAGGAATCAGAAAGCAAGAGATCACCCCCCCCAAGGTGTGTGGCCATGCCAAAAAACTTTCCCTTCTATTCTTCTCTTGGGATTTTGGGCACTCACACTCACATGCCCAGCCTGAGTTTAGGTCGCTGGGTCCGGGACTCAAACTGTGGTCAACTATGTGAGAGTCCACCAACACAACCATTATGCCATCTGCTGGTCCTGATATTTAAACTTTATATACCTCATTTTCTCATCTGTAAAATGGGGATATAAAAATAGATGTCTTTGGCACCAGGAGATGATGTAATGGTTATGTCACTGGACTGCCACGTAGTCAACTACAGTTAGAGTCACAGACCTGGTGGCTTAAAACTCACACCAGGCACATGTGCGTGTATACCCAAAATCCCAAGGGGAGGATGGAGGAGAAGGGGTTGTGGTGTGGCCATCCCTTCTAGGGGGTGATTTCTCACTTTCTGTCTCTCTGGCAAGGTCATGTGCCCTATAGCAAAAATCTCTCTCTAAAAAAAAAAACGAAAAAAAAAGAAAAAAAAAAAAAAGAAATATACATGTCTCAGGACCAGCAAGTGGTGGTGGTTAAAGTGCAAGACTTCCACGTGGCCACCTGCAGTTCGAGTCCCAGTCCTGACAACTTGAAAATCACAGCCTGGGAACCAGCAGATGGTTATGTTGCTGGAATCCCAAGTGGCCAACTACAATTTGAGTCCCAGACCAGAGGCTTGTAACTCACACTGGGCATGTGTGCATGCATGTTCAAAATTCCAAGAGGAGAATAGAGGAGAAGGATTTGTGGCATGCCCATCCTTCATGGGGGGTGATGTCTTGCTTTCTGCATCTCCATCTCTTTCTGTCTCTCCATCTCTTTCTGTCTCTCCATCTCTTTCTGTCTCACACGCCCTATAGCAAAAATCTCACTCTAAAAAAGAAAAGGAAGGAAAATCACGACGTGTGTGTGTGTGTGTGTGTGTGTGTGTGTGTGTGCCCAAAGTCCCTAGAGACGAATGGTGAAGAGATTGTGCATTCCCCTAATGGGTGATTTCTCACTTTCTATCTCTGTGTGTCTCTCTTTGGTGATGGCATAGGCCCTATGGCAAAACCTGAAAAACAAAACAAAACCAAAAAACCTGTCTTATAAGTTTGTTGGGATTAAATGGGTAAACACTGGGGAAAATGCCTGACATACACTAAATATTCAATAAGTGTGGTGGTGGTTGTTATTATTCTAGGCCAGCTGACCAATTGTGGAATAATTTATTTGTACTTCATAGGACATTGATAATGGTCTGCCGACCTTGGAAACTCTGCCTCCAATATTTAAGTTATACTACTTTGGTTTCTAGGACTAATCAAAGTGTAAACTAGAGGGACTAGCAAGTGGCATGGTCGTTCAGGCACTGGATTCCCACATGATCGACCACAGGTCAATTCCTGGACCTGGTGGCTTGGTTTCTCACTTTATCTCTCTGTCTCTGTCTCTGTTTCTTTCTGGTGAGCACATGTGTCCTATAGCAATTTTAAAAATAATAACTGTAATTAATAAAACTAGATCTGTTCCAGCAAAGGACCTTGCCATAGGGCAGGCCACTTGCAACTGGAAAGCTGTGTGGCAGGGACCCATGGCTCATGCCCTTCCCCATTCACCTTTGAACTCTCAGGTATGTTGATAGGGACTTTGAGAAGACCTTGTATTCCTCCCTGCCCCATCCAGACATCTGTACCAGCACAGGGAGACTGAGCTTCAAAGAGTCTATGGCTTATCCCCTTCTACAAGCCTCTGCATTCTAAGACCTTAGCATTTTCCGAAGTGCCTGGCCTGTGCTGCATGCCACACAATCCTCTCTATCTTCCTTATTTAAAGCTCAGCAGCTCAGTCCTAGGTACACCTGTTCTCTAGAACTTGGGAGGACTTTGAATCATCCAAGACCAGTGACAACAGTGCAGGTTGCTGGTGAGCATCAGGGAGGTAGAGCAGCAGAGAGATTGCCAATCACCTACTCCCACATGCCTTTGAATGCTCAGAATTTACTCAAGAATTTAGAAAGGAACATATAAATCACCAGATGAGTAGAAACCATCACAGAGGCACAAGAGACCATCACAGAGGTACAAGAAATATGAGCAACCAAGAAAATGTCTCTCCCACAAGGGAAAACATCAATTCCTCATCATCCACAGACAACACAATGGAACTTGTAGAAATGTCAGATAAACAATTCAGAATATTTATAGTGACAAAACTAAATGAGATGCAAGAGAAAAGAGATAGCGAACTCCAGGAGATGAGGAAGTCCTTTCAAAATTTGAAAGAAGAAATAGACACCATAAAAAAGAATCAAACAGAATTGTTAGAGTTAAGGACTGTGATACAGGAAATTAAAACCTCCTTTGAAGCTATTAAAAGCAGATTAGATCACACGGGATATGGAATCTTGAATGTAGAAGACAAAACTTCTGACCTAGAAAGAATTATCAAAAAGACTGAGAAAATAACCAAGAAAAATAAGGACAATATATGAAAAATGCTAGGTACCATTAAGTGGCCAAATATTTGGATAATTGGTATCCTAGAAGGTGAAAATAGTAAGGGCATTGTTAATCCATTCCATGAAATCTTGGAAGAAAACTTTCCAGACCTAGAGAGGTGTTCAAGTATCAGACCCAAGAAATACAAAGGACCCCAAATAAAATCAACCCAATTATGTCTTCTCCAAGGCACATCATAGCCAGATTGACCAAAACCACAGACAAATACAAGATATTAAAATTGGCAAGAGGGAAACATCAAGTTACTTACAAAGATTATCCCATCAAGTTAACATTGGTCCTCTCATTGGAAACAATGCAGCAAGGAAGGAATGGGGAAATATAATCAAAGTGTTAAATGAAAAACAATTTTGGGACCAGCAGTTAGCGTAATGGCTATGTTACTGAACTCCCATGTAGGTGACTACAGTTCAAATCCTCGACCCAGTGGCTTAAACTCACCCCAGGCATGTGTGTGTGCGTGCCCAGGATCCCGAGAGGAGAATGGAGAAGGGATTGTGGCATGGCCATCCCCTCTGTGGGGTGATTTTTTGCTTTTTGTCTCTGTTTCTGTCTCTGTTTCTCTGGCGAGTGCACGTGCCCTGTAGCAAAAACTTCTCCTCCCCCCCAAAAAAATTTCATCCAAGATTACTCTAATAGGCAAGATTATTCTTCATATGGGAAGAAAATATAAAAACATTCTCAGATAAACACAACCTGAAAGAATTTACTAACTCCAGATTAGCTCTTCAAGACGTTCTGAAGGGAGTACTATACCAGGAAGACTAAAGTGACAGATAAAAGAGAACAAAAACAACCAAGAAAAGGGCTCACTTAATGGTAGGAGGCTCACTTAATGGTAGGAACATGTCTGGAAATATTGATAAAAATATTGAATGTTAATGGATTAAATTATCTGATCAAGAGACACAGACTGGCTGAATGGATTGAAAAACAGAAACTCTCTATCTGTTGCCTACAAGAAACACACCTTATAGATAAAGACATACATAGACTAAAAGTGAAGGGCTGAAGAAAGGTATTCCAAGCAAATGGAAATCAAAAAAGGGCTGAAGTCATGATACTGCTTTCAGACAAAATAGGCTTTAAGACAAAAACTCTTAAGACGAGACAAAAGGCATTATATAGTAGTAAAAGGGTTAATTCATCAAGAAAACATAACACTTATAATTATCTGTGCACCCAACTCAGGAGCACCTAAATACGTAAAGGAAAGACTGCTAGAGCAAAAAGGAGAGATAGTTTGCAACACTATAATTGTCAGGGATCTCAACACCCCATTATCTCCTTTAGACAGATCTTCTAGACAAAAAATAAGCAGAGAGCTACTGGACATAAACAATACTGTAAATCAAATGGACTTGACAGACATCTATAGAATTTTCCACCCTAAGACTACAAAATATACATTTTTCTCACCCCTGCATAGAACTTTTTCAAAGATTGACCATATGATAGGACACAATTCCTTTACAGATTCAAAGGAATAGAAACTATATCCAGCATCTTCTCTGACCATGATGGAATTAAACTTGATATTAATTTCAGGAAAAATCCTCAAAAATAAACACATGGAAGCTGAACAACCTCCTTCCGAATGATTTATCAACTATTGAAGAAATTAAGTCTGAAATCAAAAGATTTATAGAGACAAATAATAATAAGTACACGAGTTTCTGTAATCTATGGGATGCAGAAAAGCAGTCATAAGAGGGAAATTCATAGCAATTAGTGTGCATAAGAAAAAGATAGAGATCCAAGATGGCACCCCCAAGAGCTAGGAGCAGGTGACCGGTGGTGGGGAAGCAGCCTGGGTTGGCCCTCAGATTGCGGGGTCCCAGGGGCATCTCACTGGGCACCCCTTGGCCCATTCACAAGGCCTTTCTGGGACCAGAGCAAATGCCACCGAGATCAGGAAGCAGTTTTGGAAGAGGAGCACCAAGCTGCCAGGGAGCATCCAGCCTGTGTATGGAGTACAGCACCTTCCTCTGGACCCTCAGCTCATCAAAAATTTCATTAAAAAATGGTCAAACGTTAACACAGTTCTGAAAAATAAAGCCTCCAGTTTTCTTGAGTTTGCCCAGAATACCGGTGATACATGGGACATTGACAATGATGAGGAAGAGGACTTTTCCACACCTTCTTTCCAAACTCTGACCTCAAAAGTTGCTTTGGCAACTGCAGCTCAAGTCCTAGAAAACCACAGCAAGCTGAGGGTAAAGCCAGACGGTCCCAGTTGACAACGTTCAACATTCCTGCCAACTACAAAATCATAAAGTTCAGCAGTGATGTCCAGCTATGCAGAAACTCCAATGACACATGCCTGAGGAACCCACTCCACAAATAGCAGGCACTCCCTCTCCAATACATCGTCCCTCTCGTTGCCCAGATCTCAGACCAGAACACTTCTGAAACCCTCCTCCCAACCCCCCACAACTGTCTGGGAGAAAATCTACCTAGAAAAATTCAGTCAGCTTCTCTCCAGCCACAATACTGACTTGGATGAGCTGCGGAAGTATAGCTGGCCAGGGGTTTGCAGGGAGGTTCCACCTGTAACCTGGAGACTCCTGTTGGGCCATCTCCCAGCAAACACCGAGAGGAGGAAGTTGACCTTGCAGAGGAAGCAGGAGGAATATTTTGGCTTCATTGAACAGTATTATGACTCTCTAAATGAGAACCATCATCAGGATACCTGCAGACAGATTCCCATTGACATTCCAAGGACAAATCCTCTTATTCCGTTGTTCCAGCAACCACTTGTACAGATCTTTGAAAGAATTCTATTTATTTGGGCCATCTGACACCCTGCCAGAGGGTATGTCCAGGGAATTAATGACCCGGTCACTTCATTGTTTATTGTCTTCCTCTCAGAATATGTGGAAAAGGATGTGGAAAACTTGGATGTGACCAACCTGTCTCAGGACATTCTGCGAAGCATTGAAGCTGACAGCTTTTGGTGCATGAGCAAGCTGCTGGATGGGATCCAGGTAAACTACACTTTTGCACAGCCAGGGATCCAGAAGAAGTTCAAGGCACTGGAGGAGCTTGTTAGCCAGATTGACAGGCAGGTCCATAATCACTTCAGAAGGTACAAGGTTGAATACCTACACTTTGCCTTTTGTTGGATGAACAACCTGCTCATGTGGGACCTTCTTCCTTGCTACAACTTCCGCCTGTGGGACACCTACCAATCTGAACCTGAAGGATTCTCCCACTTTCATCTCTACATGTGTGCAGTCTTGATTAAGTGGAGGAAAGAGATCTTAGATGAAGAGGGCTTTCAGGGTCTCCTCATGCTGTTACAGAACCTACCTACTATATACTGGGGCAACAAGGAGATCGGGCTGCTGCTCGCTGAGGCCTACAGACTCAAGTACATGTTTGCCGATGCCCCCAGTCACCACCATCAATAGGTGCTGTCTACCCCTGGGGACCCAGACTGCCCCCACTTCTGATGGCCATCTGATCACTGTGGCCACTGTACAAGCCATGGACCCTGGCCAGGAACTACTCCTGCTGAGAAAAGTTCACACTTGCTGCCCAGGTCTTAACTCTTTGGCATCCACCACTCCATATCTCTGGATGTGTCTCTGGGACCACTGTCAGTCTTCTATGTCACGTGGATGGGCCCAGCTCCGGGAGAAGGAGGTACAGTGTTGTCTGCCTCTTTAAAAGAAACTGGACAAAAGAAGGGGAAGGCACAGGGCCTGAATTTCCATTGTCCCTACGTGGACTTACTGTCTCTTGCCTCCAAGTCCCAGCTGATGCTGTTGCTTTCCGTGACATAGTTTAATTTGATCACAGGTCAGAAACATCAATTCAATACTCCTGGTTTCTTTGCTCTCTCCCTATCCTAGCCCTTCCCCTCCTGCCTTTGTCTGAACCAGGGAGGGGCTGCGTTGGAGAACCTTAGTCCTCAGATGAAGGAGGCACTGATGCTTATAACTGGGAGGAGGCCAACACCCAAGGGCTAGGAATTCTGTTTTATTTTTCTCACTAGGTGTGTGTGTGTGTTTGGGTGTGTATGTGTGTCTACATGACCATCAGCATTTAGCCACATGTCTGAATCTCTGAGTCCAGACTAGTCCCATCAGAACCTGCTGGGAAGGGCAAGGACCCCAGTGACCAAGTGTGTAAGCATCTCTTGAGAAGGATCAGGGCAGGGGAGGGCTTTTTACCTCTCCAAATCCCTTTTCCATGATGACCTACTCCAAGATATTATGTGTAAATTTTGTTCTTATGCATATGGGTAGAGATGTACAAATGCATGTGCTCTTTGTAGCAGATATAATTTTATATTTATAATGTGCATCAACCTGTGAAAGCAATCTAGGTCACTAGCACAGATGAAATTGTCAGACAGGTGGCTTCAGCACCTCTAGTTGGTTTCTGGGTGTCCTGCCATGAGGGAAATGGAGTGGTGTCTGATCAAGTGAGCATGGCCAGGCAGGCACAGCCTCCTTGAGATGCAGAGGCAGCCTTCCCCAGCATCAGTGTGCACTTTTTTCTCTCCCCTTCTCTCCCTTCACTCCTCCCAGGCCTTCCGGAGCATCTACCCCATCCTTCCTCCTCTACACCCTTGGCAGCCTCCCCAAGAAGGTACTGAAAGGTAGAAGCACATTTTACGTGTTTTTAGGCCCTGCGGTTCCCCTGAATCTGGAGAAGGCTTTTGTTTTTAAATTTCTAAGTCAGTATTGTATTCAGGACAAGCTTTGACTGACTAGTCAGTGCCAAGGAAAGGTCCTCAGTTTGGGGGCTCTTCTCAGCATTCGGTGTCCCTCCTGTCACCGTCCCACCCCGCGCAGCTCCTGTGCTGTGTGGCCCACATTTGACTGGGTTTGGTGGTGGAGAACTGGGGGGACAGGACCAGCAGTGTCATCCTTATGGGAAGCCAAGCAGTCCCCAGTGGGTGATACCCTTGAGTCTCCTTGACAGTGAGGCCCCATGGCACCACACCCAGCCATGAGTTAGGCTTCTCACCTGGAGCCCTCCTTCAACCAGACTAACAGTTATGGGGCTGGCAGGCTCACTGTCTCTGTCTGGTCAAAATAATAAAATAATAACAACAAATGGAATTAATTAAACAAATAATCCTTTAAAAAAAAAAAGACACTTGTATTCCCAAGTGTGGTTTTATTTTTTTAGTTTTTATGTTTGTATGGGAAATTGTGGGTAAAGTGAAAGAATTGTAAATAGTGTTATTTCTTCCTCAAAAAAAAAAAAAGAAAAGAAAAGAGAAAAAAAGATGTAAAGGTGGCAAGTAGACAACCTAACATTATCCTCAGGGAATTGGAAAAATAACAAACAATCAAACAAACAAAATGCCAGGAGAAAAGAAATAATAAAGATCTGAGCAGAAATAAATTAAATAGAAAATAAATTAACTATACAGAAAATAAACAAAAGCAAAAGCTGGTTTTTTGAAAAGATTAACAAGATCGACACACCATTAGCTAGACTGATTAAGGAGAAAGAAAAAAAAACCCACAGGTAAATCAAATATGTAATGAAACAGGCAATATTAAAACAGACACAATAGAAATACAAAACTTCATTAGATGATACTATGACTGACTATATGCCAACAAACAAGAGAACGTGGAGGACATGGACAAATTCCTGGATGGATATAATCCACCAAAATTGAATCGGGAGGACATAGAAAGCCTAAATAGACCCATAACAAGCCAGGAGATTAAGTCAGTAATTACTTCCCAACAAAGAAAAGCCCAGGTCCTGATGGCTTCACTTCTGAATTCTACAAAACTTTTAAAGAAGAGTTAACCCCATTCTACTTAAATTATTTCTAAAGTTCCAAAAGGAAGGAAGCCTCTCAAATTCATTTTATGGGGGCGCCCGGCGGAAGCCGCGCGGG
>NW_006160042.1:267613-287530 GCF_000334495.1 Tupaia belangeri chinensis
GGGGGGGGCGGAAGGCATTGAGGGCAATCATGAATGTTAGGGACAATGGAGGAGGATGACGGGACATGGCAGAGGGTGGGGATGGGGAACCTAGGATGGCAAAACAAAAGGCAAGGTATGCAGGACACAAAAATTGGGAAATCATTTGCTGAGAACATATATGTTGATGTGCTTGATTGAGCCAATGCACAGTGTATTTTGGATGGAAAATTCATATGTGTGTTGTGATGAGAAAAGAAAAAAATTTATAATAATAATAAAAAAAAAAAATTCATTTTATGAAGCCTCCATTATCCTCATTCCCAAGACAGGTAAAGACATGGCAAAAAAGGAAAATGACAAACCAGTATCTATGATGACTATAGATGCAAAAATTCTCAAAAAATACTTGCAAATCCTATCCAACAACATATAAAAAAGATTATTCATCATGACCAGGTAGGTTTTATTCCAGGGATGCAGGGGTGGTTCAACATATGCAAGATCATAAACATAATACACTACATCAACAGAAAGAAAGATAAAAACCTTATGATCATTTCAATTGATGCAGAAAAAGAATTCAATAAAATACAATATCCCTTCATGATTAAGACTCAGCAAAATTGGCACAGAAGGGTTATTTCTCAACACAATAAAAGCTATATATGAAAAGCCTATAGCTAACATTATACTGAATAGGGGAAAACTGAAAGCTTTTCCACTAAAAATTGGCACAAGACAAGGCTGCACACTTTCTCCACTCCTTTTCAATACAGTACTAGAAGTCCTAGTCAATGCAATCAGAAAAAAGAATAATATAAAAGGCATTCAAATAGGGAAAAAAGAGTTGAAAATATTTTTATTTGCAGATGACATGATGGTATACATAGAAGACCCAAAGGTATCCATGAAAACACTTCTCAAAGTAATAAATGAATACAGTAAAGTCGCAGGATACAAAATCAATATCCAAAAATCTATAGCATGTCTATATATGAACAAGCTGACCGAGGTAGAACTGAAGAAAGGAATTTCTTTTACCATAGCCACAAAATGTATAAGATACCTAGGTATACCTAACCAAGGAAGTCAAAGACCTTTACAAGGAAAACTATGAAAACCTTTAAAAAGATCATTGAAAAAGACACAGAAATGTGGAAGTGCATCCCATGTTCCTGGTTTGGAAGGATTAATATAATCAAAATGGCAATTCTACCCAAAGTAATCTACATATTTAATACAATTCCAATCAAATTACTAGATACATTCTTCATAGATCTAGAAATGACAATAATAGAATTTGTCTGGAATCATAAAAGACCCTGTATTGACAAAGCTATCCTGTGCAGGAAGAGTGGAGTGGGCGGCATCTCACTCCCTGACCCCAAAATATACTATAAAGCTGTGATAATCAAGACAGCATGGTATTGGCACAAAAATAGACAGGTGGACCAATGGAATAGAAGAGAGACCCAAGAAATAAACCTCCAAAACATATAGCCAACTGATTTTTGACAAAGGATACTGGTTTTTGACAGTCAATCCAGTGAGAAAAGGAAAACCTCTTTAGCAAATGGTGTTGGGAAAACTGGGTATCCACCTGCAGAAAGATGAAACTGGATTCCCATCTTTCACCATTAACGAAAATCAACTCCAAATGGATACAAGATCTGAACCTAAGACCTCAAATTATAAAACTACTGGTGGAGGGGCTGGCAGGTGGCATGGTGGTTAAGGGCACTGGACTCCCACATGGCTGACCACAGTTCAAGTCCCAGACCTGGTGGCTTGCTTTCTCACTTTCCCTCTCCCTCTCTCTCTCTCTCACTCTGTCCCTCTCTAGTCAAGTTTAAATAAATAAATAAAGTTAAATAAAGTAATTATTTAAAACAAAAACTATTGGTGGGAAACACGGGAAATTCTGGGAGACATTGGAGTAGGCAAAGACTTCTTAAATTAGACCCCCAAAGCACAGGCAGTAATTCCCAGAATAGACAGGTGGGGTTACATCATATTAAGAAATTTCTGCACAGCCAAGGACACAGTAATTAGTGTGAATCAACAACCTTCAGAATGGGAGAATATTTTTGTAAACTATGCCTCAGATAAGGGACTATAACCAGAATACACAGGGAACTCAAAAGGCTTTCCCCCCAATAATAACTAATTATTAAAAAAATAGAAAGAAAATGAAATAAAAAGGTGAAAAGTAGGATACTAAGGGGTAAACTCTTTTTCAAAAAAAATATTTTTTTGGAACCAGCAGTTGGCATAATGGCTATGTCGTTGGACTCCCATGTAGTCGACCACAGTTTGAGTCCCAGACCTGGTGGCTTAAACTCACACCGGGTGCATGTGCGTGTGTGCCCAAGATCCCAAGAGGAGAATGGAGGAGAAGGGATTGTGGCGTGGCCATCCCCCCTGGGGGGTGGTTTCTCGCTTTCAGTCTCTCTGTCTCTCTTTGTCTTTCTGGCGAGCGCATGTGCCCTATAGCAAAAACCTCTCCAAAAAAAAAGCTAATTTAATTAACTTTACTTATTTATTTTAATGTGACCAGAGAGGAACAGAGAGAGAGAGAGAGAGAGAGAGGGAAAATGAGAAAGCAAGCTGCCAGGTCTGGGACTTGAACTGCACTCAACCATGTGGGAGTCCCAATCCCTTAATTATCACGCCACTTGCTAGCCCAAGAGGTAAACTCTTTTTTTAAGAATTATTTTATTTAACTTTACTTATTTACTTATAATTTTGACCAGAGAGGGACAGAGAAAGAGAAAGTGAGACAGCAAGCCGCTAGGTCCTGGACTTGGACCTCAGTCGGCCATGTGAGGGTCCAGTGCACTTAACCACCACGCCACCTGCCGGTCCCAAGGTAAACTCTTAATGCAGGTTCAAATTATAGATATTGCATTGAAGCATAGACCCACTTAGTGTTCTCATTGCTAAACTTAACTACTTCTTTTTCTATAGTGAATGTGGTGGAGGCACTTCAGGAATTCTGGCAGATGAAGCAGTCACGTGGGGCTGACTTGAAGAATGGGGCTCTAGTGGTTTATGAGATGGTTCCCTCCAACAGCCCTCCCTATGTCTGCTATGTCACCCTGCCTGGGGGAAGTTGCTTTGGGAGTTTCCAGGTAAGAACTGGGATGTGACAGTAGCAAAGATAAATGCTTAGGTGCTAGTGAGGGCTTTCTCTATCACTTTGGCCATTAAATCTATGCCTGCAATCACATATTTAAGGACCTAAACTAGTTTTGGGCAGAACCTTCTGGCAAGCATCTGAGGCTCATTTGACCACAAGAGAACCTCAGTAGCATGCTTTTCTTTCAGCTTGCAAAAACTCTAAACCATTTTGAATTTGAGCAGTTATGAATATGCCATTGTTCAGTATATCAGACTGCCAGTACCTAAACCACGTTCTGATGTGTCTCCTATTATTACCACCTCTTTTTGAGGACACAAAATAGTATTCCTTTTCCCCGGTATGTTTTTCATAGGCAATTACTAAAGAAAACAGTGTCTGAGTTCTCAAAGAGATCAAAAGGGAGGGATTATGTATGGTAGAAATAGTACTCACCAAGAGTTAGGAGACCCACATTCTCATTCCCCTAACTACAAGTGAAACAAGTCAGGCAACTTCTCTGGGTCTCCGTTTTCTCATCTATATCATGAAGAAGATTATTTTTTAAAATTTTTATTTATTTATTTTAATTTGACCAGAGAGGTACAGAATGAGAAAGAGCGAGAGAGATGGAAAGAGAGAGAAAGCAAGCCACAAGGTCCAGGACTCAAACTGTGTTTGGCCATGCAGGAATCCAGCGCCCTTAGCCACCACGCCACCTCTCAGCCCCATATTTCTAATGTCTTTTCTACTACTAATATTCTATACTTATATGAAAGACATGTGATGATAAAAAGGTTGCTATTATGGGGTAGTGAGAAATTATTATGGATTGGTGTGAATATTATCATCAAAGATGAATTGTTTTACATTGTAGACAGGAAAGCAGCTTTCTGAAATGCCAACTTAGAGTCTGAATAGGAATTTGGAGAAGATAATAGACAGCTTTGTTCTCTTTTCCATGTGGTTTGTGTAACCCTTCCTCAAGGTTAGAACCCGTGTTTTGTGCTTCTATAGCACCTTGAACATCCCTTCATATTATAATATACCATGACTGATTGTTTCCCCTAGAGGACTGTGCGGAGATCTTGTCTGTCTTGCTCATTCACTGTTAAGTCTTTACCATTCAACTCAGTGCCCAGCATTTAGTAGGCACTTAATGTATCTGTGCATGAATAAGTGCCATTGCAGCTCCATTCCTGCCTCCAACAGAACCTCAGCCATTTCAGAGAAAAAAATGTATGCCCAGATTGACTGATATTAATGGTTTCTCTTCTTACAGAGTAAATTTTTTCCTTCTTCCCATCTCATTGCATTGTTAAATATTGATTTGATACTTTTATGATGATGTCCATAACCAAACCACTATGGTCATTTGAGTTCTGTTATTTTCTGAAAAAGTGGAATTATCTATCTTGCATCTTTTAGTTTATATCTTTTATATCCACTTTGGCAAGTGAGATGTCTCCTGCCAAAGTGGTTTTCTTCACTGATAACTTTTTCAGAAACAGTGCTATAGCTTACAATGGGGAGTAAGCTAGAATAGAAAAGTAGAAACAGAGAAATGGAAGAAACAAGAAGACTTAGCATTAATACACTGATCTCTAAAGAGGTCTATCAGCTAAAGGAAATTAGAAATCATTGCTAGTAAAGATGGTCATATAGTGAAAAAAGCCTTGTCTTATCTGCTTTTTAAAAATACAACATCACTTTCTTCCCTTCCTCTAATTTTTATTTTTAAAGAATTATTTTATTTAATTTTATTCATTTATTTTTATTATTATTTTCTTTGGAGAGGTTCTTTTGCTATAGGGTACGTGAAAACAAGATCTGGACTTGAACAGCAGTTGACTGCATGGCAGTCCAGCAACATAGCTATTATGCCAACTGCTGGTCCCTCATTTATTTATTATTTTTAAAGAATTATTTTATTCTATTTTATTTATTTATTTTTTATATTTTTAACATTTGATCATAGAGAGGCACAGAGAGGGAGAGAGAAAGTAAGTCACCAGGTCTGGGAATTGAACTGTGGCTGGCCATGTGGGAGTGTTCAGCACCTTAACCACCACGTCATCTGCTGGTACCCCATTATTTATTTTAATTTGACCAGAGAGGAACAGAGTAAGAGAGAGAGAAGGAGAGAGAGAGAGAGAAAGTGAGAAAGCAAGCTGCCAGGTCCAATACTCAACCAGTCAGCCATGTGGAAATCCAGCACACTTAACTACCACACCACCTGCTGGCTCCACCCTTCCTTTAATTTTAATCATAAGTGACAAAGGGCACAGAAGCCTTTGAGGCAGTCCATAAAGGTGCATTATAAGGGAATGCACTGGTGACTACAGACCTGAAATTGAATGACTTAAGACTTAGAAAAATTACACTTGTTCTAAGATACTTATGTTGGATATAATGTAAAGACACAAATTGATTTTTAAATTTTTCTTGATTTACTTAGGTCAGCTTTCCTCCCCTTAGCCACCCTTCTTCTGCTTGTTTCCACTGAGTTGGGGTGAAGACTATAAATTCTTTAATCAGACTTAGACTGTGTTCAGGAATAGCCCCTTAGGTTCACTACATTATTGGGGAAAACGTCTGCTCAGAGTTAATAGTGAAGTCCAGAAATCCCAGATGGGTGCTTCTGATAGAGACTACAGGCCTCCTCTGCAGAAGCAGCCTGGACACAGCTTTGTTCTAATCTTGGGTTATCTAGAGGGACCCAGAAAACTTTGGCTATCCACAGAACAAAATACAAACTGGCCAGAATCTGGCTCTTAAGTAATTAATTCTGTTAACAATTAAAACAGAGGTATTTTTCATGTCCAGTGATTGATTATATGCTGACTTCAGCAGGCTTTCTCATTCTGCATTCAATTTGGTATGAGCCATAACCAACTCCAGTTGCTTAATGATTTCAAGCTGTTAAATCAAAATTGTGTTTCCAAACATCCCAGCCATTTTACAATAAAATCTTTGGAGAGTGAACAAAACACAACTGATGTATCCGAAGAGTGTCCAAGTATCTTCTATCTCAAGTGTTTTCTCCCTGCTGTTCCTTTCCCTGTCTAGGTGCACATAATACACCTTTTCTCTCTGTCTCCTTTGCCTAGTTTTGCCCCACAAAAGCTGAGGCTCGGCGGAGTGCTGCAAAGATTGCTTTAATGAACTCCGTGTTTAATGAACATCCTTCTCGGAGAATCACTGATGAGTTCATTGAGAAGAGTGTCTCCGAGGCCCTGGCATCTTTTAATGTAAGTCACATGGAGTTGGAAGGAAGGCGATTGGGAGATAGGAGAACTGGCCGGTTGGGAAGTCTTGTAAACTACTGAGCAACAGAGCATAAATTCTTTCTTTCTTCCCTGTCTGCATCTCTGTTCTGTTAATTTTCTGTCAGCCGTTTGTGTCATGTGCTCCATATGTCTTAGTCTCTAATTCTATATCTATATTTATATTTTTTTGTTATTTTGTCTCTTTCATGATGTTTCTTTGGTATCTAGCAACCTTTAATTCAAGACTTATGGACTTCTAGAGCTACTTCAAAGTGAAAGTAGAGCTTGAAATTTGCTTTTCCTGATTTTGGTTTAAGAACTCAGTTCCTTACTTTTTTGTTTGTTTGTTTTTTAATTTGCCAGAGAGCACGTGTGCTTGCTGGAAAAAGAGGGGGAGAAATGAGAAAGCGTCCCCCATGGGACATGGTCCCTTTCATCTCTCCCTCCTTTCAGCCTTTTGGGCATGTAGTGTATGCACTTGGCATGATTTCTAAGCTCCTGGGTCTAGATTCAGGCTGTGTGGTCAGCCATGTGGGATCCAGCCATCTTAACCACCAGGTCATAGGCTGACTCTTATGTTTTTTTATATAGCTATTTCTGTTGTTACTTGTCTCCTGCCTCTATTACTTCATTTTATTAATAAAGAACCCCTTTATGATAAAGCTGTATTTATAATACAAGCTGTGTCTTATCTTTTCTCCTTTCTAGGAATAAGGAGGATAATTTATTTACTGTCTTTATAAAGAACAGCTGTGGGACTGTCAGGTAGTGTGGTGGTTAAAGGTGCTGGACTCCCACATGGCTGACTGCGGTTCGACTCCTGAACCTGGTGGTTTGTTTTCTCACTTACTCTCTCTCTTTCTCTGTCTCCCTCTGAACAAATAATACTAACAAATAAAGTTGAATAAAATAATTCTAAAAATAAAGAACAGCTGTTCTTTTATATGTTAATAATAATAACTATAGCTAATCTGAGTATTTACCTTGTGCAAGGGAGTATTCTAGGGCATTTATATAGATTTCATCTCATTTTATTATTATAACATTCCTTTGAGATGTAAATACTACTTTTATCCCTGTTTTACAGACAGGAAGACTAAAAAACACAGACGTTTCACCTAATGTAATACAACTAATAAGTAATACAGGGCAACACTAGAACCTAAGCAGACTTAGTTCAGAGGTACTCTTAGAAATTAATACTGCTGGGACTGGCAGGTGGCTTGGTAGTTGGGAGTGCTAGACTCCCACATGGCCAACTGCAGTTTGAGTCTGGACCTGGTAGCTTGCTATCTCACTTTCCCTTTCTCTCTGTTTCCCTCTGGTCAAATTAAAAAGTAATAATAATAACAAATAAAATTAAATAAATAATTCTCTTAAAAAAATAGAAATTAATACTGCCTTCCTCCCAAAAAAATTTAAGATAAAGCAAAAAAAATCAGGCCAATTTTCTGCTTCTGTTTCTTTGCATTTAGTTAGGATATAATTACATAAATTTAGCTATCTGCTTTGTAGGTTAGTTGTTTATTACTTTAAACTATAAATTGGCTTTTCTTTGTTACTTAGAACCCATCTGTATTTATCCCATTATTCTTTACCCCAGTCAATAGCATCTACAGGAAATAGAAGGATTTTTATACTAATCAAAGCCAATTAAAATTGGAAGGGCTAGCTCCTTGGTTTGTTGCTGCAGACAAGCCAGATTCTAGATAGTGATTATGGTTTGAATCCTGGCCTGGTTGACCTGAAACATGTTGGGCCTGTCCAAGATTTGACTGACTGGAAGACTAAAGGAAGGGGAATATGGCATGACCAGGCCCTGTGGAGAGTGCTTTTTCTCTCTCTCACATACTCTCATATATGCATTCTAACACGAATGCAAAAGAAATAAATCCTTGTTTATTTATTTTTTTAGAGAGATTTTTGCTATAGGGCACATGCACTCACTGGAGAGAGAGAGAGAGAGAGAAAGTGAGAAATCACCCCCTATGGGGATGGCCACACTATAGTCCCTTCTCTTCCATTCTCCTCTTGAGATTTTGGGCATGCACACACACACACACACACACACACACACACATGCTTGGCATGAGTTTCAAGCTGCTGGGTCTGGGACTTGAACCATGATCAGCCATGTGGGAGTATCCAGTACCTTAACCACTATACCACCTCCTGGCCCCAGAAGAAATCTTTTTTTTTTTAGTTTGGAAAATACATTTGCCACTCTTAAATTACCAAACGGTATTATGAAATGAAACATTAGTTTTGGATTACAGAAAGTGGAATGTGCAGTAGTTATAAGCATGGCCTTTTTAAAAAACAAATTTGCCAAAGGACATATGTGCTCACTGGGAAGACAGAGAAGGAAAGTGAGAAATCACCCTCCCAGAGGGGATGACCACATCATAATTCCTTCTCCAACACTCTCCTATTGGGATTTTGGACATGCACACATATGCATCTTATATATTTTTCAAGTTGCTGGTCTGGGACTTGACTCAAGGAGCTGGTCATGTGGGATCCAGCACCTTAACCACCATGCCATCTGCTGGCTGGAACATGACATTTTATTGAAATTATGGTTCTATGGGGCCAATAGGTGGCTGGATGGTTAAGGTGCTAGATTCCCACATGATCAACCACAGTTCCAGTCTCAGACCTGGCAGCTTGAAAATCACACCAGGTATATGTGCATGCATGCCCCAAATCCCAAGAGGAGAATGAAGAAGGAATTGGGACATGGCCATCCCCCCAGGGAGTGATTTCTCATTGGTGATTTCTCATTTTTCCTTTCCCTGTCTGTCTCTCTCTGATGAGTGCACATGCCCTATGGCAAAATCCGAAATTAATTATTTATGTTCTACTAGCTGTGTAACTTTGAGTTAGTTACTTCATTAAGTCTCAGTTTTCTCATCTGCAAAATAGGATAATAATTATAACTATCACATTGAATTATAATACAAAAGAGAGAAATGTATATTTCAGCACCTAGCATAAGTAATCTGCTGCCTTTGGATAAAAGTAACAGAAAATCTCAGTTCATATTGAGGTAGGGAAATAAAGAAAATTTATTATTGGGGCCAGCAGGTAGTGTAGTGGTTAAGGTGCTAGACTCCCACATGGCTGACTGTGGTTCAAGTCCTGGACCTGCAACTTGCTTTCTCACTCCCTCCCTGCCTCTGTCTCTGATGAGCGTGAAAAGAACAATGATAATAATAGATAAAATTAAATAAATAATTCCTTAAAAAAAAAAAAAAAAAGAAAATGTATTATCTAACACAATGAAGTCCAGACATAGGGCAGATTTCTATGCTAATTGACTCCATGGAGCATCTACTGCATGCCTCATTTACTAGCCCAGATTCTTTCCATCTCTTCTCTCATCTATCCCCTAGAGGTTGATCTTATCTTTGGAGACAGAAAAGGCCATCTTTTTTTTTTTTTTTTTTTTTTGTCTAAGAGAGATTTTTGCTATGGGGCCCATGCGCTTGCCAGAGAGACAGAAAAAGAAAGAAAGCAAGAAATCACCCTTGGGAGGATGGTCATACCACAATCTTTTCATTCTCCTTTTAGGATTATGGGCACACACGCACATATGCCTGGCATGAGTTTAAAGCCTCCAAGTCCAGGACTCAAACCACAGTCAGCCATGTGGAAGTTCAACACCTCAACAACTATGCCACCTGCTGGCCTCTCAGGTTTTGTTTTAGTTCTTGAAACTAAAATGATAATATATTGTGCTCTGTCTTTTGACAAATCACCTAACCTCAGTGAGATTTCTCAATAAAGTAACTCAGTTCAATTAAATGATCTCTAATTCCTTTCGAATTATATTTTTTCTTCCTTTTTTTTTTCCTTTCCAATTGTATTTTATTGATTCTTTCAGTTATCAACCATTCTGTGATTAACGTTTGTTGAATAGATGGAGTTGTTTTAACCATTTTTTATGTGGAAATGTTTATATGAGGCAGAACGTCCTAATTGTTGGGTCACGCCACTCTGGTGTGCTCCAGATATGAGACGGTGTGCCATGGTGCCGATTCCCCTCTTTTCTCAGGGGATAGGCAAGGCCTGCCTTTATCCAAAGTAACCTGTTACCAGCAGCCTCTTCCATGAACCCCAGTTGGATGTACATGTGTGATCATTATTTTATTAAATAGTTGTGCCGTATCATGGAGAAGTTTGGGAGACTCCTAATTAAATATCTAATTGAACAATTATAGGCAAAAATGAAATGGTTTCTTTGTCTCAGAGCCCTAAAGCCTAATTTTGAAGATTACCTTTTGCATTCATCTCAGTTAAAGTTCCTTTAGTTTTTCACTTTTTTTTTTTTTTGATAGGTTTTTGCTATAAGAGCGCATGTGCTTGCCAGAAAGATACAGCGAGACAAAAAGCGAGAAATCACCCCCTGGGGGCATGGTCACAGTGTAATCCCTTCTCTAGTCTCCTCTTGGGATCTTGGGCACGCACATACATGTGCCCGGCGTGAATTTAAGCCACTGGGTCCAGGACTCAAACTGCGGTCGAATACTTGGGAGTCCAGTGACATAGCCATTACGCCAACTGTTGGTCCTGATTTTTACTTCTAAATCCAAATTCTGTGATTTTAATTTTTTTTTAGGCTTTTATCATAGGGTGCTTGTACTTGCCAGAGAGAGACAGAGAGACAGAAAGTGAGAAATTATTTCCCTGGAGGTTGTAGAGGATGGCCGTGCTTCTTCTTCATTCTCCTCTTGGGATTTTGGGCACATATGTGTAAGTTCCTGGTATGATTTTCAAGCTGCCAGGACCAAACTGTGGTTAGCCATGTGGGGGTCCAGCGCCTTAACCACCACATCATCGATTGGCCCTTGTTTATTTATTTTTACTTTATTTTATTTATTTTTAGGGGTTTTGCCATAGGGTGAATGCACTCCTCAGAGAGAGACAGAAAGAGTCAGTAAGACAGAAAGTGAGGAATCACCCCCCCCCCCAGGGAGAAAGGCCATGCTGCAATCCCCTCTATTCCATTCTCCTCCTGGGATTTGAGGCATACATATACACATGCCTGGTGTGATTTTCAAGCCTTCAGGTCCAGGACTTGAACCATAGTCTGTCATGTAGGTGTCCAGTGCTGTAACCACGATGCCACCCACTGGCCCCTATTTATTTTTAATTGCTACAGCATGCCTGTGCTTGCCAGAGAGAGACAGAGTGATCCTCCCCTCCCACCTGTGACCTCCACGGGGTGTGATCATGCTGCAATCCCCTCACCTCCATTTCCCCATCTGTTCAAGATTTTGGACATGCAAGCACATGCACCTGATATATTTTCCTGGCCTCTCTGGGGCCAGGATTCAAACTGTGGTCAGCTGAGATTCAGCTCTCTTAACATTAGGCTACAGGCTGGCCCTTACTTCTATACTGTACTATTTTTTGCATACAGTAGTCTAGAAGGTAGGGCAGTGTATCTTGGTTTTACTTCTGCAGGGTCATGTAATCTATAGAAGATGCATTTGGCAAATGTCCAGGAGGCCAATCTGCTGGAATTCCCCATGCTTATGGCTTCTACTGGTTTTCTTTCAAATGCATTGCCTAGTTGACATCTATGCTAGTCCAATCCTGTGTGCTGAACCCACTTTGTTATTTTAAATAAATCAGCACTTTCTATGCCTCAGTGTTTCCTTCCTGTAAAACAGGGGAAATCAGATGGACCTTTCTGTATCACCAAGTTCAAAGGTGTGACAAACCTTGGAGTCCTATAGGTCTGTGCTGACCAACAGAATAGTCACTAGTCACATGTAGTTATCATTTATTTAAAAATTTGCTATAGGGCATATGCTCATCAGGGAGAGACAGAGAGAGAAAGTACCCCTGGGGAGATGGCTATACCACAATCCTTTCTCTGTTCTCTCAGGATTTGGAGTATGAATGCACACACACCTGGGATGTTTTTGGAACTGCTGGATACAGGACTTAAACTGCACAGTCTGCCGTGTGGGCCACCCTAATCCCCGGTGCCAATGTCTGGACCCACATATAGCTATCATTTAAAATGTGGCTAGTTTAAATTGAGATATGCTTTAAGTGTAAAATAGCTATCATATTTCAAAAATGAGTACAAGAAAAAAGATGTAAAATATTTCATTAATAACATTTATACTGGGGCCAGCAGGTGGCATGATGGTTAAAGGCACTGGATCCCCACATGGCTGATTGCAGTTCAAGTCCCAGACCTGGTGGCTTGCTTTCTCACTTTCCATCTCTCTCTCTCTCTGTCTCTCTCTGATCAAATTTTTAAAAATAATAATAATAAATGGAATTTTAAAATAACATTTATACTGGGGATAGCAGGTGGTATAGTGGTTAAGGCATTGCACTCCAACACGGTTGACTGTGGTTTGAATTCCAGATCTGTCAGCTTGTAAATTACACCAGGCATGTGTGTGTGTATGCTCAGACTCCCGAGAGGAGAAGGGATTGCTGTGTGGCCATCCCCCCTGGGAGATGATTTCTCACTTTTCCTCTCATTGTCTCTCTCTCTCTCTCCAGTGACCACATGTGCCCTATGGCAAAAACCAATTTATATATGTGTGTGTGTATATATATATACACATATATATATATGTATATATATACACACACGTGTATGTATATATATGTAAATGCTTATTACAGTTGAAAAATATTATTCTTATATATTGGATTCAATAAAATATACTATTAAAATTAATTTTGCCAGTTTGTTTTCACTTTAATGTGGTGAGTAGAAAATTTTTAATTAAATGTATGATCCATATTATATTTCTCTTAGACAGTGATACTTGAGATGACAATCTTGATTGAAAATCTATTTGTCTTTTCCTTTCCTCTGTTACTAGGGCAACAGGGAGGAAGCTGACAACCCAAATACAGGGATTGGTGCCTTCCGATTCATGTTGGAATCTAACAAGGGCAAGTCAATGTTGGAATTCCAGGTACTCTTCCACCTACTTCCCAGGCTCTAATAACATGAGTCAGCCTATTTTCATACACACACACACACACACACACACACACACACACACATTGGTTTGTCAGGAAAGTTATGACACATTTTTGTTTGCATAGAAAAACCTAGAAAAATACATCATGGCTTTCCCGACACCCTAATAAATAAATAAATATAAAATGCCTCCTGTTAATTCCTATCTCATTGATACTAGAAAGAAGAGGTTATTGGAATATTTTCCAAAATATAAATAATAACTTCCTTCCTCCCAGGGCATACAGTTGGTGATGACAGATGCATCCACAAATTTCCACATTTTGTCAAAGTTTTCCATGTAATTTGTATGCAACCCCCTAATAGAAAGTCACTGTCCTGATACTTCATATTTTCTTCCCCCAGGAGTTAATGACAGTTTTTCAACTGCTTCACTGGAACGGCAGCCTTAAGGCCATGAGGGAAAGACAGTGCTCCAGGCAGGTAAGAGCTCCCTATTGGTGGGGAGAGTCTGGCAGGACTCTTTCAGCCGTGTTATCAGGTTGTGAATATTGAAAGACTTAAGACTTACTTAAGTGCCCTCTTCACTCATACAGTCTTTCCTATTTAAATCTTAGCTGTGATTCCTTTTTGTTTTGTTTTGTTTCAGTTTGCTAAGGGCATATGCACTCACTGGAGAAAGATTAGGAAAGAAAAGTAAAGACTGAAAGTGAGAAATCATCCCTCAAAGAGATTTTCTTCTCAGGATTTTGGCACAGACACACAGGCTGCACCTGGGATGTTTTTCAAGCCACCAAGTCCAGGACTTGAACTACTCAGTTAGCCATGAGAGATACAGCTGCCTTAACCTCCATGGCACCTGCTGGCCCTTAACTGTGATTGTTTGCCTGCTTCTTTTTCCCTATATATAGGAAGTTTCCCTTAAGCATCTACTTGCTGGGGCCAGCAGGTAGTGTGATGATTGAGGTGTTGGACTCCCACAGGGCTGAGTGCGGTTCAAGTCCTGGAGCTGGTGGCTTGCTTTCCCTCTCTCTCTCTGTTTCTCTCTGGTCAAATTAAAAATTAAATAAATAAATAAATAAATAAAATAAGGACCAGCAGTTAGCGTAATGGCTATGTCGCTGGACTCCCACGTAGTTGACCGCAGTTCGAGTCCCGGACCCGGTGGCTTAAATTCACACCGGGCGCGTGTGCGTGCGTGCCCAAGATCTCGAGAGGAGAATGGAGGAGAAGGGATTGCGGTGTGGCCATCCCCCCTGGGGGGTGATTTCTCGCTTTCTATCTCTCTGTCTCTTTCTGTCTGGCTGGCAAGCGCATGTGCCCTATACAAGAAAAAAAAGAAAAGAAAACAATGACAACAACAACAAAAAGAATCTCCTTGGAGGGGCCCGTAGGTGGTGTGGTGGTCAAGGTGCTGAACTCCCACATGGCTGACTGTGGTTTGAATGTTGGACCTGATTTGCCCTTGTTAGATTCCAACATGAATCAGGCAAGTGTGTGTGCTCAAAATCCTGAAAGGAGAATGGAGGAGAAGGGATTGTGACAGCCATTTCTCCCAGGGGCGGGGGGCGGGATGGGGGGCGAGGGAAATGATTTCTCACTTTTCCTCTTTCTCTCTCTGGTGAGGGCATGCACCCTGTTGCAAAAACCTAAAAAAAAAATAAAAGAAAAAAACCTCCTTGGAGTACTAGGTGCTGACATCAGTTTGGACTCAAAGGCTAAGAGTTCATAGTTCTCACTGGGTCGTTGTGATATGATATAAACTTTTCCTTCTCAGTGATATCACATTTCTTTCTCCCACCAGGAGGTGTTGGCTCATTATTCTCACCGGGCCCTGGATGATGATATTCGCCACCAAATGGCCTTGGACTGGGTGAGCCGGGAGCAGACTGTGCCAGGGGCACTGTCTAGAGAGCTGGCCTCCACTGAGCAGGAGCTGGATGAAGCCCGGCTGGCCGGCAAGGAGCTGCGCTTCCACAAGGAGAAGAAAGACATCCTCATGCTGGCTGCCGGGCAGTTGGGCAATATGCATTCTCCTAACTGCTAGGCACCTGCAAACCCCATCCTTGCCACGCCCTGTTTTGTATCCCCTTTCTAAGACTTAGGATGATTTCTGTACATACTTTCTCAATTTTATACTTTAAAATATAGATATATATATATATGTATAAATTCTACACCTGGGTTCTTATTTGCTAAGAGATCCCTTTTTTTACTTCCAGTTTTAGATCTAGTTTCATTTGAAACATCTCCATTCCACTTGATGAGAAAGAGTAGGCTTTCTTTGGAGTCTTGGTGGCTTTTCAGCTTCCAGATTAACTCTGTGTGGTCATTTCGGTAGCACAATATGATTAAATGTTCTTTTAAAATAACAGGTAGCATAAAATAAGGACTATGTGCCCACCCTTTCTTGTTTCTGCTTTCTTTCTCTTGTACTCCAACAGGGTATGCTATAAAGTCTTTGGCTTTGGTTTATCTTGAATTGGACCTGCTTGACATCTCTCCACCTACCCCTCACTTCCATACTCCTCTACCTCCAAATGCTGCTTTGTTTTAAGGAAGGAAGTGCAAATCTGATTTCATATTTAAATTACTCTTGAGTGACTGCCCTGGAACAAGAGAGGAATTATAAACACAATTTATGGGAGTTACTACCTAAATTGCTTCTGGATGTATCTATGCCATAGCAGTAGTCCAGGATTTGGAAGGTACGACACAGTGAGAAAGGGATCAGAGTTAAAGCTAATTATCTTTTTTTTTTTTTTCAACTTTTTAAAGAGAGAGTTTCGCTATAGGAGATTTTTGCACTCGCTAGAGAGACAGACAGAAAGTGAGAAATCATCCCCCTGAGGGGATGGCTACACCACAATTCCTTCTCCTCCCTTCTCTTCTCAGGATTTTGGGCATGCACACAAATGTGCCTGGCGTGATCTGGGACTTAAACCGTGGTCAGCCATGTGGAAGTCCAGCAACTAACCATTATGCCATCTGCTGGTCCCAAGCTAATTATCTTCTAATGTTCCTATTTCACTTCTCCTTTAGTCACCGGCTTAGTTAACTCCTATATTTAGACCTTTCTGCCTGCAGAATTGGTAGAAGGTAAAACATATTTCTTTCTGCCCTTCATTTTGCTGTGTGGAAGCTTTATCTGTCCTATTTGGTGAGTGAGGGCCATGTCCCTCTTACTCTCACTAAGGTGCTACTGATTACTATCTTAGATGCACATATCTTAGATTCTCATTTGTTTTCATTCTGCTCACCTCTTCTTTCATATTGATTATTAGAGTATGAATTGATCAGGAAAATCAGATGAGGCTTTATTGTGATGGCACTGCCTAATTAGAACCTTGGGAGACTACATGAGGAGAAAAAGAATCAATGGTCAGCTATTTATGTTTTGAATACCATACTCCTTCCCAGTCTCTCTCCTGGGTGAAGTAAGAGAGAGATCATCTAGACTACAGGTGAAACATTCTCCTTTTGGAGATCTCTCTGTATTTCCCTTGTTTTGTGATCACTTTTTTACTGTATTATTGCCCGGTATACTTCCTAAACAAAATTTGGGAGTTTAATGGTTCTGTATTTTTTTTTTTCTTTTGGAGAGGTTTTTGCTATAGGGAGCATGTGCTCACCAGAAAGACAGAGAGAGACAGAGAGACAGAAAGCGAGAAATCATCCCCCCGGGGGGATGGTCATGCCACAATCCCTTCTCCTCCATTCTCCTCTCAGGATCTTGGGCACGCATGCACATGTGCCCAATGTGAGTTTAAGCAACCAGGACCAGGACTCAAACCGTGATCGACTACACGGGAGTCCAGCAACATAGCCATTACGCGAACTGCTGGTTCCTGTAATTGTTTTTTAAAATTGCTATAAGGCAAGTGCATTCCCTGGAGACAGAGAGAGAAAGGGAAAATGAGAAAACACTTCCTGCCCTCCAAGGGGGATGGCAATGCTGCAATCCCTTCTCCTCCATTCTCCTCTTGGGATTTTGGGCATACACGCACACATGCCCGGCATCTTTTTCAAGCCATCAGGTCTAGGACTTGAACCTCACAGTTGCCATGTAGGATTCAGCCATCTGAAGATGTGTTGAAAAACACTGGGCACATGCACTTGCATAACCAAAATCCAGAGGAGAATGGAGAAGAGATTGCGGCATGAACATCCCCTTGCAGGGTGATTTCTCACTTTCCCTCTCTTGCTCTGTCTCTCCCTCTCCAGCCAGCACACACACCCCACCCTGTAGCAAACTAAAAACAGTTACATAGATTTCGCTTTTAGAAACAGATTATGAAACAGACCACAATTTACTGTGTTGGATTAGACAGGAGCAAGATCAAAGGCAGATTTCTCAGTTTTGAAGTAATCTTGGTGACCAATACTTAATGGGATCAGAAATAGGGAATCCAGCTACAATTGTATCAGCATTTGAAAGGAGGCCCCATCTTTGTATTCTATAAAGCATATCTAGGGCTGGAATAGAGACTTCTACACTAAATAATAGAGGAATCTGTTTTTATTGATACTTATAAACCCGCCAGTTTTTCCTATGTACCTTTCTCTGGGGGGAAAATGTCAAGGGGTGTGAGTTGTGGGGAAAATTGTGCTTGTATCTCTTACATATATTATTTTTCTCAAATACCAACTAGTAAGATCCCAAAGAACTTGAGAGAAATTATTCCCTGATCTGTCCACTTTTGGTGTCATTGATTTTACTTACCTTTTTAGTACTTTCTTTGTATTTTATATGTATACTTTTATATAATTAAAAATAGATTTTTGTCTAGTGAGCCAGATTGACTCTTTCTTGGGATCTATATATCAGAGGAGCTCTAAAATGGCCCCATTCCTTTACATACATACCAAAAAAGAATTTTTTATTAGTATTTTTGGGGTGGTGGAAAGATTATACTGCTGCGGAAAAGTAGCTTACCTCACCATCTCCAGAAATTTAAGGATCCTGGCTTCTGAGCCTTTCTCCTTAAGCTCTATCCATTCCCACTAGCAGTCTCACCCACGGTGGTGGCTTAAGCTCCGCCATCCACACAATTCTCAAATCTACTTCCTTCACCCCAACCTGTTTTGAGGTTTTATGTCTATATTTCCACAATTGGACATTATCACCTGAACATGACAGAAACATTTTGAACTCCCATATGCAAAATAAAACTCATTTCTCCATACGTACTCCTTTTTGATTCCCTAGATCTGTTATTGGAATTATTTTCTATTCGGATGTCTAAGCCAGAAGCCTCAGACTCATCCTCTACTTTTCCCTACCATCATCCGATCAGTCACAGCTGAGTCTACCTCTGATGAAACCCTCATCTGTTTGTCCATATTTACTGCCTTAGTTCCTCCTTAAGGTCTCCCCTCTGAACCGGACCACTGAAATAGCTTCCTAACTGGCCTTTGCCTCCATTCTTGACATTCTCCACACTACGGTCATATTTCTCTATAAAATACTTATGGCTGTGCTTAATTCGTCACTTAGCGACTTTTACTTTCACCAGCATTTCCCAAATTTTTGTAAATGTAAATCTTTGTTGTTACCCAAGAAGTTTTTGTCTCATAGATGGACAAATGTTTTCGCCTTTTTAAGAAGTTTTTGCTGAAGAACATGTGCGCTTGCCAGAGCAAGAAAGAGAGAGAGAGAGAAAGTGAAAAATCACCCCCCAGTAGGAATGGCCATGCCACAATCCCTTCTCCTTTAGTCTCCTCTCCAGATTTTTGGGCACATATGCACATGTACCTGGTGTGATTCTCAATCCACCAGGTCCAAGACTAACCACATTTAGCCATGTGGGATCCAGAGCCTTAACCTTTATACCACCTGCTAGCCCAACACTTATTGTTTTTTAAATAATTATATTTATTATTATTATTTTAAATTTGCTATAGGGCATGTGTGCTCACTAGAGACAGACAGAGGGAGAAAGTGAGAAAACAATCTTGAACCATGAACCAGAACTCAAATCATGGTCAGTCATGTGGGAGTCTAGTACTCTAACCACTGTACCACCTGCTGGCCCCATTTTTTGCTTTTAATAGTCATGCTTTGACCTGAATTTGTACTTGAAAAATACTGTTTTTTCCCTTTATGGTAGTGATATTAAAACTTCCTTTTGGGGCTGGCAGGTGGTGTGGTGGTTAAGGGCACTGGATCCCCACATGGCTGACTGCAGTTCAAGTCCCAGATCTGGCGGCTTGCTTTCTCACTTTCCCTCTCTCTGTTCCTCTCTGGTCAAATTAAAATAAATAAAGGGAACCAGCAGTTGGCATAATGGCTTTGTCGCTGTACTCCCATGTAGTCGACGGTGGTTCGAGTCCCGGACCCGGTGGCTTAAACTCAAACCGGGCATGTGTGCATGCGTGCCCAAGATCCCAAGAGAATGGAAGAGAAAGGATTGCAGCGTGGTCATCCCCCCGGGGGGTACTTTCTCTCTTTCTCTCTGTCTCTCTGGCAAGCACACGCGCCCTATAGCAAAAACCTCTCCCCCGAAAATAAATAAATAAAGTTAAATAAAATAATTATTAAGATTCCCGCGCCCTATTTGGTCATTGGGGGGGGGGCACAACGG
>NW_006160042.1:289343-289649 GCF_000334495.1 Tupaia belangeri chinensis
GGTTGATGGGGGGGGGGGCAGCCGGGGGGAGGGGAGACGCGCGCGGTGGAAGGGGACGCGGAGCCGGTCCGGTGCGCAGAGGGGCTTCTCTCGCCGCTGCCACCTCGGTTGGAGACCCCCGAGGCTGCCGCGGGCCGCCCTGTTGGAGACCCACGAGGCTGCCGCGTCCTGCCCTCGGAACAATGGGAGTCTGCGCACGAGGTGCCCGGGCCACGCTGCTCCTGGGGGCGCTGCAGGTGCTGGCGCTGATGGGGGCCACCGTGGGCGACTCAGCCTCGACGGCCGTCCCTCCAACCCCCAAGAATC
>NW_006160042.1:289991-303250 GCF_000334495.1 Tupaia belangeri chinensis
TCGGGCGGAGGTCGGCGGGAGAGGACCGGCTGCAGCGGATTCTTCTCGCTCGCCCCCCCCTCCCTCCGACAAACCTGAAGGCTCGGAAGCCGGAAGCCGGAGCCGCGAGTTCGTTTCCCTCACAACCAGCTCTTCCCGGGCGCCAGGTGCTGCAGCGAGCAACAAGGAACACCAATCACACTAATTTCTGAAAGTCCAAAAGATAGCTAAGACAGTCCACTATTAATAGGAATAAAATATAACTTTTGTGATCTGCTTCTGATTTGCAGAGAATGTCAGATATCAAGGATATTGATATAAAAGATCATTTCTACTTGCTGTTCATTATGGCCAGTTGAGTTGATGAAGATGGATGATAAAGATCCTTCAAAATAAGGATATTAGATGTATATAACACATGGAGGGAATTTTGTTACTTAGATGTACATTTAGATTTGTTTGAAAAGAAATGTGGGCCGATGGGTGAGGTGTATGTTACTAATTCAACTCTAACTGGTCTTGCAATCACTGCTTTCATTCTTTTGCAAAATATAGTTAAGATATAGTTTAGTAATGAGGGCCTTAGAAATTTAAATTGTTTTGTCTCCTGCATTCTTGGTATTACAGTACTTCAATTCAGTCAGAGCTTTGTGGACTGGACTAAAGTTTTTCATGAATATTTGTGTCTTTAGCACTTTGAAGATAGAAAAACACTTTTTAAGTACTAAATTTCACTATTTGTTTAGAAAGTTTCCTCTGCTTTGGGTTTGGGATACTGTAGTTACGTCTTTTCTCTGTAAGTAGTATAATTTGTTATTTTCAAATAACAATACTTCCAGTAAAGTTTTTGTTGCTGTCTGCAAGGATTGAGGGAAACAGTGAGCTAAAACAATTTTTACTTTGGAATGTTTCCTAAACATAAGTTTATCTTCCTAATTATGTTTACTTAGGCAGAATACCCAAATTTGTTTGCATTCCTTGAGAATGTATTTACTTGAAGATGAAAACAATCCAGATGTATGTCAAAACATTAGGCAGAGACCAGTCTATAATTCTAAAATCATGGATAATCCATAAAAGGAATAACTTAAATACAGATAAATGAAAGATAGCAATATATGGGTGATAATTTTTTATGTTCAGGAAAAAAATTAAAGCAAACTCCTGTTACCTTTTTTCTCCTTTTTATTATAATGACCACCTTTTGGTATATCATTATTACTGAGATCTATTTTTAGAATAAAATCTGTTCTTCATATGAAAAAAAATTATTTAAAAAAAAAATGTTCCTGGGCCAGCAGACATAGTGGTGGTTAAGGGTGTTGGATTCCCACATGGCTGACCGTGGTTCAAGTGCCGGATCTAGTGGCTTGCTTTCTCACTTTCCCTCTCTCTCCCTCTCCTCTATCCTTCTCTGGTCAAATTAAAATTAAGTAAAAGAAAATAATTACTTTTAAAACTTTCCTTTTAATGCACATTTATGCTTTATAAAGTCTATTGAAGGAAAAATGCTAAGCAAAAAATAGTATGTGAGGTAATTGCAGATGTTAAAAGTCATGAATATTCAAATACTTGAAGTAGAGAAATTTCTTGCCTATAGGATAAATGCCCAAATCCTTAACATAGCAGTATGACTCTGAACTATATTTCACAGTCAGAAAACCTCAGGCATATAAGATTTCTTGCCATTTTGATATTCACTCATTCTTTCAGTTTTTACCAAATTTCTACTATGAGCCAGGCTAGTGGGTTAAACTTTAGGAATGTATTATAGTTGTAATATAAGCATCTCTGCTATATGGATTATATTCTAATGGGGAATACATACAATAAACAAGTAGAAAGTAAACAAGGTAATTAAAGAGTCCAATGTAATGGGACCCACAAGTGGCATGGTAGTTAAGGTGTTGGACTCCCGTATGGTCAATTGCCATTTAAGTCCTGGACCTGATGGCTTGAAAATCATGCCAGGCGTGTGTGTGCGCATGCTCAAAATCCCAAGAGGAGGATAGAGAAGGGATTGCTGCGGGATCATCCTCCCTTAGGGGTGATTTCTCACTTTCCCTCTTTCCATTTCTCTTGGTCTCTCTCCAGCAAATGAAAGTGCCCTATGGCAAAAACCTACATAAATAACAAAAACAACAAAAATTAGTGTAGAGAAGATCCCTTTAAGCAACTATAGTTTTGAGACCTAAAGGATGAAGTTAAAACAGTCTAGTGAAAGGTACAAAAGCTCTGATAGGCGCTCAGAGAAGAGTACACCATGGTTGAGGGAAAGCAAGGAGGAGAGTTTAATGGGCTAGGGGCTGAAACTGAAGAGATTGGAGACACAGGTAGAGCAGGTTGTGTGAGCTTAAATTCTATTCTAAGTGCAATAAAAAATCAAGTAAGGGTTTTTAGTAGGATGTGACCAACTGACTTTTAAAAATTTTATTATTATTATTTTGGAAAGGCTTTTGCTATAGGGCGTGTGCGCTCGCCAGACAGACAGAGAGAGAAAGACAGAGAGAGACAGAAAGTGAGAAATCACCCCCCAGGGGGGATGGCCATGCTGCAGTCCCTTCTCTTCCATTCTCCTCTCAGGATCTTGGGCATGCACGCACACGTGCCCAGCGTGAGTTTTAAGCCACCGGGTCCGGGACGCAAACCGCGGTCGACTACATGGGAGTCCAGCGACATAGCCATTACGCCAACTGCTGGTCCCCCAACTGACTTTTTTTGGACATTGTTAAGGTTTTTGCCATTAGGCATCAGAGACAGGAGAAAAGTTGAGAAATCACCCCCCTGGGGGGAACGACTGTTGCAATCCTGTCCCCATTTTCCCCCTAGGAGTTTGAACATTCACACACACATGCTCAGTGTGATTTGCAAGCTGCCAGATCTAGGACTTGAACCAGGGTTAGCCATATGGGAGTCCAGCCAGTTCAGGGCCTCATCCACTACGCCACCTGCTGGCCACACCGACTGACTTTTTTTTTTTTTTTTTTAAAGAGAGAGACTTGCTATAGGGTACATGTGCTTGCCAGAGACACAGAGACAGAGAGAAAGAAAGTGAGAAATCACCCTCACAGGGAGGATGGCCATGCCACTATCCCTACTCCTCCATTCACTTCTCAGGATTTCGGGCAGGCACGCACATACACCTGGTGTGAATTTCAAGCCACCAGGTCCAGGGCACAAACCACGGTCAGCCATGTGGAAATCCAGTGCCTTAATCACTACACCCCCTGCTGGGCTGAACTGACTTTTAAAAAGATCAAACCACCTACTGTGGAAAATGATTATTTCCATCCAGCTACAACTGCTTCCTGGAAAATAATTCTGCCTCAAAGGCCCAGTTTAAATGCAAAGGCCTGCCAGTCCTAGAAACTTCCTTTGTACATGCTTCAGTAGCACCTTATGACAGCAATCATCACTTTCACAGTGTAATTATAAAGTGAGTGTTGATAATCCAATTATTTTCTTCATGTATTGTCAGCATCTCTAATATTAGACACACAAATTCAAAGGGATCTCAAAAAGTTCATGGAAAACTGGAATTGAAAGATAAAAATATAAAGTTTCTCAATGTAAGTTCCATCAAATTCAAGACACTTTTGTAAGTGATGATACTGCCCATTTAATCCATCTCTGTGTTGATGCAATCTTTTTTACATTATTACCTGAAGAAAAGTGGGTGTCCTTTAAAGATTTTTTTAAAGATGGAAAACAAAAATAAGTCAGAAGGAGGTAAATCAGACTGTAGACATTGAATGATTTCCCATCAAAACAAAAAATTGCCTTGGTTGATGAGAAGAATGAGCAGGATTGTTGTGGCAGAGAACTCTGTTGAGTGTTTTTCTGCTAAAGCTTGAGTGTTTCTCAAAACACCCTCGTAATAGGCGGATGTTATGGTTCTTTGGTCCTGCAGATAGTCACAAGCAAAATGAATTGAGTATTTCAAAAATTCATTGCCATGACTTGCTTTTTCTTAAAAAAGAATTGTTAAATTTTACTTATTCATTAATTTTATTTCGCTTTGACCAGAAAGAGACACACAGAGAGAAAGGGAAAGTGAGAAAGCAAGCCACCAGGCCCAGGACTCATACCGTGATCAGTCATGTGGGAGTGTCCAGCACCTTAACCCATGCCACCTGCTGGTCCTCCCATGACTTTTGCTATTGACTGGTTCACTTTTGTTTTGACTGGACTGCTTCTACCTCTAGTAATCATTTATTTGTTTATACTTTGTATTCAGGATCACATTGGTAAAACTGTTTCCTCTCCTGTTACAATTCTTCAAAGAAATGTTTAGGGTCTTGATCTCACCTGTCTCAAATTTCAGTTAAAAACTCTGCTCTTGCTGGGGCCAGCAGTTGGCATGGTGGTTAAAGGTGCTGGATTCCCACATAGCCGACTGTGGTTCAAGTCCTGGACCTGGCAGCTTCCCCTCACTCTCTCTGTCCCTTTCTGATCAAATTGAAATAAACAAATGAATAAATAAAGTTAAATAAAATAATTCTTTAAAAAAAAAAGGAAGAAAACTCTGCTCTTGTCTACAGCTGAGGTGAGCACAATAGTTTTGGCACTCAATCAAATTAGAAGTTTGCTCAACTCTAATTTTGCAGATGGAATTGTGTAAACTGAATCAATTAAGATGTCTGTGGTGGGTACCAGCAGATGGTGTAATGGTTATGTAGCTGGACTCCCACATAGTTGAATGTGGTTCTAGTTCCAGATCCAGTGGCTTAAAACTCATGCCAGGCGCGTGTGCGTGCATGTATATGTGCCCCAAATCCCAAGAGATTGGAGAAGAAGGGATTGCAGTGTGGCCATGCCCCCAGGGGGTGATTTCTTGCTTTCTGTCTCTCTGGCAAGCGCACATGCTCAATAGCAAAAATCTCTCAAAAAAACAAAACAAAACAAAAAAAACACTAGATGTCTGTGATGTTGGTTATTGTTTTTGCTATTAATGATCAGTCCTCTAAAATCAAGGCGTGAACAAGTTTTTCCTTGCAAATTGACATGGATGGTCTGCTGCTATGGGCATCATTTTGTCTCTTTAATTTTGCCAGAAGGCACAGGTACACTTGCCAGAGAGAAGCAGAGAGAAAGTACTCCCTGACAGGTGTGGCCACACCACAATCCTTTCTCCACTTCTCCATCCTTTCAAGATTTGGGACATGGACACACATGCTCCCAGCATGTTTTTCAAGCTACCTGGTCTGGGACTCCCATGGTGTGATCAATCATATGGGATCCAGCTTCCTTCACCACCAGGCTATGGATGGACTTCATCTTGTCTTGTCCCATCTTAAAATGGTTTATCCATTTGTAAATTCCTGCTTTCTTTGGTGAATTGTTCCCAGAAACTTTTTGTAAAGCATCAATGATTTCACCATTCTTCCACCCATTCTTCATTGTGAATATGTTATTTAACAAAGCCAATAAAATTTATCCTGCAAAAAGCTCTTGGGTGAGGTTCCGTGGTCTGAGCAGAGGCCAGGGAGTTACACTCAAAGGATTGCTACTTACTCTCTTACAGGGGCCCTTGACCAATAAACAGTTGCCACAGCATTATGGCATCCTGTCCTGGCCAATGGGAGACTATGTTTCTGTTCAACTGGTGGCGGGCACCAAAGGCAGAAGGTGGGAGAGTCCGTTGGTTGCCTCACTCCAGATCCGGAAGGCTGGAAGTTTCTGCCATGTTTCTTTTCCCTTCTCCTAGACCTTACAGAGAACACATGGGAAACTCCTGGGGATCCAGAAATCTCCGTAAATACACAGGGAGCAGGTTGTGACCCTGGCTTGCTGTAGGGTTAGAGGGGCAAATTGTTGCATGAAGCCTTGTTGAGGGAGGCCTTTCTCCATCTCACGGAAGAAATAAATGGATGGATAAACATTTCTTCCTAGTTTTTGCTTTAGGTACATGCCCTTTCCAGAGAGGGACAGTGAGAGAAAGTGAAAAATCACCCCCAGGAGGGAATGGCCACACTGCAATCCCTTCTCTTCCATTTTCCTCTCGGGATCTGGGGTACATACACACAGATACTAGTATGATTTTCAAGCTTTGGGGTCCAGGACTCAAACCAGGATGTCACCCATATGGGATCCTGCTCCTTAACCTCAAGGTCACCTGCTGGTCTTGGACAAACTTTTTTTCTAAAAAAGTTTATGTCTGGGACCAGCAGATGGCGTATGGTTATGTCACTGGATTCCCACATGGTTGACCACAGATCAAATCCAGAACTGGGTGGATGGAAAATCACACCGGGTGCATGTTGTATGTGACCAAAATCCTAATGGGAGAATGGAGGAGAGGTGACTGTGGCGTGACCATCCCTACTAGGGGGTGATTTCTCACTTTCTCTGTCTCTCTGGTGAGCACACCACCCTATAGCAAAACAAAAACAAAACAAAAGTCTAAAAAAACACAAAAGCTGATGTCTGGGGCCAGCTTTGTGGAAGAACAGTAATGTGCTGCTCAAGAGATACCAGATCCCACCTTGGAATCCCTGGTTCAGGCTGACCTGTGGCAAGCACTCAAGTGCCCAATATCCACCAACCAGAGGAGAGAAAGGGGACTGCAATTGTGATCAGATTCAGTGGAAAGTGTTCTTCTCTCTCTTACTCTGAGATGTCAACACACATTCTCTATAAAGAATAAAGAAAAAAATCTTTAAAAAAAATGTTGACTAATCCTACTTAGTCTCACTAATGCTATCTCAACAGCAATCAGTTGTCTTTGTTTCTTTAAGAAAGAAATTCAGTGTTGTAATATGTTCCAGGAGCGGCTTTTTGAAAACGTATTGCTTTTTGAAACAGAACATAATTTGGGCTACTTTTCGGAACAGGGTACAGGCCTGGAAGTTTTGAGAGAAAAACCTTTCAACTTCTATTACCTAGTCTGGAATAAAAAGAGATGGAAATCAACCCACTAATAAAAAAAATTGGGCAGGGCTTCACTGTTAATAGTACCTCTCATCAGCAACCTTTCTTAGAAAGCCACTGACTCCGCCTCCCCTTCCAGTAGGTCCCTCCCTAAGTGACTGCGTCCAGCTTGCGACCAGCTGGCGACAGCTACAGCTCTTCCGGCATCCCTCGGTACTAGGCCCGCCTCCTTGTGCGTATTTTTCCCGCGCAGGGGGGCGGGGCTTGGACTTAGCCCTGATTGGTCGGCTTCACTGGCGACCTTTCCCCTCTGCGACAGTTGTTCTAGGTGTCTGGTGCCTGAGCTGTAGAGAGAGCGCGAACCGAAGCAAGATGGCGGACGTGCTGGATCTTCACGAGGCCGGGGGCGAGGATTTCGCCATGGATGAGGATGGGGACGGTGAGGACGGTGGAGGCAGCTGCGGGAAACGGGGAAGGTGCGAGAGCAGGGTGTAAGAGAACGGCGGAGGACGGGAGTGGGGAAACCAAGTCTGGGTTGAGTGCGACTCCCGCCCCCTTTGAGAGGAGTGGAGGCGGGACTGGGAAAGGACTGCTAGTGGTGGGTTTGGTTTTCAGATAGTGTCTTGGTAAAGAGACAGTTGTTATGATTCTTATCTTTCTTACTGATTCTTTATTCTTCTGGGGTTCCAGAGAGCATCCACAAACTGAAAGAAAAAGCGAAGAAACGGAAGGGCCGTGGCTTTGGCTCCGGTGAGTGTGGGAAAATTAGTCGTCTAGTAGGGCGAGAATTATGAGTTTTGGAGCCCCCACTCGACTTGTGAGGAACACTGAGAGAAAAGGGGAGTTTTTTTTTGTGATCTCGTGTATGTCTGTTGTAGAAGAAGGGTCCCGAGCGCGGATGCGTGAGGATTATGACAGTGTGGAGCAGGATGGCGACGAGCCAGGACCACAGCGCTGTGAGTAGGCTAGAACCTGTGGGAACTGTGGCTGTAGAGACTAATAAAATTAAGCCAGTAGGAATGGTGGCTTCTCAAATCGCTGGAGTCTACACACTGCTTCTGTGGTCCTGCTTGAAGTTTTTCTCTCATGTTCATACAGCCTCCCTCCTTTCCCCAACAGCTGTTGAAGGCTGGATTCTCTTTGTCACTGGAGTCCATGAGGAAGCCACTGAAGAAGACATCCATGACAAATTCGCAGAATATGGGGAGATAAAAAATATCCACCTCAATCTGGACAGGCGTACAGGCTACCTGAAGGTATCCTAAGTGACACTTAACTGCTCTCTTCCCCTATAACCCTTAAACAGCATTGGTAGTTCTCTCCTGATTGCTGTAGTTGGCCAAGATCAAAGTTAAGATAAAATGACATTGGAAGTTGATTTTTTTTTTTTTTTGAGAAGTTTTCACTATAGGGCACGTGCGCTCACCAGACAGACAGACAGAGACAGACAGACAGAAAGCGAGAAATCATCCCCCAGCGGGGATGGCCACGCCGCAATCCCTTCTCTTCCTTTCTCCTCTTGGGATCTTGGGCATGCACACACACGCCTGGTGTGAATTTAAGCCACCGGGTCCAGGACTCAAACCGTGGTCGACTACATGGTAGTCCAGAGACATAGCCATTACGCTAACTGCTGGTCCCATTGATTTTTTTTTTTTTAGACACAATAAAGAGACAGACAGAAACAGACAGACACATTGTGTATATGATTGGGATAGATGGTGTTGTACATTCATTGTTCAAAATTTATAGGTTTTTCTGTTGAAATAGGAGTTTAAATTTGAGGATGATAGTCAATGATTCTTGATGAAATAGGATCGTTGATATCTATCTTTTCACTTGCCCCAGGGGTATACTCTAGTAGAGTATGAAACATACAAGGAGGCCCAGGCTGCTATGGAAGGACTCAATGGCCAGGATTTGATGGGACAGCCAATTAGTGTGGACTGGTGTTTTGTTCGAGGTCCACCCAAAGGCAAGAGGAGGTAAAGTTTACAGGGCAAATACTGTTTTGGTAAAGGGAATATGAGCAAAACACAACAAGGATATTGTATTATGTCCCTCTGATGGATTGCCTCCCCCTTGTTTTTCTCCAGAGGTGGCCGAAGACGTAGCAGAAGTCCAGACCGAAGACGTCGCTGACAGGTTTTCTGTTGTCCAAGTATTATCTCCAAGATTCTACTTGGCCTTGCAGCCTTGGAGAAGTAGGGCTGGAGTAGAACTTGCTGTGCTTATATTTAATCTCTCACTGTACCTGCTTAGTGTTTCATTTGAATTATGAATAAATGTCCACTTTTGTTTTCTACATTTAAAATTATTTTCCTGTCCTGACATTGAAGTATTTGAAGCACTATTTACAGTAAGGCAGTATGGGTCATCGTGAAGATACTTGTCCCAGAGACTGAATTAAGTGTGAGTTTCCACATTATATATATCATCAAGTCTCAGGTAAGGGTAAAGTAGATGCACTGATCAGTATTTCTTTTTCTTAGAAGTTAAGAGGGCAGGAGATGTTCTTAGGGCATTAGAGAATGCGTATTCAATTTCTATAGACTCTGTTTTGAGTACATGAATGTTATAGGAATGTCTCTTTTGTTTCTGCTGCCCTTCCTGGTGTCACATTTGTTTGTGCTTCCAGCTGTCTTAGGGCCTGAATCTCCTGTTGGGGCATTCTTTCAGACACTCCTTCCTTGGAGGAGTCTATACTTAGTTCTTGGTGCCCTCTTCTGCAGCCAAGGGTGAAGGCCCCATAGAGGAGAGGATCCAAAGGAGCATTGAGGAGGCCAAAGAGGAAAAGGATGTGGCTGAGGCTGGGAGGGACTTCAGTTAGCATGGTGGGGGAAAACCAGTACCATAGACCCAGAAGGTAATAAGGTGTCCAGCAGAGGACGAAGGTCAGCAAGACAAGCAGGGCCAGTCGCAGGGCCCGAAGACGTACACGAGGGCGGTTGTCTAAGGAGCGGCGTAGGGCAAATTCACTGGCAGGGGCTGGGAATTTAAAAATAAACTCAAGTTCAGAACCTCAGTTCTGAACTGAGTATAGGATGAATTGTGAATAGACAGGATAGTGACATAACCTCCCCCTCCCCCCATAAAAAGACCCTCTGCAGACCTTCTTTCCAATCTGGGACTAAATGATCCCACCCCTTAGGAATTATGACAGAGGTATTGAAAAGGCTTTGATTGAAATGGCATATTATCTGAAGCCAGCAATTCTATTTTAAGACTTGATGGTGTTCCCAAATAAAATAGTATAGTAATTGCCTTTCTCCCTATTCCTTGCCCAGCTAACTCAACTCAGCTAGTAGCTGTTTAAGGACATCCTGACCATCAGGTGGCATGGTATTTAAGGTGACTGAATTCTCACATGGCCGACCATGGTCAAGTCTTGAACCTGGTGGATTGAAAATCATACCAGGCACATGTACATGCTTGTCCCAAATCTTGAGAATGAAGGAAAAGAGATTGTGTAAGATTAAAGGCATTCAAAAAACTGTCTCAGCATTAGGTGCTAGAGAAATATTAAGGGTGTCACTTTGGTTTAGTGACTGACAGCAATGAGGTAGGTAGATAAATGATGCTAGAGACAGGAGGCTTAAGGATTAAAGCCTGGGAATTGGAGTCTCACCATGGCTTCCCTTCTTTTTCCGGGAACTGGATACACTGATGACAATGCGACTATAGCAGACGGCCATGGCAGTCAGTGGCAGCAGAAAAAGGCAGCAGAAGGTGAAGAGGTTATAGGTGGTCTCTTGCCATCGAGCCTTGAAACTGCCTTTGGTGACACACTGAGTGAAGGGGACTGGGCCAGCTCGGCGAACCGTGTGGAACAGGAACAGCTAGAGTGGAGTTAAGGACTATTAGAACTAGTTCCTCTCACCTCCAAACTACCCATGTATGTCACACTGTCTTTTCCAAATTCATCCCTAATTTCAAGTGGAGCAGTGCAGTAGTGGGTAATGGTTTATACCTGATACTACTTAAAAAAAATTATTATCGTTATTAATTTGCTATATATAGGGCACGTGTGCTCACTAGAGAGAGAGAAAGAGAGACAAAGTGAGAAAGCCGGTCTGGGACTTGAAACATGGTCGCCCCTGTGGGAGTTCAGCACCTTAACCATAATGCCATCTGCTAGCTCCCATGGTACCATTTTAAAAGATGAGAAATGTGGGTCCATCCAGTTGCATAGTGGTTAAGGTGGCTGGATCCCAAATGTCCAACTGTATGCTTTGAGTCCAAGACTGGGTGTCTTAAACAAGCTATGTATGCCCAAAATTCTGAGAATAGAATGGAAGAGATGGGATTACAATGTGGCCATACCCCTGGGGGATGCTCATTGTCCCTCTTCCAGTAAGTGCATGTACCCGATGGCAAATTTAATAATATCAAAAGATCACAGATGTATAATGAAAATACCTGTCTTCCCCTTAGGCTTAACTATGGCACTGAGTAAAATTTTTTACATCCTACAACTTAAAAAAATTCTGCCTTGGGGCCAGCAGGTGGCAATTTGGTTAAGGCACTGGATTCCCACATGGCTGGCTGGTTTGAGTCCTGGACCTAATGGTTTAAAAATCACACCAGGAACATGTGTGCATGTGCTTGAAATCCCAAAAGAGTTGAGAATGGATTGTGGCTTGGCCAACCCCCCACTGGAGGGGTGATTTATCACTTTCCTTTCTCTCTCTGAGCACACATGCTCTGTGGCAAAAACCTAAAAGTAAACCAAAACCAAAATAACTACCTCCTCAAGTACTACTATTCTAATATTGCATTCAATCAAAGGATGCTATCTCCACCACCTCACCCACATTTTTAGTTCAAATGGTTTTCCTAGGGACCAGCAGTTAGTGTAATGGCTATGTCGCTGGACTCCCATGTAGTCGACCTGGTTCGAGTCCCAGACTTGGTGACTTAAACTCACGCTGGGTGCGTGTGCGTGCATGCCCAAGATCCTGAGAAGAGAATGGAGGAGAAGGGATTGCGGCGTGGCCATCCCCCCAGGGGGTAATTTCTCTCTTTGTCTGTCTCTCTTTCTCTCTCTCTCTCTGGTGAGCGCACATGCCCTATAGCAAAAACCTCTCAAAAAAAACCCAAATTTTCCTAGTACATCTCTGATAACTTCTGTGAAAAATATCTTGAATAAAATGAGAGTTCCTGGAGCCAGCAGGTGGCATGGAGGTTAAAGCACTGGACTCCGGGCCCAGCAGTTAGTGTAATGACTATGTCACTAAACTCCCATGTAGTGGACTGTGGTTTGAGTGCGGACCTGGTGGCTTAAACTCACACCGGCGCGTGTGAATACATGCCCAAGATCCCGAGAAGAAAATGGAGAAGGAATTGCAGCGTGCCCATCCCTCCTGGGGGGTGATTTCTCTCTTTCTGTCTCTCTTTTTTTTTTTTTTAAGAGGTTTTTACTATAGGGCGCGTGTGCTCGTCAGAAAGACAGATAGAAAATGAGAAATCACTCCCCGGGGGAATAGCCACGCTGCAATCCCTTCGCCTACTGGGATCTTGGGCACGCACACACATGTGCCCTGCGTGAGTTTAAGCCACCGGGTCCGGGACTTGAACCACGGTCAACTACATGGGGGTCCAATTAGCCATTACGCTAACTGCTGGTCCCTCTGTCTCTTTTTCTGGTGAGCACACGCACCCTATAGCAAAAACTTCTGGGGGAAAAACAAAGCACTGGACTCACTGAACTCCCACACGGCTGACTGTGGTTTAAGTACTGAACCTGGTGGCTTGAAAATCATGCTGGGGGCATGTGTATGCGTTCCCAAAATCCTAAGAGGAGAATGGGGGAGAAGGAATTGCAGTGGCCATCCCTGGGAGGTGGAGGGGAGGTGGGTTTTTCATTTTCTCCTGTGAATGCATGCACCCTATGGCAAAAACCTTAAAAAAATTTAAAATGATTGTCGCTAAAATTTCAGATCATTTTGCAGCCCCTCTGAAGTGACATTTAGTAACAGTTTTATGTACAATAACTATAATTATGAAATAATGTTAAATAAAAAAAACTAAACACTTGAAAAATGCTGTTGCTGCCCCTCCCCCTTTCTGATAAATTGCTGGGGTTATGGATTGGGTCAAAAAGTACTTTTCTTGGGCCAGCAAGTGGCATGGTGGTTAAGGGTGCTGGACTCCCATATGGCTGACGGGTTTGAGTCTCAGACTTGATGGCTTGCTTTTTCTCTCTGTCCCTTTCTGGTCAGAATAAAACAAACAAATAAATAAAATAATTCTTTTAAAAATTATTTTATTTAACTTTATTTGTCTTAATTTGACCAGAGAGGGACAGAATGAGAGAAAGTGAGAAAGCAAGCTGCCAGGTGTGGGACTCAAACCATCGTCAGCCATGTAGGAGTCCAGTGCCCTTAACCACCACGCCACCTGCCAGCCCT
>NW_006160042.1:303286-306332 GCF_000334495.1 Tupaia belangeri chinensis
TTAAAAAAAAAAAAAAAAAGACTTCCATTTTAGAGCTGCAGGGTTAGAGTGCCTTAGTTCAGTAACATGTAGATGGAGACAAGCTCAGAGTCATAAAGTATTTGGAAAGTGATTTCAGAAGCCATAAGGGACTTTTAGAAAAGGCAAATAATATTGGGGCCAGCAAGTGGCATGGTAGTTGGGGTACTGGGCTCCTACATGGCTGACCATGGTTCAAATCCTTGCTTTTTCACTTTCCCCTCTCTCTGTCTCTGGTTAAACTAAAGAATAATAATGATAATAAATAAAATACATAATTCTTTAAAAACAAGAAAGAAAAGACAGTATCAACCAAAGACAGAATTTTATGAACTGCTTAAAGTTAGATCAGGCTAATTGTGAGCTAGTTGGGGAGTAACCCTACTTCTATTTTGTGTCCATATATTGGGTTGTCAGAAAAGTCATGACACATTTTTGCATAAAAAAATACTCCATGACTTTCCCAACAACCCAATATTGCTAGGTAGTTACTTTATTTTCTTCTTTTTTTGTTTTATGTTCTATGTCTAGAAGTACTCAAGAGTATAAAACTTAAGAGGGCATTAGAAGTACTGTGAGGAGCATAAAATATAGTCAAAGCAGGCCAACCCCATAGCCTACTGGTTTAGGGAGCTGGATCTCACATGGAGGCCCATGCTCATTAGAATCTTGTCCCAGCAGCTTGAAAAGCATGCCAGGTGCATTTGTGCTCATGTGCCCCAAATCCTAACTGGATGGAGAAATGGTGAAGGAATTGCAGTGTGACTACACTCCTTTGGGAGTCCTTTTGGTAGTCCTCTCCTCCTCTGGTGGGTGCACGTATTCTCTGGCAATTAAAAAAAAAAGAAAAAAAATCAACATTTTTAGACTTAAGGTTCTGTTCATAGCCTTGCTTCTATCTCTCTTTTATTTATATATATTGTATATATATATGTGTGTGTGTACTCTTTTTTTTTTTTCTTTTTAGGTTTTTGCCATAGGACACAGGTGTTCATCAGAGAGACAGTGAGAGGGAAAGTGAGAAATCATCCTCCCAGGGGAAATGGTCACTCTGCAATCCCTTCTCCTTCAATTTCCTCCTGGGATTTTGGCCACAAACACACGTGCCTGGCATGATTTTCAAGCTGCCAGGTTGGGGACTCAAACTGCAGTCAGCCATGTGGATGTCCTTGCCTTAACATCATGCCACCTGCTGGCCTCTCCTATTTTATATGCAACTTACCACCTACTGTAAAAGCTTTACAATTACTAATGACTTTTTAAGTATTTCTTTCTTTTTTTTAAAAGAATTACTTATTTGATTCCATTTGTTATTTTTCACTTTGACCAGAGAGAGAGAGAGAAAGGGAAAGTGAGAAAGCTAGCCACCAGTGTGGGACTCAAACCATGGTCTGCCATGGTGGCTGCTATCTGCTGGCCCCATGCTGATCATTTTTTTAAACTTAGAAAAATGAATATGTTTCTTTTTTCTTTTAAAAAAATAAGTATATTTCTAATTACCTCTGATATTCCCTCTCCAGACTAACATCACACTATAAAAAATGTTTTCACTAATGACATACTTTTTTTTTTTCTTTAAGGTTTCTGCCATAGGGTGTATGTACTCACTGGAGAGAGTCAGAGAGGGGAAGTTAGAAATCACCCTGCTAGAGGGGATGGCTACACCACAATCTCTTTTCCATTCTCTTGGGATTTGGAGCACACAACACATGTTCCTGGAGTGATTTCCAAGCTGCCGGGCCCAAGAATCAAACCATGGTTGGCTGTGTTGGAGTTTAGCAACTTAAGCACCATGCCAACTTCTGGCCCCATGACACCAATATTTTATCTATTTCTTTAAACATTTTTTTTTTTATTTGTTAGGATTTTCAGACCACCAGGTCCAGAACTTGAACTGTGGTCAGCCATGTAGGAGTCCACAACCACCACGCCACCTTCTGGTCCTAACAGCAACTTTTGTTTTTTTCTTTTAAGAGATTTTTGCTATAGAGTGTATGTGCTTGCTGGAGAGACAGAGAAAGAGAGAGAGACAGAAAGAAGAAGAAATCACCCACCCCCCGACCTGGAGGATAGTCAATCCCTTCTCCATTCTCCTCTCAGGATCTTGGGCAAGCACACACATGCCTGGTGTGAGTTTTAAGCCACCGGGTCCAGGACTGGCACCATGGTTGACTACATGGGAGTCTAGCGACATACTATTAAACCATGTGCTGGCCCTCAACTTTATTTATTTATTTTAAGGATTATTGGGAGGAACTAGTGGATGGTGTAGCAGTTATGTTGCTGGACTCCCACATGGTTGACCACATTTAGTGTTCCAGACCTGGTGGCTTGGAACTCAGGCAGGCGTGCATGTGTGTGCGCATGTGTGTCTGTGTGCCCAAGATCTCAGGAGAATGGAAAAGTGATTGCCATATGACCATCCTCCCTGGGAAGTGATTTCTCACTTTCTCACTGTTTCTCTCACCCCTGTGAGAGCATGTGCTCTAAGGCAAAACCTCTACAAAAAAAACCCCAAACATTCATTTATTTTGGGCTGGCAAGTGGCATAGTGGTTGGCGTGCTGGACTCCCACATGGCTGACTGGATTGAGTCCCGGATATTGCAGATCACTTTTACTTTCCCTTTCTTTGTCTCTAGTCAAATTAATAATCATATAATTAAATAAGTAATTATTTTAAAAAAATCGTTCAGAGGCTTTGAGCCATTTTTTAAAAATATAATTATTATCATCTCCTCCACTTTTCAGGATTTTGGGTACCCATGTTCAAGACCCTGGTGTGTTTTTCAAGTCACCAAGTCTAGGATGTGAACCATAAAGTTGGCCATGTGGGATCCAGCCACCATTAACCACTGCACCACTGGCTGGCTCTGGAACAGTATTTTTTTGGGTACATAAAACTATAGTCAGACTAACTTTTGGTAGTTAAATTTCTAATATTTGAGGATTTAAAGATTAAATCTTAAATCTGACTACAGTGTATTATCATTCTGGAGACTGAAATCGTAGATCCTTCTTGGCCTCTTT
>NW_006160042.1:306345-310075 GCF_000334495.1 Tupaia belangeri chinensis
TACATTATCCTAATGCTATAGTCTCGAGATGCTGTTGTACCCTGCCCAACTCCCCTAGTCCCATGATGGAGGTGGAGTTTATATTTAGGCTTTTGCCATAAGGGGAATGAGCTAGCAGGAGAGAGGAACAGTGAGAAATCAACAAAACCACCCCGTAAGGGGTAGGCAGGTCACAATTCTTTCTCCATTCTCCTTTTAGTGGGCATATATACACATGAACCCAGGGTGATTTTCAAGCCTCCATGTCTTACTGGAACCGTGGTCTTCCCTGTGGGAGTCCAACACCTTGAACACCATGCCATCTGGCTATCGCCAGTGATTTTCGTTTTTGAAGGAATAGCGTATTTAGTGGTATTTATTCAATAGCATTTTTTCCCCTAGATGTCTAGTTCCTTTTCAGTACTGAGAATTGATTAACCAAATACTCAAATTCAGATACTCCCTTGTTTCTATTTTTAACATCCATTCCACAGTAAAGCCACAGTAAAAAAAAAAAACAAAAACAATAATACAAATTTGATTAAGTCACTCTCCACCTTTTCCTTTAATGCATCTCCATTGCCCTTATGATAAAGTATACAAACACAGGGCCAGCTGATGGTATAATGGTTATGTCACTGGACTCCCACGTTGACAACAGTTCAAGTCCTGGACCCAGCAACTTAAAACTCATGCTAGGGGGGCTAGCAAGTGGCATGGTGGTTAAAGGCGTTGGACTCCCACATGGCCAACCATGGTTCGTCTTGGACTTGGTGGCTTGCTTTCTCATTTCCTCTCTTTGATCAAACTGGAAAATAATAATGATAATAATAATAAAGTTAAATAAAATAATTCTTTTTAAAAAAGAAAAACAGTAATGTTAAAAAAAAAAAAAAACTCATGCTAGGCGTATGTGCAGCATGGCCATACCTCCCCTCCCCTGGGGGAGGAGTGATTTCTTGGTTTCTACCTGTCTCTGGCAAACACATTCATCATCCTGTAGCAAAAATCTCTCAACAACAACAAAAAAAGACAAAGTACAAACTTAATATTTGTGATCTGGCCCTTCCTTCCCATCCTGGCTCATTATTCGCCATTTTTTAGTCCTCAGTTTTAGCAACAACCAGTTCAAGATTCTCTACCTTCCACCTCCCCAGTATTTTTTTGTTTTGGTTTGTCTAATACTTAGCTTTCAATGATCAACTTTGAACATCTCTGGAAAGCTTTCCCTGCCTGCAGGAGTGGACCAGACATCTCCCTCAACTGTTCTTTTAAGTCCTTACTTTTAGCATAACACTTTAGGTTGTACACTGTACTGTGATTGCCAATTTGTCTAGTCAATAGTTTCCTCCCTGCCCTTGGGTCTAGCAGATGACATAATGGTTATGATGCTGGACTCCCATGTGGTCAACCACAGTTTAAGTCCTTGGCCAGGTGGCTTAAAACTCATGTTGGGCGTGTGTGTGTGTGTGTGTGTGTCCAAAATCCAGACGGGAGAAAACACCAGAGATTGTGGCTTGGCCATCCTCCCTAAGGGGTGATTTCTCACTTTCTGTCTCTCCCTATAGCAAAAATCTCTAAAAAGAAAAAAATATATAGCTACTAGATTTCCTCCCTGCCCTAGGGTTTTTCTGCACCTAACCCCTGAAGAGGGTGTAACTGGGAGCATGCAAAGAGGTGGAAGCAAAGTCTAGTAAAGGAAATTGAAGGAGAAGCTGTGATTCAGTGTACTGATTTTTAAGCAGTAGGCTCTTAAATGTAAATTAACATGCAATTACTTTACTGACAAAGGCAACTGAAACTCTCACCTTGAGGATTTGTGGCTACCTGTGGTCAAGAACACCCAAATCTTCCTCCCACCCCTAAGTCCCCACAAATCACTCACCTGGGGCAAGGCAAGCAGGAAACTAAGTCCCCAGGCTGCACCCAGAAGTCTCCTTCTACCTGAGCGGGGTCCAAGTGGGTTGAGCACTGCTGCCTGGCGGTCGAGCCCGATGACTACAGGCAAGAAAGCTGCAGCATACATGGCCATTAGTTTCAGGAACATGAGTGTCCGACATGCTATGTCCCCAGCCAGCCATTGAACAGTGATATTCCAGGTGGCATCTAGGGGCATAACCACAAAAGTGACCAGTAAGTCGGCAGCTGCTAAATGGGCAAAGAGTCGCCGGACTGGAGAGGGGCGAAGCTGACTGGGCTGTGGTCGAGTCACTGACCACAATACTGCCAGGTTCCCTCCGGCTGAAGAAATAAACAGCACAATGGTCACTCCCACTCGGACCTTGGCTGCAGCTGAAAAGGTGGGCAGCTCTGAGCCCTCCACCTCCACTCCTGATCCCGCCCAGACTTCTTCCCCCACTGCTGACTCCCAAGGAGTGCCGTTGCCTACAGACATGGGGGCCTGGAAGAGAAGTGGGGAGGATGAAGTGTGGGTATGCAGCGGTTAGCCTTGGCCACTGATTCTTCCTCGTCCTGTTCAGGATCTGAAGCCCTGTCTCTGAGGGCTCTCCATCTATTCTGGAGGACGTCACCTGCCCAGGTGTCAGGGTCCTGCAGGGAACAGGGATCTGATGCTAATCCTGCGCCTTCTCACTTTGAACAGTCTCGTCAGGGCTTCGAGAATCTATAGCCTTAGACCTCGTTAGGGGCGAGAGAGACCCTGACTCGGCCGGAGCGTGCGTGCGTGCGTTGGGGGCGTTCTGCCGCGGGTAAAGCTGTCCCAACTGTCAGAGCGAGGGTACACTGCGGCGCTTGGTCGCCCCGCCCCACCCCGGCAGGCCCCGCCCTTGCTCCTGAATATTTAAAGGAGATCGTGCTAGAGGCGTGCTTATGGAATAAGAGATCGTGTGATAAACGGGATGCTTTGATGGAGGGACACACAATAACTCGTAGGGGTAGGCCCAGAGACTAGCAGAAACTAGCGCTTAGAGTCCTGAAATTCTGTTTTAAGGGTCAGCTGCGTTCGCTTTCTTTACTGATGTCGTTTGTCCCTCGCGAGGTACCGTTGGGTCGCCCAGGAGGCGTGACTGGGGGCGGGAATTGGGCGGGAGCAGGGCGGTGAAGTCGAGGCTGCCGCTGTCATGGACTCCTGGGTCCGCTTCAGTGCTCAGAGCCAGGCCCGGGAGCGTCTGTGTAGGTGCGGCCCGAATAGGAATGTGGGGGGAGGGTAGAGGAAGCCCCTCGTGAGGCGAGGTCAATTCGGGCTACGGGGGTCAAAAAGGGTCAACTCAGGCTACGGGGGCCCGGACGGACCGAGGGGCGCGCGTTTGAGCCCATCGTGAGGGGATGATTCTTTTCGGCTTACGCAAAGGATGGGGAAACTGAGGCACGATTGGGCCAGAGGGGAGGCCGCTCAGGGTTGCCGTGTGCACATAAGACCAACAGTTTCCTCACTGGGCAGTGGTGGAGTGAGGGCGTTCGCCTCGCGGTGGAGAGCGACCGACTCTGCCTCTTGAGCTTAGGAGCTGTCCCCGGTTTCCGTGTCGCTTCCCCCTGCTCTCATCTCTGCCTATGCTCTTTTGACCCCGAGGCCTCTCAAGGCATTGGTATCTTCTAGTTCTCCTATTCTGAGGCTCAGTCTGCCCTCCATCGATGCCCCGCTCCTCATACATGCTCACACTGATGTGCTCACACTGATGTGCGGGGATGGGCCTCCGCTGCATTCGCTGGCCGCTTAGGGCCTCACCATTGTCAAGTTTCTTCTCAGCTATAGTGTTCCCCATCTCCTCTTAGGCTCTTCATGCCTTTCCCT
>NW_006160042.1:310601-313574 GCF_000334495.1 Tupaia belangeri chinensis
CACATTAGAAAAAAGTGTACACACTGTGGCTAGCCCAAGGTGTGGTGGTTAAGGTTGTTGGATACCACATAGCTGACTATGTGAAGTTAGAGTCTTGGACCTGATAGCCCACTGGCCTGGAGGAGAACTGGTGAGATTATGGGCATGGAGAGGAGAAAGGGGACGGATCTCATTGGGAAAAAAGAGAAGTCCATCCTTGCATTTAGGAGGACATTTTTTTTAAAGAATTATTTAAATTAGTTAATTAATTGATATTAATTTGACCAGAAAGGGACAGAGCGAGACAGCGATGGAGATAGAAAGTAAGAAAGCAAACGAGGTGCAGGACTGGAACCATCCTCGACCATGTGGGAGTCCAGCCCATTAACCACCACACCTCCTGCCAACCCCTAGGAGGACTTTTTTTTGAGGGGAATTTAGGGAGGTCTCCACATTACCTTTGCTGACTGTCCTCTCCTCCAGGGCTGCCCAGTATGCTTGTTCCCTACTTGGCCATGCGCTACAGAGACATGGGGCCAGTCCTGAGTTACAGAAACAAATTAGACAACTGGAAGGTCATCTGAGCCTTGGAAGAAAGCGTAAGTAACTGTGCCTTTCTTTTTATTGTCCTAATCCTTCCTCAGCCTCCCCCTCCCCCCGGTATTCTCCCTTAGTCTCTCCTTTATGCTTTTTTTTTTTTTTTTTGAGAGATTTTTGCTATAGGCCGCATGCCCTTACCAGAGAAGCAGAAAGTGAAAAGTCACCCCACATGGAGGATGGCCACACTGCAACCCCTTCTCCTCCATTCTCTTGAGATTTGGGGCACACATGCACATGTGCCCAGCATGAGTTTCAGGCCGCCATGTCCAGGACTCAAACCACAGTTGGCCATGTGGGAGTCCAGCACTTTAACCACCATACCACCTGCTGGTCCCCCTTTCTGCTTTTTGCCCTCTCTGCCAGTTCTCCATACTTTGGCTCTGCCTTTATCCTCTGTGTTCTCCAATTGGGAAAAAAGAGCAGGGCTAAGGAAGTACTGAAGGATTGGAGAGAATGTGGCAAGTTTGAGAAAACTATACTAGTATTAAAATTAATTAAAATTTGAAGTAAAAAAGAATGACCTGTTTCTGTTTTTTTTTATTGTTTGTTACTATTACTTGCTCAACTTTCATTCTCTTATTTTATCTCTTTTTCTGTCCTCCTCTCTGCCTCTCTACCTCCAAATCTCTGTTTGCCCTTATTAATCGCCACAAGTTCTACGTCTGGGTAACTCAGCAGATGCTCTTGAGTCAGCCAAAAGAGCTGTACACCTGTCAGATGTTGTCCTGAGATTCTGCATCACTGTCAGTCACCTCAATCGAGCCTTGTACTTCGCCTGTGACAATGTCCTGTGGGCTGGAAAGTCTGGACTAGCTCCCCGTGTGGATCAGGAGAAATGGGCCCAGCGTTCATTCAGGTTTGATATCCTTTTATTCTAAAAGGCCTTTTATAGCCTGCATACTGAATAGCTTGCCCTTTATGAGATGATGTTCTCTAAGATCTTTTCTCAGTGTATCTGTGTCTTAATCACTTAGCTTCCAATCTTCATTTAGATCTTAAATTACCAGAGAATAATAAGTGGGGGCAGATGGAAGACAGATGCTCTTCCATAACGAATGATTAAAATTGAGCAAGGTGGGACCCCAGCAGGTGATGTGGTGGTTAAGGCGCTGGACACTCCCATATAGCTGACTATGGACCCGGTGGCTTGCTTTCTCACTTTCCCTCTCTCTTTCTCTCTCTGGTCAAATTAAAATAAATGAATGAATAAATAAAATTAAATAATTATTTTATGTTTTTTAATTCTTTTTTATTTTGGAGAAGTTTTTGCTATAGGGCGCGTGCGCTCGCCAGACAGACAGAGACGGAGAGACAGAAAGTGAGAAATCACCCCCCAGGGGGAATGGCCATGCCGCAATCCCTTCTCATCCATTCTCCTCAAACCATGGTCTACTACATAGGAGTCCAGCGACATAGCTATTACACTAACTGCTGGTCTCGACAATTGTCTTTTTGGAATAAAGAACAAATCCCTGGGGGACCAGCATGTGGCATGGTGGTTGGGGCACTAGACATTCCCACATGGCTGACCATGGTTCAATTCCCGGACCTGGTGGCTTGCTTTCTCACTTTCCCTCTCTCTCTCTGGTCAAATTAAAATAAATGAATGAATAAATAAAATTAAATAATTATTGTAGGTTTTTTAATTCTTTTTTATTTTGGAGAAGTTTTTGCTATAGGGCGCGTGCGCTCGCCAGACAGACAGAGACGGAGAGACAGAAAGTGAGAAATCACCCCCCAGGGGGAATGGCCATGCCGCAATCCCTTCTCATCCATTCTCCTCAAACCATGGTCTACTACATAGGAGTCCAGCGACATAGCTATTACACTAACTGCTGGTCTCGACAATTGTCTTTTTGGAATAAAGAACAAATCCCTGGGGGACCAGCATGTGGCATGGTGGTTGGGGCACTAGACATTCCCACATGGCTGACCATGGTTCAATTCCCGGACCTGGTGGCTTGCTTTCTCACTTCCCCTCTTTCTCTCTCTCTGTCTATGTCTCTCTCTGTCAAATTGAAAATAAATGAATGAATAAATAAACCTTAAAAAAAAAAACCCTAAAAAATATAAATTAAAATATTGGGCCTGTCAATGGAATGATGGTTAAAGTGGCTGGATACCATGTGGCCAGCTGCACATTTTGAGTCCCAGACTCAGTGACTTCAAAAGCACACTTGGAGGGAACCAGCAGTTAGCATAATGGCTATGTCGCTAGACTCCCACGTAGTCAACCGCGGTTCACATCCCAGATCCGGTGGCTTAAACTCACGCTGGGCACTTGTGTGTGCGTGCCCAAGATCCCGAGAGGAGAATGGAGGAGAAGGGATTGTGGCGTGACCATCCCCCCTGGGGGGTGATTTCTCGCTTTCTGTCTCTATGTCTCTCTCTGTG
>NW_006160042.1:313603-324914 GCF_000334495.1 Tupaia belangeri chinensis
CCCCCCCCCCCAAAAAAAAACCCCACACACACACACACACACACACACACACACACTTGGGGTGTGTGCCTGTATGCTCAAAATCCCAAGGAGAGAAATATTAGGTTGTCTCGAAAGTCATTTATTTTGCTGTGTTTTTCTATGCAAAAATGCACCATGGCTTTCTCAACAACCTAATAGGGGAAAAGGGAGTGTGGCATGGTTTTCCCCTGTAGGGAGTACTTTCTTACTTTTCTTTTCTCTCTCTCTCTCTCCCCCTCCCCCTTGAAAGCACACGTATCCTCCCTCTAACAAAAAGAAAAGGCTTTAGGGCAAACTGGTGGTGTGGTTAAAGTGGATGGATTCCACGTAACTAAAGTCCAGGCCCAGTGGTTTGAAAAAGCTGTGCATTGGGAACCAGCAGTTAGCGTAATGGCTATGTCGCTGGATTCCCACGTAGTCGACCGCGGTTCGTGTCCCGGACCGGGTGGCTTAAAACTCACGCCGGGCGCGTGTGCATGCGTGCCCAAGATCCCGAGAGGAGAATGGAGGAGAAGGGATTGCGGCGTGACCATCCCCCCTGGGGGGTGATTTCTCGCTTTCTGTCTCTATGTCTCTCTCTGTCTGTCTGGCGAGCGCACGCCCAAAAGGAAAAAACTTTCAAAAAAAAAAAAAAAAAAAAAAAAGCTGTGCATGAATTTCAAAAATCACACCAAATTAAAGTAGTGCTTTAATTTTCATAAGCTTTTTGAAATCCTCTATAGTTTTCTTATAATGTCTGTCAGGTTTTGATTACTTTTTTTTTCTTTTTTTGGAGAGGTTTTTTTTCTTTTTTGCTATAGGGCACGTGCGCTTGCCAGACAGACAGAGAGAGTCAGAAAGCGAGAAATCACCCCCCAGGAGGGCCACACCGCAATCCCCTCTCCTCCGTTCTCCTCTCTGGATCTTGGGCATGCACACACATGCGCCCAACGTGAGTTTAAGCCACCAAGTCCAGGACTCAAACCGCTGTCGACTACGTGGGAATCCAGCAACATAGCCATTACGCTAACTGCTGGCCCCAGGTTTTGATTACTTTTAAGAATTTTATTTTTGGGGACTAGCAGTTAGCGTAATGGCTATGTTGGTGGACTCCCATGTAGTTGACTGTGGTTCACATCCCAGACCTGGTGGCTTAAATTCATGCCGGGCGCATGCGTGTGCATCCCCAAGATCCTGAGAGGAGAACGGAGGAGAAGGGATTGCAGCGTGGCCATCCCCCCTGGGGTAATTTCTCGCTTTCTGTCTCTCTCTGTCTTTCTGTCGAGCGCACATACCCTATAGCAAAAACCTCTCCAGAAAAAAAAAATAAGAATTTTATTTTTGAAAAGTGAACATAATTATCAGAAATGTCTTTAAATCCATTTTTCTGTCAACTATTTTTTTAAAAAAGAATTGTTACAGGATGAGCTCACTGGAGAGACGGAGAGACAGAAAGTGAGAAATCACCCCTTAGGAGGAATGGCTATGCTGCAGTCCCTTCTCCTCCATTCTTCTCTTGAGATTTTGGGCACGCATACATGTTCCCAGTGTGAGTTTCAAGTCGCCAGGTCCAGGATTTGAACCACACTGACTACATGGGGATCCAGCAACATAACCAACACAACCATCTGCTGTTCCCTAGTCTATTTTTTTTTAAGTAATACTTTTACTTGGTAAAAGAGTGAAACTACATTTTGAAAGTGTTCACAGTGGGCACCCGGCGTGAGTTTTAAGCCACCGGGTCCGGGACATGAACCGCGGTCGACTACGTGGGAGTCCAGCGACATAGCCATTACGCTAACTGCTGGTTCCCTCTGGCATATTTTTCAGCCCTCAGTCTGAGAGTGAAACTGCACAGTTGGCCATAACCACTATGCCACCGACTGGCCCGTAAAATTTTTTTATTGCAATATAATGAACAAATAGAAATTGTATATATTTATGGTATATAGTTTGAATTTTGTTTGTTTTAATTTTGCATGCACTTACAGAGAGAGATAGAATTGAGAGAGGGAAAGCAAAGAAGCATCCTCCATGGGGAATGATCATGTCTCAATCCCTTCTCCTCCATTTCTCTCTTCTTTTGGGATTTTGGACACGCACATACGTTCACTCAGTGTATTTCTCAGATCCAGGATTTGAAACATGCTGCTGGCATGAGAGATCCAGCTCACATAACCACAGGTCACAGACTGGCCCTTGTTTGCCATAGGGTGTGTACACTCACCTGACACAGACAGAAGGAAAGTGAGAAATCACCCCCTGGGGGGATAGCCACATCACAATCCCTTCTCCTCCATTCTCCTCCCGGGATCTTGGGCACTCACACACACGTGCCCAGCTTAAGTTTTAAGCCACCAAGTCCAGAACTTGAATTGTAGTGGACCATGTAGGAGTCCAGTGATATAACCCCATCTGCTGGCTCCTATTTGTTTATTTATTTATTTATTTTTGGTTTAATAAATTTTATTTTTCCAAATGTACAGTTGGTTGTGCCTGTTTATGCATCTTGACAAGCAGCTGGGGCATCTCCACCCTTGGTATTTCTGGTGTAAATTACTTGCGCTCTGTGCTTTGAAACTAGTTTGATAAGTCCTTTACTAAGCAGCTCCTGAAGTGCTGCCCTGGCCAGAGAACCACGGATCTTCAGCCTCTCAGAAACCACAGCTGGGGTTATGAGCTTATAGTTGGGAACTTCCTTGCAGAGTTTGTGATATGTAGCTTTGTCAAACAAGACCAGGTTATTGAGCTTGTCCCGAACTTTGCCTTTGGACCACTTCTTCTTTTTGGCCTTGCCCCCAGATTTGTTCACTGGGTCTTTGTCCTTCTTGGCCGACTTTCTGGCGTCTTTCTTCTTCTTGTCGTCCTTGGGCAGCATCGCGAAGCCAGGAGAGCAGCTGCGGCAACCACAGCCTCACTAAGATGTCGGACAGAAAGGAAGCAGCGCTCACCCCCTGTTTGTTTATTTTAAATAATTATTTATTTAATTTGACCAGAGAGAGAAAGAAAGCAAGCTACCAGGTCTAAAACTCAAACCACAGTTGGCCATATAGGAGTCCAGTGCCTCAGCCACCATGCCACCTGCTGGCCCCTATTTGTTTATTTTTAAGGTAGAGTCTCATAGTATTATAATTTTCCTACCTCAGGCTCCCAGGTGGCTGTGATCATAGGCACACTCTACCACACCCAGCTTTTTCAAATAAGATCTTGCTGTGTTGCCCAGACCAGCCTAGAGCTAGCAATTCTCCTATCTCAGTCTCCCAAATTGTTGGAATTACAGGTGCATGCCACCACACCCTCTCTTTAGGTTGAACTGGAAATCAAACCTGGGCCTCCCATGTGGTCAAGCCTGTGTAGGACATTGTCTTATTTTTGCCATATTGTACATGTACTCACTATAGAGAGTCCCTTCTCTTCCATTCTCTCAGAATTTGGGATACACAAATACTGGGCATTGATTTTTCAAGCCACCAATTCTGGGACTTAAAACTGCAGAGTTGGCAATGTGAGATCCGACACCTTAACCTCCATGCCACCTTTTGGCCTGGAGTATAGTATCTTAGCAGTCACTTCAGACTACTTGAGCTAAGCTATGCAGCTTAATATTTTATATGTGCACATTGTAAAATGATCACCACAGCTAGTTAACACATCCTTCACCTCACACAATTACCATTTTTTCAATGATGAGAACATTTAACGTCTATCCCTTAGCAAATTCCAAGTATATGATACAACAATACAACAGTATTGTTGATTATAGTTGCCGTACTGTACATTAGATCTCCCAAAGTGGCCTTTGACAACTTCTTCCCATTGCCCCCACCTCCCCACTCCTGAAAACACTTATTCTTCTTTTCTTCTTCTTCTCTTTTATTGCTTCTTGGGCCAGTTGGTGTGGTGGCTGGGGCGACTGAATCCCATGTAGCTGGCTGCATGGTTTGAGTCCCATACTCAGCGGCTTGAAAATCATTCTAGGTGGGGCTGGCAGGTGGCGTGGTGGTTTGGGGTGCTGGATTCCCATGTGGCCGACTCTGGTTTGAGTCCTGGACTTGGCGGCTTGCTTTCCCTTTCTTTCTCTGTCTCTCTCTGATCAAATTTAAAAATAATAACAAATAGAATTAAGTAAATAAATAAATAAATAATTCTTTAAAAAAATAAAATCACACTAGGCATGTGTGTGTGCATGCCCAAAATCCACAGAGGAGAATGGAGGAGAGGGCCATGCCCCTGAGGTGGGAGGAGGTGTTTTCTCACTTTTTTCTCTCTTTCTTCCCCTCTCCCTCTCTCCAGTGAGTTCACACGCCCCATAGTAAAACTATAGGAAACTACAGCAAAACTAAAAAAAAAGTTTCTTTTAAAAATTAAAAAAATTTAATTTTGTAGTTTCACGTTTACATTTAATTGTACATCTTTTTTTTTTTTTTTTTTTGGAGAGGTTTTTGCTATAGGGCGCGTGCGCTCGCCAGATGGACAGAGAGTGACAGAGAGACAGGAAGTGAGAAATCACCCCCCAGAGGGGATGGTCACGCCGCAATCCCTTCTCCATTCTCCTCTCAGGATCCTGGGCACACACGCACACGCGCCCGGCGTGAGTTTCAAGCCACTGGGTCCAGGACGCGAACCGCGGTCGACTACGTGGGAATCCAGCAACATAGCCATTACACTAACTGCTGGTTCCCTTAATTGTACATCTTTATGGCATACAATATGGCTTTTCAAAGAATGCTGCATGCAGTGTATGATAATCAAATTAAGGGTATTGCCATATATATAATTTTCAATAAAGAACAGTACATTCTCATGTCTATTCTGTGCTTCTATGACGTAGACTACTTTAAAATCTATAAAGTGAGATCATGCAGTATTGTCTTTCTGTGTCTGATTTATTTCCTTAGCAGAATGTCCGCAAGGGAGAACATTCCTAGTATCATTTACTTCTGGTGTTCCAACCTAATCAATCCCTTTGTGCTATGGGAAAAGAAGATATTAAAATATTATGTTGGATATGATAAGTGGTGTACATGCCCTCTCTGACTCTTTTGCCCTGTGTATCTCAGGTACTATCTATTTTCCCTCATCATGAATTTGAGCCGTGATGCTTATGAGATTCGCCTACTGATGGAACAAGAATCTTCAGCTTGTAGCCGGCGGCTGAAGGGTTCTGGAGGAGGAGTCCCAGGAGGAATTGAAACTGGGGGACCTGGGGGTCCAGGGACTCCAGGAGGAAGCCTGCCCCAACTGGTTCTGAAGCTTCGGCTCCGAGTCCTGCTTCTGGCTCGGGTCCTTCGAGGTCATCCCCCACTTCTGCTGGATGTGGTCAGAAATGCCTGTGATCTCTTCATTCCATTGGACAAATTAGGCCTCTGGCGCTGTGGCCCAGGGATCGTGGGGCTTTGTGGCCTTGTGTCCTCCATCTTATCTATTCTCACCCTAATCTGTCCCTGGCTACGACTCAAACCCTGACAGTCTGGTACAGATAAGGAGGGGACCTGAATTGGTGATTTGGAACCTTAGATTGTCCCCCATGTACCAGCCACATTTTAATTCTACTCCTTGGTTAAAGTTAAAATCCAGAGATTTAGGAGTGAAAGAGCTTTGGGGAACATGAGGTGAGGAAAGGTAACTTGTGAAGTTGATAGAATGATTCTAATAACCAGATATGCCTGAGCTTTTTTTTTTCCTCTTTAATTGTCTGTCTCTCTCTCGATTCTTTACGTTCTCTTTCTTACATCTATTTAAGATTCTGTCTGTATGCATTTCTCTTTTTTACGTTCTCCCTTTTCAGAAACTTAACAGAATTTTTTTTTGATAGGGGAGGTATAAGGTTTGGTCTATAATGTTCGAACTGCCTTCATCCTTTTTCTCACAGAAGTGGCTTTTGGCATATTTTTTCTTTCTTCAAATTTTAAATCATAATTTGTAAGCCTTTCTATCCCAAGGGCCACTCCCCTCATATTTCTGCACCATAGGTTGTTTGATGCTTCCTCTTCTTCCCTCACATCTACCTCACCAGCCTGCTTCATGATTTGGCCCTTATCTGTACCCATATCTTCAGATTTCTGTTTACACTTTGATTTCAGAGCTTTGTCCCCTAGCCTTTTCTTACCCCTTCTTTGCCTATCCAAAATGATGCTGTGTTCAGCATCTTGCTGTAAATATTGTACAATGATTTTGTGTAAATAGCTGGGATCCATGCCCAAATGGAGAGCAAGCCTTCCAGGTCAGCAAATTAAAGATCAGTTTGTTCATCGATATTTGGTCTGGTCCCTCATGTTCTTATCATTTGAGGCTCCTGTATCATTTTTCTTTTTTTTTTATAAAATATTTATTTAATTTTACTTATTTTTTAATTTGCTATAGGGCACGTGTGCTCACGAGAGAGAAAGAGAGAGAAAGGAAGCCTCCAGGTCTGGGATGCAAACTGCAGTCAACCATGTGAGAGTCCAGAACCTCAACCATTACGCCACCTGCTGGCCCTGAGGCTCTCATTTTTATCACCGTAGTTTGGATTTTCCATGGAATTGGCCACTAGCATCATCACCCACGGATTATTATTGAATGTCTCCAGTGTGCAGGGCAAAATACTAGGTAATGGACATACAGAAGCTAAGAAGCTCCCTAGCCCTAACTTCAAGCAGTTTATAGCCAAGTTAAAGAGAGGGGTGGGAGGGTGGTTAATGCTACAGTAATTATTCTGGCCCCATAAAAAGCACCGTATCCTAGTTTATAGCTATAGTTCCTCCAAAAACTATAATGCCACAAGGCAGAATAGACTAAAAGCCATGAACAGAACTAAGTGTAGTGGGGCTAATAAGACTTAGTTTGGGGGCTGTGTTTTCATATGTTGGGATACTCCTGGAGGTGGGGGTAAGGACATCATACCATTTTTGTCAGCTTCTCGATGTTCCATATACACGTTGACATAAATAAGACTAGGGAGTAAAAAAGATGTATCTCCCACTCCTACCTTTTATTCCAAACCTGAGGGAAGGTATTGTAGATCAAAAGTTGTGTTCTCTTTGGATATTGTGATGAGGCCTCTAGGGGGCAGCAGCAAGGCAGAGAACTAGACCGAGATTGCTCAGTCCTCTTTTCCTTGCTGTGGAGCTCCCCACAGCTCCCCACCATCACTCCTCCCATTCCTTCCAATTTTATTTTTAGCTGCCAGTGGGAGGGGGCAGGATGGGAGGGAAAGTAAAGAAAACAGAAAAAGAGAGTGACAGAGGCACAGAGGACCTCTCTTACAGGACAGAGAACGATCAGGCATGGAGCTCCCATTCATGCCTCACTTGTTCTTGCTCCTGATGTTCCTGACAGGTGAGGGAGGTTAACTTCTTGGTTTCTGGTGGGAGTGGAAGGTAAACGAATTGTTTGGAATTGGGGCCCTTAGGGAGTTAGGGCAGGAGGTTAACACTGGTTCTACATTGTGTGTGTGTGCTCGTGCGTATGTGGACATGTGCGTTCTTATACCTCCACATAAAATTTCAGTATCAAGACTGGCAGGGGCTGAAAGCCGCATAGGTCCTTCTGTAAAATTTATATCTAGTTATCCAAAACCTTTATCCTAATCCTTGTATGAGTGAGTAGACTAACTCCTACAGTTGCTGGAAGAAACAGGATGTGACCTTCCACGTCTGATTCTTATTATCCCCCTCCCTACCCTGGTGTTCCTTGAGACCTGAGACTTAACTGACTGACTCTGTGGTCAGAACTCTGCATTTATCTAGCCAACAAACTACAGTTCCTACTTATACAGTTTTCTGGATGTAAAAAGGCTTACATATATAACACCTTTCTGAAAATGAGCATGGTTTGCAATAGAGCTGTAGCCCTTGGGAGTGGTGGTGGTGGGGGTAACCTGGAGAGGATTGTATAGAAGTAAGGAGCAAGATGCAGCTGGGGAAAAAGCCATGGGAGGGACAAGAGGCCTGGAATTTTTTCATGCCAGTGCCCTGTAATCTTTGTTTCCTAAAATATCAGCTCTGATTTTAAAGGGATTGGGGTGAGAAAGGAAGAATCATCTGGGCCATGATTGGGGGTCTGTAGAGTAGGCTGAAGTTTGAGGAGACCATGGATGTAAGGGGGGTGCAGTTGGGAGGGTAGATGAGTTAAAAGGAAATGGGTTGTGGGAAACTTTGGGGTGATGGGATCCTTGGCGAAGATGGATGGCAAACTATGTGTGTGGGCAGGCGAGTGTCCCCACCCAGCTAATTACCACTGAGGTTTCCAAGGCTAGAATCAGCAAGGGACCTAGGCATTGGAGAGAGCGAGAGCGTGACAATGATACTGGGAGTCAAGAAGAGAGAAGGAGAGATCCAGACACAGTGCTCCTTAGCCTCTTCTCGTTCTCTGTGGTTTTGGGTTTGGGGAGGATTTGGATAGAATAGTTGTTCTGGGGCTGCAGAAAGGCCCCCTTCCATCTTTTGACCATTGCAATTTGGGGAAGAGGATGTGTAGGAGGAATGATGTAGAAAACAGTAACTTGGCCTTTCCAGACATATCTGTGAATGTGATTTCATGGATAGGGATGGAAATCCAGCTGTGCATCTTTGTGGCTAAGGGCTACAGATTCAACATCTGGATACAAACACAGGAGGGGATCATCCTTGCTTGGGGCTCTGAGTACATGACATTGACAAGAACCAGAAGAGTTTATGAGTAAGAAACAGACAGATAGATTGAGACTAAGACATTCCCTCATGACTTCTCTCTGGCTGTGCACCTCTGGTCATTCTGACTCTGATCACTTCTGGCTAACCTTATGATCCTGGCCCCCAGAACTCTGCTCCCCCTTCAACCTGGATGTGCATCGTCCACGCCTATTCCCAGGGCCACCTGAGACTGAATTTGGATACAGCGTCTTACAACATGTTGGGGGTGGACAGCGATGGTGAGGATACCAGGGAACCATGGGTGTGATCTTGATAAAAGAGAGACAAGATAGATGGGACTCCAGTCTAATCTCATCTTTTGAAAATGTCTCTAAACTTGCCACTTCCATGCACTTTCTCTCTGGCCTTTGTCAAGGGTCATGCTCACCCTTACGCTTATATTCACGTCCTCCTCCAGGATGCTGGTGGGTGCCCCATGGGATGGGCCTTCAGGCGACCGGAGGGGGGACGTTTACCGCTGCCCTGTAGGGGGGCCCAACAATGCCCCATGTGCCAAGGGCCACTTGGGTAAGAAGATGCCTGACCCTTCCCTTCCTGACTCCTGACCTCGATACCTAGTAGCTGTGGCCCCTTACACCTCAACTTCTTCATCCCTATGACCCATATGCTTCCTGTCCCCAACTTTATCCTGATCAAGTTGATCCTCATTTCCTTTCAAAATACCCTGAACTCAAGCACCCCACTGTGACCCTGTGATCTCATTCTCTTCCATCTCTTTCAAACCAGGAGACTATCAACTGGGAAATTCATCTCGTCCTGCTGTGAATATGCACCTGGGGATGTCTCTGCTAGAGACAGATGGTGATGGGGGATTCATGGTGAGCTAGGGGAATGGCGATGGCAGGTTCATGGCAGAGGAAAGAGCAGTATGATAAGGGGTGTTTGTTGATGTAGAGTTGTCAAAGAGTTAAAAAAAAATAAAACTTAGAAAGCAAGGTAGGAGATTTTAGGGAGTGGTCTCAGTACCTCCTTTGACTCAGAGCTTCTTTTTTTTTTTTTTTTTGAGAGGTTTTTGCTATAGGGTGCGTGCTCTTGCCAGACAGAGAGAGAGAGACATAGAGACAGAAAGCGAGAAATCACCCCCCGGGGGGGATGGTCACGCTGCAATCCCTTCTCCTCTATTCTCCTCTCTGGGTTTTGGGCATGCACGCATACGCGCCCGGCATGAGTTTTAAGCCACCGGGTCTGGGACGTGAACTACGGTCGAATACGTGGGAGTCTAGCAACATAGCCATTACACTAACTGCTGGTTCCCTTGACTAGGAGCTTCTGAGGGTGCCCTTCCATGCCTGGGAGTAACTATTCCTTTCCCCCACTCCCCAGGCCTGTGCCCCTCTCTGGTCTCGTGCTTGTGGCAGCTCCGTCTTCAGTTCTGGGATATGTGCACATGTGGATGCTTCATTCCAGCCACAGGGAAGCCTGGCACCCACTGCCCAACGTGAGCCAGAAGAAGGGCTGGGGACAGTTCCCAGAAGAGGGTTCTGGGTTGGAAAAAGAAGGGACAAAGGGCATAACTCCTGCATGGCTCCCCTCATTGCTACCTCATGTGCTTGCAAAAGCTCCATGTTTTCAAATAGACTAGAACTCAGACTCCTTACCAAGGCATCAAGACTCCAGGATCTGATCTAACCAACTCCAGAAACTTGAGTTCTCTCTCCACATACCCTGAGCTTTGGCCATAACAATTACCTCACTGTTCTATGTGTCTGTGTTCATACCTCCATCTCCCTTTTCAAAATGTTTTCTATCCAATGTCTTTTTAAAAATATCCTCCTCTCCTCAAATATCTTTTCTTCACTGTCTTCTTAGTTGCTGCCTCCTGTGAGTCTCACATCAGAACTCTTTCATCCTTCCGTAGCACAGAATGGTGCTGTTTCTACCTAGCACTTAACTTTGCTTTTCAGTCATAAATTGTATCTGATCACACCTCACTCCTCTTTTATTCCTACCTACATGCACCCAGGTCTGACACAGTGCCTTCCTCACATGTAACAAGTGCCTAATAAGTGTTGGAATTGAATGTGCTCTCCTGTGACCACTTTCCCTTGTTGTCCCCTGCCCAATATTCTTCTACCTCTTTGCTCCCTATCACCATACCCCTCCTCTAGGCTGCCCCACATACATGGATGTTGTCATCGTCTTAGATGGCTCCAACAGCATCTACCCCTGGTCTGAAGTTCAGACTTTCCTGCGAAGACTGGTAGGGAGACTGTTTATTGATCCAGAACAGATACAGGTAAGGAAAAAGTAGTATGGATGGATTTGAGTGGGGAGAGTCAGAGAGAGGAGATAAGTGTGTGTGTGTGGTGTTTTCAGTAATATCCAGGCACTAATCTCCTCTCTCTCACCTACTTTCTTCTCCCTCCTCTACTCACCCCTAAAAACACATTCCACTTGAGTGTATACTCTATTCTCAGGTGGGATTGGTGCAGTACGGGGAGAGCCCTGTACATGAGTGGTCCCTAGGAGATTTCCGAACAAAGGAGGAAGTGGTGAGAGCGGCAAGGAACCTCAGTCGGCGGGAGGGCCGAGAAACAAAGACTGCCCAAGCAATAATGGTGGCCTGGTGAGGCTCTGTGAAGGGGAGTATGGGAGGCCAGAGTGATGAGGGCTTAAAAGGGTGGGAGGGGGCAGGG
>NW_006160042.1:329433-334697 GCF_000334495.1 Tupaia belangeri chinensis
GGATTAAAAGGGGGGGAGGGGGCAGGGGGAGGGGGCGGGAGGGAAGGCTATACAGTGCACAGCAGTAACGCTCCATGGAGAGGCTGACTTTACAAAGGGAGGTCCCAGGTTCAAGTCCAGAGATTTCCCTGAACAAGCTAGGCACACGTACACCCATAATCCAGAGGTAGCCAGGGCTGGGGAATGGATTATAGCCTGAAGACAATCTATATCTCTTTCTATCTTGTTTGTGGAAGAGAGAAATAAAAAAATAATAACAAATAAAATTGAGAAAAAAAAAAAAACAGACATAGGGACTAGTCTGTGGCATAGTGGTCAAAACAACTGGATCCCATATAGCCAACTGTGCTACTTAAGTCCTGGACCATGCAGCTTGGAGAACCCACTGGCCACATGTGTGTACATGCCCCATATCCCAAAAGGAGGGAGAAATGAAGGAAAATGGATTGCAGCTTGACCATCCCCTACAGGGAGTGCTGCTCACGTTCCCTCTCTCTGTGTGTCTCTGGCGAGCACACATACAGTATATAATTCCAAGATTTTTTTGCTTGCTTATCTTTGTATTCATACTAATGGTGCATGGAGGAAGGCTAACTTGGCTCTCCTTGCACTCCTCATTGCATTTCTACAAAGTGTCTATGTCGGGGACAGCAGGTAGCATAGTGGATAAGGTGCTGGACTCCCACATGCCCAACCACAGTTTGAGTCCCAGACCTAGTGGCTTGAAAATCATACTGAGGTTAGGGCCACTGAACTCCCAAATGGCCAATTGCTGTTTGAGTCCTGGACCTGGCGACCTGCTTTCTCACTTTCTCTCTCTCTTTCTCATTCTGCCCCTCTCTGGTCAAATTAAAATAAATAAATAAAGTAAAATAAAATAATTCTTTTTAAAAAATCATGCTGGGCACATGCGCGTGCATGCCCAAATTCCAAAGAGGACAATGGAGGAGAAGGGATTGCAGCATGGCCATCCCCATGGGGATGGGGAGGGAGGGGGGCAGGGGCGTGATTTCTCACTTTCCCTCTCACTGTCTCTCTGTGTCTCTCTGGTGAGTACATGTGCTCTATGGCAAAAATCTTTTTAAAAAATGTATCTACGTCTATGTTTCTTAAAGTCTCTGTTTTGTTTATTACTTCAGAGAGAATTTTCTCTCTCTCTGTCTCTCTACTCCAGCTATGATCCTGGCCCTCAACTACCCCATCATTTATGTCCTAGCCCACGCTCCAAACATGATCCAAACTCATGCCCTGACCTGACCATTCTCTTGTATTCTACATTTCCTTAACATTTGTCCTCCCAAATGTAATACAACAAGGTCTTCAAAGAGTTCAAGAAAAATATGTATTATAAAAAACTTTGCATGGGAGCCAACAGGTGGCATGGGTGAGGCATTGGACTCCCACATGGCTGATCACAGTTCAAGTCCCAAACCTGACAGCTTCCTTTCTCATTTTCCCTCTCTCTCTCTGGTCAAATTAAAATAATAATAATAATAACAGGGACCAGCAGAGAGTATAATGGTTATGTCAATGGACTCTCACGGAGTTGACTGCTGTTCAAGTTCTGGACCCAATGGCTTAAAACTTCCGCTGGACATGAGGGGAACCAGCAGTTAGGGTAATGGCTATGCCGCTGGACTCCCACGTAGTCGACTGCTGTTCGCGTCCCGGACCCGGTGGCTTAGAACTCATGCCGGGCGCGTGTGTGTGCGTGCCAAAGATCCCAAGAGGAGAATGGAGGAGAAGGGATTGCAGCGTGACCATCCCCCCTGTTGGGGTGATTTCTCGCTTTCTGTCTCTATGTCTCTCTCTCTGTCTGTCTGGCGAGCGCACGCACCCTATAGCAAAACAAAACAAAACAAAACAAAAAAAACAACAACAAACTTCCGCTGGACACGTGTGTGGCGTGCCCAAGATCCTGAGAGGAGAATGGAGGAGAAGGGATTGGAGCATGGGAAAGCGATCACTCCTGGGGGGAGTGATCTCACTTTGTCTCTCAAACTCTCTGGTAAGTGCATGCACCCTATAGAAAAACTCTCTCTCTAAAATAATAATAGTAACATTAAATGGCATTAAATAATTCTTAAAAAATGTTTTGCATGGATTTCTTTTTTGAGGGAGGGGGTGCAAAATAAGCTTGTAATGTTTTGTTTTCTATCGGGCAGATAGAGACAGAGAGAGTGAAAGTGAGAAAGCAGTCTCTGGGGGAATGGTCAGGCCACAGTCCTTTCTCTTCCATTGCTCTCTTAGGAGTTGGGGCAGACATGCACATGTGCAGAGTGTTTTTCAAGCCACTGGGTCTGGGACTTGAATCACATAGTCAGCCATGTGGGATCCAGTCCCTTAACTATCATGCCACTGACTGGCCTTAAACTTGTACTTTAATTCCATCAATTTTTTAAAGAGATTCTTGCTATAGGGCACATGTACTCGCTGGAGAGACAGAGAGAGAGAAAGTGAGAAGTCATCCTACAAAGAGGATGGCCACACCACAATCCCTTCTCCGTTCTCCTCTTGGGATTTTGGGCATGCTTGCACGTGTGCCTGGTATGATTTTCAAGCCTCTGGGTCCAGGGTTTGAACCACACTTGGCCATGTGGGAGTCCAGTACCTTAACCAACATGCCACCTGCTGGCCCCTTCAATAAACTTTTTTTAGAGAGATTTTTGCTATAGGGCGTATGCACTCTTTGGAGGGACAGAGGAACAGAAAGCAAGAAATTATTCCCGGGGAGGATGGCCATGCCGCAGTCTCTTCTCCTCCATTCCCCTCTTGGGATATTGGGCATGTACGCACATGAGCTCTGTGTGAGTTTTAAGCCAATGGGTCTGGGATTCAGACCACAGTTGACTGTGAGAGTCCAGTGACATAACCATTACCCCATCTGCTGGTCCTGCCTCCCATGAACTTTTTTTTTTTTTTTTTTTGAAGAGGTTTTTGCTACAGGGTGTGTGTGCTCGCCAGAGAGACAGAAAGCGAGAAATCGCCCCCCAGGGGGGATGGCCACGCCGCAATCCCTTCTCCTCCATTCTACTCTCCAGATCTTGGGCATGCACGCACATGTGCTCGGTGTGAGTTTAAGCCACCGGGTGCAGGACTTGAACTGAGGTCGACTATGTGGGAGTTCAGTGACATAGCCATTACGCTAACTGCTGGTCCCTCCCAGGAACTTTTTAAAGTTTGCTCGAATTTGTTGAATGCATCTATGAATGGACAAATTTTGTACTTCTTTGCATTGATGATATGCTAATGTATTATGTGTATGATGATATTCAAACATTTGAGAAACTAACTCTGTGCCAGTCTACACATTAGATCGTTGAAAATGGCCTAAAAGGCAAGATGCTTAACCTCAGCGAACTGCTGACAGTGTAAATTATGTGTGAGTGTGTGTGTGCATGTGAGTATGTGTGTCATCTTACCTCACTCCTTTCTCTTTCTTCTCAGCACAGAAGGATTCAGCCAGTCCCGTGGGGGCCGACCGGAGGCTGCCAGGCTCCTGGTGGTTGTCACTGATGGAGAATCACATGATGGAGAGGATCTTCCCACAGCACTAAAGGCCTGCGAGTCTGGAAGAGTGACACGCTATGGGATTGCAGTGAGAATTATCTCTGAATCTGGAAGGACTGGGGTTTGGGTGGTAATTTCAAGAACTGGGAACTTGAGGAAAACAGGCATTGCCTACTACTTCCCAGGCTTTGGCTGTGTATCCCCCCTCCTCTTCTTTTGGCTATGCCTGTATCAGCCCTAACACCTCACTTCACACAGCTGATAGATCCCACCTTGATCTCCTGACCATAGGTCCTTGGTCACTATCTCCGGAGGCAGCGAGATCCCAGCTCTTTCCTCCGGGAAATTAGAGCTATTGCCAGTGATCCAGATGAGCGATTCTTCTTCAACGTCACAGATGAGGCTGCGCTGACTGACATTGTAGATGCATTAGGAGACCGAATTTTTGGTCTTGAAGGTAATGATCACCTTGGAGAAATGGAGAGCAGGGTGGGGGTTTTAAGGAGTATAGGTGGGGTTCTGGATTTAGTTCAGTGGGTCAAAGGACAACTGTTTTCTCAATATTTTCTCATGCCCAAGGGTCCCATGGAGAAAATGAAAGCTCTTTTGGATTGGAAATGTCTCAGATTGGTTTCTCCACTCATCGGCTAAAGGTTGGGCAGACTCTGACAACTCTTTGATCTCTAACCTTGGACACCTTCATGACTCCTTTTAACCTCTTACTCAGACAGCTTCCATCCCAGGGCCCTTCCAGACTCCTCCTTTAACTAACCTCCATGCCAACCTTCCCTTGCCTTTCCAACTGAACCCTGATCCCTGCAAGCCCTCAGTGATTCTCTCACTTTTGGAGAATTTTTTTGTTTTCCAGGATTTTGCCATAGGGTGATGTGCTTGCCAAAGAGAGAGACAGAAAAGGAAAGTAAGAAATCACCCCCCGGGGGATGGCCATGCTGCAGTCCATTCTGTTCCATTATCCTCTTGGAATTTGGGGCACGTATGTTCACTCACATGCCTGGTGTGATTTTCAAGCCAGTGGGTCTAGGACTTGAACTGTGGTCAGCCATGTGGGTGTCCATTATCTTAACCACTATACCACTTGCTAGCCCCAGAATGTTTTCTCCTCATTCCCCACTGTCTTCTCAGTGAGTCCATCTGGTTCTGCCCCACAGGATGGGATTCTCTTTGGGATGGTGGGAGCTTATGACTGGGGGGGCTCAGTACTGTGGCTTGGAGAAGGTCACCGTCTTTTCCCACCACGGACCGCCCTGGAAGATGAATTTCCTCCTGCATTGCAGAACCATGCAGCCTACCTAGGTGAGTATCAAAAAACTACAGAGAACTTGGGGCGGGGGTGGGGGAAGTTGAAGGGAGAGGAAATGTTCCCCTAGTAGGGGATATGAAGTACTCACTGCCTCTAACTTGGGGAATTTTTCACTGATCTCTTTGCCACTTTCTTTATGACTTACTCTGTGCTTTTAGACACCCTCCCCCCACCCAACTCTGACCCCGACTTCTTTCCCTTTTACCCTTGATGCCTTGCCCACTTCCAGGTTATTCTGTTTCCTCCATGCTTTTGCGGGGTGGACGCCGCCTCTTCCTCTCAGGGGCTCCTAGGTTTAGACATCGAGGAAAAGTCATCGCTTTCCAGCTTAAGAAAGATGGGGCTGTGAGGGTCGCCCAGAGCCTCCAGGGGGAGCAGGTAGGACATTCAAGGGCAGGGTGGGACTCTTGAATCCCCAGGGATCTCCAGGCTA
>NW_006160042.1:334728-354893 GCF_000334495.1 Tupaia belangeri chinensis
AGTATGAAGGGGCAAGAGAGAGGCCTGAAAAGTCTGTGCTGAATTCTGGTTGGCAGAGTCTGCCAGGGATGTAAGGAGCAGATTGGCAGGTGGGTGAGTGCTTCCCACTGAGTTCACTTGTCCACAGTCATCTTCCCTTTTCTCTGGGGTCATCATCATCCACCACCCCCCAGATTGGCTCATACTTTGGCAGTGAGCTCTGCCCATTGGATACGGACAGGGATGGAACAACTGATGTCTTACTTGTGGCTGCCCCCATGTTCCTGGGACCCCAGAACAAGGAGACAGGACGTGTTTACGTGTATCTAGTGGCCCAGGTAAGACTTGCTGGGACCTCCCCAGGACTTGTGTGTAGAGGGTAAAAGGAAGGAAGAAGGGACGGCATATATGTTTAAAGACTTGCTGAAAGATTGGGGTTGCCAAATTAGCATCTTTGATCTCCTCCTTGCCTCAACCAGCAGTCCTTGCTGACGCTCCAAGGAATTCTTCAACCAGAACCGCCCCAGGATGCTCGGTTTGGCTTTGCCATGGGTGCTCTTCCTGATCTGAACCAAGATGGTTTTGCTGATGTAGCTGTGGGGGCACCCCTGGAGGATGGGCACCGGGGAGCACTGTACCTGTATCATGGAACCCAGAGTGGAGTCAGGCCCCATCCTGCCCAGGTCAGAAGTGTCCAGATAAAGGAGGGGCTTGGTGGTGGGACTGGCAGGGAAGGTGTGCTCTTTGCTTATCAAGAGTTCCTTTGGTTTGAGACCCAACTGAGCAAGAGCTTTTATCAGTAGACAAAAAGAGTGAGGCCGGCAGGTGGCATAGTGGTTAGGGGCACTAGGCTCCCACATGGCCGACCATGATTCAAGTCCCAGACCTGGTGGTTTGTTTTTGTGTGTGTGTGTGTGTGTGTGTGTGTCTCCCTCTCTGGTCAAATTGAAATGAATAATGTTAAATAATTCCTTAAAAAGAAAAAAAGAGTGAGGTGGTGGGGTAGGGTACATGTGACTGAATTAGGGTCTCCAAAACACGGCCAGATTTTATTTATTCTCATGCCTGATGTGGAGATTAGCAAGAGCCAGGAGGAAGTCTTGAGAAACCAGGTGTGAGTCCCTGCCTTAGTCTCCCTTCTCTTCCTCTTAGCGAATCGCGGCTATCTCCATGCCGCAGACCCTCAGCTACTTTGGCCGAAGTGTAGATGGCCGCCTAGATCTGGATGGAGATGATCTGGTAGACGTGGCCGTGGGATCCCAGGGGGCAGCCATCTTGCTCAGGTGAGGAGTCCCAGCCCAGTAGCAGTGGACAGCATAGCATAGCTGTTAGGAGCAAGAACCTGGGAGTCACAGACTTGGATTTGGGTCAACTTACTCTGTGTCTCCATTCCTAGTTTACAGAATGGGAATAATAACAGTACCTTCCTCATAGGTTTATTGCAAGGCTTAGATGATGTAATCGTGTAGGGTTTAACCCAGTGCCTAGTACATGGTAAGTGCTTATAGATTGAATCTATTATCTTACTTCTGTCAGAGGGCTCGGGGGCAGGTAACACACATGCTCCCACCCCTCTTTCTTTCTTTTGACCATGGAAGGCAAACACTGGCATCAGCATTTCTTGAAGGACTTACCTCCTACTGCTAACGGTTCTTTCTCACCCCATTTCCAGCTCCCGGCCCATTGTCCGCCTGACCCCATCACTGGATGTGACCCCACCAGCCATCAGTGTGGTTCAGAGGGACTGCAGACGGCGGGGCCAGGAGGCAGTCTGCCTGACTGCAAACCTTTGCTTCCAAGTGACCTCCCGCACACCTGGCCGCTGGGATCGCCGATTCCGTGAGTGACCGGAGTGCGTCCTAGGTACCCTCCACCCTTTGCCTGCCTTGGTTTCTGGACCCAGCCACTCTTACTCTTGCCTTCCCCATTCAGATGTGCAGTTCATGGCCTCACTGGACGAGTGGACAGCTGGGGCACGGGCAGCATTCGATGGCTCTGGTCAGAGGCTGTCCCCTCGGCGGCTCCAGCTCAGTGTGGGAAATGTCACTTGTGAACAGCTGCACTTCCATGTGCTGGTGAGGAGGGGACAAGAACTGTTCGGCATCAGGGCCTAAGAGTGAGGAAAAGGCTGGGTCAGAGGAAAGCCAAAGCTGGGAAAGTGAGGCAGTTTGGAGTCTGGCAGAGCTGGGTTTGAATCCTAGCTCTGCATTTACTCACTGTGAACTCTAGTAGATCACTTAACCTTCAAATCTAAGTGTTTTGGGGTTAGCCAGTGGCATGGTGGTTAAGGCAGCCAGATCCTAAAGGGACAACTGTGCAGCTCAAGTCCTAGAACTAGTAGCCTGAAAAACACACCGGGCACATGTGTGTGCGTGCCCAAAATTCTGAGAGGAGAATAGAGGAGAAAGGATTGTAACATGGCCATCCCTGCTGGGGGGTGCTTTCTCACTTTCTCTGTCTCTCTCCAGCAAATACACATGCCTTACAGCAAACTATAAATAAATAAGTTGTCTTGTCTGCAAGGAGGTGATACTAATAGCTTTATCTTAGAAATTGTATGAGAATTACATTTAATAGTATTGATAAAATCTTGGAGCAGTGCCTAGTATATCAAAAGTGCTTTATAAATGATTACTATAAGGCCAGCAGTTGGTGTAATGGCTATGTTGCTGGACTCCCATGTAGTCGACTGCAGTTAGAGTCCTGGACCCAGTGACTTATACTCATGCCAGGTGCGTGTGCATGCGTGCCCAAGATCCCGAGAGGAGGATGGAGGAGAAGGGATTGCAGCATGGCCATCCCCCGGGGTGTGGGGGTGATTTCTTGCTTTCTGTCTCTCTCTTTCTGGCAAGCACACTTGTCCTATAGCAAAAACCTCTCCCCCCCAAAAAAAGTAATGATTACTACAATGATCATATTCTGCCAGGGCCCTGGGTTGTACCCTAACCCTGGCTGTCCATGACCCTTGACTCTGGTTTCCCTCAGGATACATCAGATTACCTCCGGCCAGTGGCCTTGACAGTGACCTTTGCCTTGGACAACACCACAAAGCCAGGACCTGTGCTGGATGAGGGCTCAGCCACTTCCCTACGAAAGCTGGTCAGCAGTACCAAGCCCTGCCTTGGCTCTGGGTCTCAACACAGCCCTCTCAGTGAATTCAAGAGAAAGGGGTGGGGAAAGAGACATGAAACCATGGTGAAACCTGGCCTGGGCCCCTCTAATCAAAGAATACCCTTTCTTCTCTTTTTATCCCTGTGCTGGTGAGGAGGGGACAAGAACTGTTCGGCATCAGGGCCTAAGAGTGAGGAAAAGGCTGGGTCAGAGGAAAGCCAAAGCTGGGAAAGTGAGGCAGTTTGGAGTCTGGCAGAGCTGGGTTTGAATCCTAGCTCTGCATTTACTCACTGTGAACTCTAGTAGATCACTTAACCTTCAAATCTAAGTGTTTTGGGGTTAGCCAGTGGCATGGTGGTTAAGGCAGCCAGATCCTAAAGGGACAACTGTGCAGCTCAAGTCCTAGAACTAGTAGCCTGAAAAACACACCGGGCACATGTGTGTGCGTGCCCAAAATTCTGAGAGGAGAATAGAGGAGAAAGGATTGTAACATGGCCATCCCTGCTGGGGGGTGCTTTCTCACTTTCTCTGTCTCTCTCCAGCAAATACACATGCCTTACAGCAAACTATAAATAAATAAGTTGTCTTGTCTGCAAGGAGGTGATACTAATAGCTTTATCTTAGAAATTGTATGAGAATTACATTTAATAGTATTGATAAAATCTTGGAGCAGTGCCTAGTATATCAAAAGTGCTTTATAAATGATTACTATAAGGCCAGCAGTTGGTGTAATGGCTATGTTGCTGGACTCCCATGTAGTCGACTGCAGTTAGAGTCCTGGACCCAGTGACTTATACTCATGCCAGGTGCGTGTGCATGCGTGCCCAAGATCCCGAGAGGAGGATGGAGGAGAAGGGATTGCAGCATGGCCATCCCCCGGGGTGTGGGGGTGATTTCTTGCTTTCTGTCTCTCTCTTTCTGGCAAGCACACTTGTCCTATAGCAAAAACCTCTCCCCCCCAAAAAAAGTAATGATTACTACAATGATCATATTCTGCCAGGGCCCTGGGTTGTACCCTAACCCTGGCTGTCCATGACCCTTGACTCTGGTTTCCCTCAGGATACATCAGATTACCTCCGGCCAGTGGCCTTGACAGTGACCTTTGCCTTGGACAACACCACAAAGCCAGGACCTGTGCTGGATGAGGGCTCAGCCACTTCCCTACGAAAGCTGGTCAGCAGTACCAAGCCCTGCCTTGGCTCTGGGTCTCAACACAGCCCTCTCAGTGAATTCAAGAGAAAGGGGTGGGGAAAGAGACATGAAACCATGGTGAAACCTGGCCTGGGCCCCTCTAATCAAAGAATACCCTTTCTTCTCTTTTTATCCCTCCCCCCCATTTCTTTCTCCTTACCTTCCTCTCAGTACTCAGTCCTTTCTCTCTCTTCCAGGTCCCATTCTCCAAAGATTGTGGCTCTGACAATGAATGTGTCACTGACCTCGTACTTCAAGCTAATATGGACATCAGAGGCTCCAGGTTGGATGGACATGAACAGGGCAAGCCTGGGTGACCTAAGGAAGACTAGAAGAGACTTGAAGGGAGCTGGGGTGCTGTTTCCTAGGCTGGAGAAAAGAAGTGAGTCTACTGGTACCCCTTCAACTCCTGGTCTCTCCTTTATCCACCACTCCTAGGAAGGCCCCATTCGTGGTTCGAGGTGGCCGGAGGAAAGTGCTGGTATCAGCAACTCTGGGGAACAGGAAGGAAAATGCCTACAACACTAGCCTGAGCCTCAGCTTCTCTAGAAACCTCCACCTGGCCAGTCTCATTCCTCAGGTGCCCTTGGGGGTGGGGTGGGGAGGGAATTGGGGGAGGAGAAGAAAAAGGGAGAAGGAGATTGGGGGTGTTTATTGGCCTCAGCTGGGAGGTATTCTGGAGAATGCTCGACGTTCAGAGGCTGTGGAGAGGAAAGCAGTAGCAGCCCAGCTTAGCCTCCACCCACGTCCTTTGCCCTCAGAGGGAAAGCACAGTGAAGGTGGAATGCGCAGCCCCTTCCCCTCATGCCCGGCTCTGCAGCGTGGGGCATCCTGTCTTCCAGGCTGGAGCCAAGGTGAGTTGGGACCTAGGATGAGAAAGAGGCTCCAGGAAGAGCTGGGGTCTGCAAGGCCTGTGGGTTCAGGGATGAAAGGGCAGAAAGGCTCCTCTTCTGTAGTTGTTCCATGATGAAGAATCTACTGTAACCTCATGTTCCCTGCTCCCAGGTGACCTTTCTGCTCGAGTTTGAGTTTAGCTGCTCCTCCCTCCTCAGTCAGGTCTTCATGAGGTTGACCGCCACCAGGTGAGAACAAAGGGCGCCTCTTCCCGACTCTCTCCTGTTGGATCTTGGCTTGGCAAGGGTAGTGGCGGGGATAGCACTGACTCCTCTGTTAGCAGGAAGGGGTGTCTTGGAGGGGTTGGGATGTGAGTCTCTCTTCCCTTTTCCCCCTGATCCTACAGCAATAGCCTGGAGAGAAATGAGACCCTTCACGATAACACAGCACAGACCTCAGCCTACATCCAGTATGAGCCTCACCTCCTGTTTTCTAGGTATGGTCCAGTTCCTAGCTGGGACCCGATTCTGACCCCATACTCACACTCTCTCTGTTTCTTGCCTCTCCTTCCATGTGCTTTAGCATTCCCAAAGACTCAAACCCTAGGGCTGGGGCTACTCAGTCTTTTTACCATCTATCCCACTTATACTGAATCTTCTTTTTTAAGAATTATTTTATTTAACTTTATTTATTTTTATTTTAAATTTGATCAGAAAGCACATGTGTTCACCAAGGAGGGGCGGGAGAAAGCACCTCCAGGTTGGGTGTGGTCACATTACAATCTCTTCTTTTCTATTTCTTCATCCTGTTGACATTTTTAGGGATACATGTATGTGTGCCTGGCATGGTCTTCAAGGCACTAGGGCTAGTATTCCAACTATTATCAGCTATGCAGGATCCGGCTCCCTTAACTTCTAGGCCATAGGCCTAGCTCTGAACCGTTTTGTTTGTTTGTTTGTTTGTTTTTTAAATATATTTTAGAGGTTTTTGCCATAGGGCAAGTGTGTTCACTAGAGAGAGAGAGAGACAGAGATAGTGAGAGAAAAAGTGAGAAATCACCCCCCAGGGTGGATGGCCACACTGCAATCCCTTCTCATCCATTCCCCTTCCAGGATCTTGGGCACGCATGCACACATGCCCCATGTGAGTTTCAAGTCACTGGGTCAGGGCTAGAACCACAGTCGGCCATTTGGGAGCCTAATGATGTAGTCACTATGCCATCTGCTGGCCCCCTGAACCTTCTTTTTAAAACATTTTGCTTTCCTGGGCATAGGGCTTTGCTGAGGGGATGTGGGATGTGGCCATTTGTATCAAGTCAGTGTCATGTTCCATTTCTGTCTTCTCATGTACCTCTGCCCTTTACCCACGTGCTGGCCCTGCCTTCTCTGAATCCGTGTCTGTGTGCTGATCATGTGCCGCTGTCTGTGTCATGGCTGTGACGTGCACTTCCTGACTTGGTGTCCACGCAGTGAGTCCACTCTGCACCGCTATGAGGTTCACCCATATGGGACCCTCCCTATGGGTCCTGGACCTGAGTTCAAAATCACTCTTAGGGTGAGAAGCTGGAGGGGTCTTGGCATGAGTGGGGGTAGAGGGAGAGCAACAACCATGCAGCAAAAGAATGGGAAGTCTCTCTTGGATTTCAGTGATATTTATGGTGAAGGGGGACAGATGGGGAAGGAGTGTCTTCATCTCTTCCCACTTTCAATCTTCTCAGGTTCAGAACCTTGGCTGCTATGCAGTCAGTGGCCTCATCATCTCAGCTTTCCTTCCAGCTGTGGCCTACGGGGGCAATTACTTCCTGTCACTGTCTCAAGTCATCACTGACAATGTGAGTCTGGGCTAGGAGTATGTGGAACCTGTCACCTTGGGCTGGTGGTCAGTGGAGCTGGACACCACACCAGCTGCCTAGCTGTTGGGCCACTGCTCTCAGGATACCCTCACCTCTGGGACTTTTCTTTTATATATGTGGCTTCTCTGGGAGGAAAGAAGGGGGTTATACAGGGATGAACTACAGGAGTGTAGGTGATGTGACCCTGCTCAGCCTGGAGTTGCTGGCCTTACCCATCAGGAGGTCTTTCAAGTTGGATCTTCTTCCAGGCCAGTTGTGCAGTGCAGAACCTGACTGACCCCCCAGGGTCCCCTGTACATCCAGAGGAGCTTCAGCACACAAACAGACTGGTATGAGTCACAACACAGAGTCCCAGTACGGTTGGGAGCCTTGGGACAGAAAGGTAGACGTTGGAGTGGGGAAGAGGGCATCTTTCTACTCCAGAGCCCTGATTTCCTTTTCTTCTGTCAGAATGGGAGCAATACTCGGTGTCAGGTCGTGAGATGCCACCTTGGGCAGTTGGCAAAGGGGACTGAGATCTCTGTTGGACTTTTGAGGCTGGTTCATAATGAATTCTTCCGGCGGGTAAACATTTCCTTTTTTATTACTCTCCTGCTCTGCTCCTATCTGAAACTTTAACCTAGGTTTTGGAGGTAAGCAGACCCAAGTTCAAGTTTCAGTTTTACCTCTTATTAGCTATTTACCCATGAGCAACTTACTTCTTTATAAGTCTCTTTTTCCTGGTCTTTAAAATGGGGAAGATAATACTTAAAGGAGTTGTTGTAAAGAACAAATCAATAATGACCTGGATGGGCACCAACAATTGGCATAATAGCTATGTCGCTGAACTCCCATGTAGTCGACAGCAGTTCGAGTCCTGGACCTGGTGGCTTAGACTCACGCCAGCAAGTGTGCATGCGTGCCCAAGATCCCGAGAGGAGAATGGAGGAGAAAGGATTGTGGCATGGCCATCCCGCTCTTGGGGGTTGATTTCTTGCTTTCTGTCTCTCTGTCTCTCTCTTTCTGGCAAATGCACGTGCCTATAGCAAAAAACCTCTCAAAAAAAAAAAAAAATGACCTGATGTACAATGACCACTCCATAAAAACTGGTTATTCTGTGTTTTCCTCCATTTACCCTCCCTTAATCTTTTTAAAAATAATTATTTATTAAATTTTATTTATTCATTCATTTATCTCTAATTTGACAGAGAGAGACACAGAGAGAGAGAGAAAGAGGGGAAGTAAGAAAGCAAGCCACCAGGTCCAGGACTCGAACCATGGTCAGCCATGTGGGAGTGTCCAGCACCTTAACCACCATGCTACCTGCTGGTTCCCACACTCCCTTAATCTTGATCAATCAACAACATGCTAATGCTAATCAATCAACATTTACAGGATACCTACATTTAATCAGTTAATAACCTATCAAGTACCTATTATATAAAAGACCCTGTATTAGGTTGACACTGAGAATGTCCCCAACAGTAAGCACCATGCCTAACTCACCATAGGTGTTTGATACATTTGTGTTAAATGAATAAATTATTGTACATGTAGGATTTGTGCTGAGAGGTTGTCGGAAGTAAGATTGTATGGCTGAGAGATCTATTAGGTTGTCAGGAAAGTCATGACATATTTTTCTTTTTTAAAAAATTATTTTATTTAACTTTATTTATTCACTTATTTATTTCAATTTGACCAGAGAAGGGTAGAGTGTGTATGAGAGAGAGAAAGCAAGCCGCCAGGTCTGGGATTCGAACCGCAATTGGCCGTGTGGGAGTCCAGCACCCTTAACCAAGCCACCTGCTAGCCCCATCGTGACATAGTTTTCTACTGAGTTGTTGGGAAAGTCATGACGTATTTTTGCATAGAAAAACATAAAAATACGTCATGACTTTCCCGACAACCTAATATGTTTTTTACAAATATGCATCATGACTTTCCCAACTACTCAATAGATTCTGAAAGGTCTCTGAAGTTAAGGAGGTGAAATTAAACTTAATATGATAGTCAGTCAGGAGTTGGTGTGAGTTCCTGAGCAAGGAGGGAAGAAACATCTTAATTAGAGCGGTTATTTAGCAATGGAGAGTTAATGGTGTGCTTTCCCATATACCATCTAATTTAAATAGCACAAGATCCTTGAGATGTAAGCATAGCTTTCAGGAACATTAAGTCGGACAAACTACCCTTCTCTAAGTTTGATTCTCTATTCTTCTTTCGTATCATTTTTCATACATTCATCCATTCCTTCAACAACTTTTTACTTACTGAGAAACCACTACATACTTGGCACTGTGCTAGGCACTTGGTACTGGGGACACAAAGGTTAGAAGACAGTCCTTGGGACTGCAGTTAGCATAATGGCTATGTTCCTAAACTCCCACTAGGCTGACTGCAGTTCGAGTCCCAGAACCGGTAGCTTAAACTCACGCCGGGTGCATATGTGTGCGTGCCCAAGATCCCGAGAGGAGAATGGAGAAGGGATTATTGTGTGGCCATCCCCCCGGGGGGTGATTTCTCGCTTCCTGTCTCTCTGCCTCTCCCTGTCTTTCTGGAGAGTGCACATGCCCTATAGCAAAAACCACTCAAAAAAAAAAAAAATTATCATTAGTTGAAACTTGTGGAATCTCATTCTAACCAATTTTAATCAAGGCTATAAGTACCACTCTGTATAGAAACATTTGTTCTACAGATTGATCTTACAACATAAAAGATTAAAAATATTTAAAAATTAAAAAAAAAAAAAAGACAGCCCTTAACCTCAAGGATCTTAAGTTTTGGTGACAAACTACCAGGGTTGGTGGGATGTGGTAGGGGGTTGGAGGGTTATAAGGAAATGTTTCCCTAATTCCCAGAGGGGATGACATCTAAATTTCAACCAAGGAGAGGTGAAGGTGAAGGAGAGTGGAATGTATTTCAGATAAGAGTAAGTAGCATATATGAAGGATCAGAGGATCTCCATTCATTACCCTTCCTTTCTTTCCCCACTGGTCTTCAAATTTTTCTTCTGGTCTTGAGGGCCTCGTGGCCTCAACTTTGTTGTCAGAGCTCCAAAGGACCACACCACCTGATAAAGACTTACTTGAACTGTTTTCCCATCCATTTATTCCACAGGCCAAGTTCAAGTCCCTGACGGTAGTCAGCACCTTCGAGCTAGGAACTGAGGAGGGCAGTGTCCTACAGCTGACAGAAGCCTCCCGCTGGAGTGAGGTAGGGTGGGAGGCTGAGTATGAGAGTTACAAAAATATTGATGATGGGCAGGGCATAAGGGTACCTATGAGGTTTGTCAGAACAAAGGCATCTCCATTAGGCAACTGTCAGTGACTCCGAAGTGATAAATCAGGGTGCTTGGGTTCCACTGCCTCTATTCCTGCCTTGATTTCTTTCCTTTGATTAGAAAGTGGCTATTTCAAGACCAACAGTTGGTATAATGGCTATGTCACTGCACTCCCATGTAGTCAACCGTGGTTTGAGTCCCGAACCTGGTGGCTTAAACTCATGCTGGGCGCATGTGTGTGCGTGCTCAAGATCCTAAGGGAAGAAGGGATTGTGGGGTGGCCATCCCTCCTGGGGGGTGATTTCTCACTTTTCTGTCTCTCTGTCTCCCTCTGTCTTTCTGGCAAGCGCACATGCCCTATAGCAAAAACCTCTCCAAAAAAAAAAAGAAAGAAAGAAAGAAAGAAAGAAAGAAAGAAAGAAAGAAAGAAAGAAAGACTCCCATTTTTTTTTTTCCAACTTTGCTGTAGTATGGAGTGAGGCTAGGTTGGTTAAAGGGAACACGCGGAAAACAACTCTTCTCCCCCTATAGAGCCTCCTGGAGGTGATTCAGGCCCGTCCTATTCTCATCTCCCTGTGGATCCTTATTGGCAGTGTCCTGGGTGGGCTGCTCCTGCTTGCTCTCCTTGTCTTCTGCCTGTGGAAGGTAAGCACCCAGTTAGTGGGGGATAGGACCATGGTGCCCACAAGTTGAAGGATCATGGATTATAGCAGGCAGAAGAGGATTTGTGCTGGGCAGCTGAGCAGGCTGTGAGTGTCATGCCCACATATTTCACTGTACCCCACAGATATTGAGTTAAACGAAGCCAAATAAAATAAATTTGAATCCCATTTTTGGAAGCAGAACAAAAATGAAAATCTCAGTGTTGGCAAGTTCCCCAGTGAGGGCATTTGATGATGACACTTATCTATTCCTCTACAGCTTGGCTTCTTTGCTCGTAAGAAAGTCCCTGAAGAAGAAAAAAGAGACGTTGGAGCAATGAATGTAGAATAAGGTTCTAGAATGTCCTCCCTGGCAGCTTCTTCAAGAGACTCACATACAAGTGGAGGTTTGGGGATTCACATAGGACAAGAAGAAGCCTTTGGACTGTCTCCCTAGACTAACTTGACTTTCGAGTCCTAGGGATGCTGCTGGTGAAAGATGACGCTGTACCTCAGATGACAAGGGCTGGCACCAAAACCAGCAACACTCCCCACTCTGTGCTTCCCTCCTTTTCATGATCTTTGTTCCATAGCCAACATTGGTGACTTTATTTGCCTAGGTCCCTGACTCTTTTCAGATTCCCTCCTTGCCCTTCCTCACAATTTGGAAGGGAGTAAGGGTTATCCTCCTCTGTTCCCCTGCCCTCTCCCTTCCTGCCTGCTCCCTACTCCACAGGAGGGAGCTGACGTTGGCTTGAAAGAAGTAAAGTCAACATCTGCTGCTTTCCTGTGGAGTCTGGTGATTCACGGAGCCGGACTGAGAGAGTCAACAGGAAAAAAGGAGGGAGGAGGAAAAGCCACAAGAGACATTCTGTACAATTCCAAGGAACAGAGAAGCCTTTAGACAGGCAACTGCCATCCCCCCTGAAATCTGAGCCTTGGTGGTGCCCTAACCCGCCCTCAGGTGCTGGTGAAAGAGCTGCCCCCAGGCTTCTTGGGTATGGGCTTCTCAACCCACAGGCTTCTCTGGGAGCAAAGCCAGGGCCTGGTGCCTGATTTCCTAGAGCCAGAGGCCCCCAGGTGGCCAGAGCTGGAACAGCAGAGAAGACTGGTTACCTTAGGCAATGTTTTCTCCATTTCTCTCAAGCCTTACTCACTCTTGAGCCCTCCTTAGGGACTCTTTATAGAAACAGAGAAGACTACTGCTTGATGGTGGGATACCCCTCCACCTTCCAGCCTGAGGAAACAGCAGCCCCATGGGATCTGAATGAGTGGGGTCTGCATTAAGAAGCCAAAGTGGTGGTGTGTTGTCTCTGGGGAACAAGACCTTACTTGCTCAGCACTGGTTTTATAGCACAAATAACTCCTAGGAAAATGTTTCTGGGGCCACCCTAGTCATATTTTGTAGGATTTCTCTAGTGGAATCAGTTTTCCAGTTCTTGCTTGATGCTTACTAGAAATCCCCAAGTTAATTTCTATCTTTGAGTCACATCCCACACTCCTATATTTTGATCATGTCCAGTAAAGGCAACTGGATTCTCAGAGACAGCTGTGTAACTTATATTTCCTTGTAATCAAGACTTTGTATACCAAGTCAGTTACTGGTCTCCAGAGAGCAGCTCTGACAGCCACCTGAAGAACGGCACGGTGCCCATTTAGAGCTGAGAAAAAGAGATACCTAATTGGGCAGTTGACTAGCAGCCACAAAACCTGTCTACCCAGGCTGTTCTTGCGACTTGGCCACAATGCTTATTTTGGCATGTTTTGGCCTTCTGCAGGGGGCCACCCTCATGGGCATTGTCTCTGTCTCCCAGCAGGGTGGACAGTGTATCAGATGGTTAGGACAAATAAAGTTCAGTGTCAAGTGCCAAGTGAACACTGTTTCTGGCTCTGTTTGAGTTCCCTAGGATACAGACTTCTCAGGAATGGTAAGAGGTAGAGTTGTGGTTTGCCTGAGACGTTGTACAGTGGAGTCCCCAGGATGCAAAGATGTAAGTACTTTGAGGCCAGCAGGTGACGTGGTGGTTAAGACGCTGGACTCCCCACATGGCCAACCATGATTTGAGTTCCGAATCTGGTGGCTTACTTTCCCACTTTTCTCTTTGTCTCTCTATGCATCTCTCTCTAGTCAAATTAGAAAATAATAATAATAATTGGGGCCAGCAGCTGGCGTGATTAAGGGTGCTAGACTCCCACATGGCTGACTGCAATTAGAGTCCTGGACCTAGTGGCTTGCTTTCTCACTTTCTCTCTCTTTCTCACTCTGTCTCTCTCTGGTCAAATTAAAATAAATAAATAAATAAAGTTTTAAAAAGAATTAAAAAAAAAATTACAAATAAAATGAAATAAAATCAGGGCCAGCAGGTGGCATGGTATTTAAGGGACTGCACTCCTACATGGCCAAACGCGTTTTGAGTCCCAGACCTGGTGGCTTACTTTTTTTTTTTTTTTTTTGGAGAGATTTTTGCTATAGGGCACGTGCACCAGAAAGACAGAGAGATAAAAAGCGAGAAATCACACCCAGGGGGGATGGCCACGCCACAATCCCTTCTCCTCCATTCTCCTCTCGGGATCTTGGGCACACATGCACACTTGCCTGGCATGAGTTTAAGCCACCGGGTCCCAGACTCAAACCACGGTCAACTACATGGGAGTCCAGTGACATAGCCATTATGGATAGACATCTGGTCCCTGGTGGTTTACTTTTTCACATTCCCTCTCTCTTTATCTCTATCTGGTCAGGTTAAAAAATAGTAAATAAATAAATCTTTTAAATATTAAATAAAATAATTTATTTATTTTTTAAAAAGATGTATTTTAAGTGTTTTCTATGACTCTCACTGGAGATGTGCTCTAGCCTCCTACAGTTCTCACCTACTTAAGTGACTAGAGAGCATAGCATGTGTAGCTTTAGGAAAGGACAGAGGCCTAGGTTGAAATCCCAGGTCTGCCTTTTATTAGCTATGTGGCCTTTAGCAAGTCATACTTTCCCTGAGGTTCAGATAGCAAGAGGAGACTGTGTGCTTAACAGTGAAGACAGGCCAGCCTTGTGGCCTGGAGGTTAAGAGAACTGGATCCCACATAGCAGACCACACAGTTCAATTTTTTTTTTTAACTTTAAAAAAAAAAATTGTAAATAAATAGGGCCCAGCAGGTAGCGTGATGGTTAAGGGCACTGGACTCCCACATGACCGACTGTGGTTCGAATCCTGGGCCTGGTGGCTCATTTTCTCACTCCCCCACCCCTTGCTCTGTCCCTCTCTGATCAAATTAAAATAAATAAATAAAGTTAAATAAAATAATTCTTTAAAAAAAATGGAGCCGGCAGGTGGCATGGTGGTTAAAGGTGCTGGATTCCCACATGGCCAACCACCATTCGAGTCCCAGACCTAGTAGCTTGCTTTCTTGCTTTCCCTTTTTCTCTCTCTGGCTCTCTCTGGTCAAGTTAAAAAATAAAAATAACAAATGGAATTAAATAAATAATTATTTTTTAAATAATTATTTTAATAATTTTTTAAAAATTAAAAAAAGAAAAAAGTGAAGACAGGGAGTTGGCTCTGTAGCTAGTGGTTAAGGAAGCCTGAACACATGTGTCCTACCTTGATTTGAATCCTGGCCCCATAGGTTTGAAAAACATGCTGGGCATGAGTGCATGAATGTATGCACCAAACTCTGATGAATTGGATAAATGGAGGAAAGAGAATTGTGACATGACCACATCCCTCTTTGGAAGGGGTGCTTTCTTTCTCTCCGTCTGTCTGTCTCTGTCTCTCAGACAAGCACACACACATAACACAAAAAGAAAAGAATAAAGACAGATTTGCATTTAAATCTAGGCTATATCACTTAAAACTGACCTTGAATAAATTTAATTTCTCTAAGTCTTGGTTTTCATATCTTTATACCTATTAGGGTATAAGAGTTGTGAGGACTAAATTAGATAATTCAAGTACAGTGAGCATAAAGTACATGCTCAGTAAATGGTAACTTTTTATTTAAAAAATAATTAGTTTAACTTTATTTATTATATTTTTTTAAAAATTTGCTGTAGGGGGGAACCAGCAGTTAGCGTAATGGCTATGTCGCTGGCCTCCCACGTAGTCGACCGCGGTTCGCGTCCCGGACCCAGTGGCTTAAAACTCATGCCGGGCGTGTATGCGTGCGTGTGTGCGTGCCCAAGATCCTGAGAGGAGAATGGAGGAGAAGGAATTGCGGCGTGACCATCCCCCCTGGGGGGTGATTTCTCACTTTCTGTCTCTATGTCTCTCTCTGTCTGGCGAGCACATGCGCCCTATAGCGAAACCCTCTCCAAAAAAAAAAAAATTTAAAAAAAATTTGCTGTAGGGCACGTGTTCTCACCAAAGAGAGAGAAAGAGAGGGAAAATGAGAAAGCAAGCCACCAGGTCTGGGTCTTAAACAGAGAATGGTCTAACTCCTTAACTATCATGCCACCTCTTGACCCAATGGTAACTTTAAAAAATTGTCAGAGGGCAGGTGTGTTTGCCAGAGAAAGACAAAGAGAGAGAAGGAGAATAAGCAAACACCCCCCAGAGGAGATAGTCACAGCATAATCCCTTCTCTTCTGCTGCTTCTTCCTTTTGGGAAAAACTACGCTGTGTGCCTGGTGTACTTTCCGAGCTATTGGGTCTGGGATTTGAACCATGCAGTTGGCCATGTGAGATCCAGCTGCCTTAACCACCATGCCATCTGCTGGCCTATAACTTTTTTTCTTTTGCCAAAAGGTGTGTGTACTCACTAGAAAGAGAGAGAAAGCACCCCCCCCCCCATGGGATATGATCAACCCACGATCCTTTTTCCTACATTTTGCCATCCCAGTAGGATCCTAGGAACACATACACACAGGCCTGACCTAGTTTTCAAGCCACAGTGGCTGGAATTCTATCTGCGGCCAGCTGTCTGGGACCCAGTTTGCTATGCATGTGCTATGGAGCTTGTCAGTAACTATTTTTATAAAAATATTTTGTGGGCTGGCAGGTAGCATGGTGGTTAAGGGTACTAGACTCCCACATAGCCACATGGCCAACTGTGGTTCAAGTCCCAGACCTGGTGGCCTTCTTTCTCACTTTCTCTCTCTCCCTCTCTCCCTCGTCAAATTAAAGTAAGTAAGTAAGTAAGTAAGTAAGTAAATAAAGTTCAATAAAATAATTTTTTTTTTAGAGGTTTTTTGGTATAGGGTTCGTGCAGTTGCCAGACAGAGAGAGACAAAGAGACAGAAAGCGAGAAATCACCCCCCCAGGGGAATGGCCACGTCACAATCCCTTCTCCTCCATTCTCTTCTCGGGATCTTGGGCACGCAAGCACTCTTGCCTGGTGTGAGTTTTAAGCCACTGGGTCTGGGACGCAAACTGTGGTCGACTACATGGGAGTCCAGCGACATAGCCATTACGCTAACTGCTGATCCCCAATAAAATAATTCTTAAAAACATTTTTTTTGTTATAGGGAGCCAGCAGGTGACATGGTGAGTAAGGCACTGGATTCCCACATGGCCAACTGTGGTTCAAGTCCTGAACCTAGTGGCTTGCTTTCTCACTTTCTCCCTCTCTCTCTCCCTCTCCCTCTCTCTCTCTCTCTCTGATTATACATTCTCTATAGCAAATTGAAAAATAATAAAATTTTAAAAATATATACATTTTGTTTTAAAATAAGCTACCATACCATGTGTTAAGAAAATTAAGTAGGAAGGTATATTGAAGTACCAGGGATTGTTTCTCTTCTGGTGATCCATCTCTTACACCCTGAAGATCTGTTTCTTCTATGTGCTATTGTGTCCTTCCACTAAATCTTATCCTGTGCCTTATCCCCTTTGAAGTAATCTCTCCAACCCTTTAAGATGATGATCAGCTGATAAACTTAAGGTTCTAATGATAGAAATCAAATCTATTTGATGTCTTTAAATACCCAGGTGTCTTCTAGGCTCCTCTTGAGGGTTCTTCTAGTATCCCTAAAGAACACATCACTAAGCAATGACCTTCTAGAGACTGCCTCTGCCTCTATTGCATAACTGTGAGAATGGTAGCCCATCTGGTCATTAGGCCTATGTCAAGTTGGTGAGGCTTTTTTTTTTTTTTTTTGAGAGTTTTTTTGTTATAGGGCATGCACTCAGCATGAGTTTAAGCCACCGGGTCTGGGACTCGAACTGTGGTCGACTACATGGGAGTCCAGAGACATAGCCATTACACCAACTGCTGGCCCCAAGTTGGTGAGTTGTTTTGTGACACAAAGGTTCACGGTGGCCCTCAGTGTACTTCATATAGCGTGTAATTTGATTAACCTTTATGGCACATACTGTTTTGGGGGCTGATACTGAAGTCATAATTATATTGACTTCCCACACCTCTAACTTCCAGTCAGTCCCCAAATGGAAGTGGATTTCCTTAAGGACTAGTTTATCTATTTTTTTTTTTAAATTTGCCAGAGGGCACATGAGCTTGCAGAAGAGGGGGGTGGGGAGAAGAGAGAGAAAGAAAGTGAGAGGGAGCCCAAGAAGGCACACCCCATGGGGCATGGTCAAGCCATAATCTTTTCTCCTCTAGTTCCCCTTCCTTTTGGGATTTTGAGCAAGCACACAACATATCCTGCATGTTTTACAAACTGCTGGGTCAGGACTCAAACCATGATCACGGGATCCAGCTGCCTTAACTACCATGCCAGAAGCTGGTCCTGTCTATGATTAAAAGAGCACTTTTTATGTATAAAAGAAGTTGAAATAAAGAGAAAAAAAAAGAGCACCTTTTTTATTTTTAATTTTTATAAGGTTTTTGCCATTGGGCACATACCCTTCCTGGAGAGAGACAGAGAGAAGGAAAATGAGAAGTCATCACCCACCCCTCCCAGTGGGGATGGTTACACCACAATCCTTTCTTCTCTAATCTCCTCTTGGGATTTTGGGCGTGCACGCATACACACACACACACACGTGTGTGCACACCCAGGGTGATTTTCAAGCACTTGATGTGATTTTCAACACAGGACTTGAATCAAGGTCAGCCATGTGGGAGTCCAGTGCCTTAACCAGCATGACACCTGCTAGCCTCAAAAGAGAACTTTAAATATTTTTCTCCACCTAGAGATCCCTATCCTATCCATCCTCAGTATCAACCTATTCTTCAATAAACTTGATACTCCTTCCTGGCCTGAGGAAGGAGTGACCTGAGCTAAGCAGAAGTTGGGCCTCTTTTTCGTGGCAACTCAGAGGAGGTCAGCTACTTCAAGATGAAGCTGAATATCTCCTTCCCAGCCACAGGCTGCCAGAAACTCACTGAAGTGGACAACGAATGCAAACTTCGTACTTTTTATGAGAAGCTTATGGCCATAGAAGTTGCTGCTGAGGCTTTGGGTGAAGATTGGAAGGTTATGTAGTCCGAATCAGTGGTGGAAACAACAAACAAGGTTTCCCCATGAAGCAGGTGTTGACCCACGGCCGTGTCTGCCTGCTACTGAGTAAGGGACATTCCCGGTATAGACCAAGGAGAACTGGAGAAAGAAAGCACAAATCTGTTTGGGGTTGCATTGTGGATGCCAATCTGAGTGTTCTCAACTTGGTTATTGTTAAAAAAAGAGAAGAATATTCCAGGACTGACCGCCTGGGGCCTAAGAGAGCCAGCAGAATCTGAAAACTTTGCTCAATCTCTCTAAAGAAGATGATGTTCTCCAATATGTTGTAAGAAAGCCCTTAAATAAAGAAGGGGAGAAACCTAGGACCAAGGCACCTAAGATTCAGCGTCTGTGACTCCACGTGTCCTGCAACACAAACGTCGGCGTATTCCTCTCAAGAGACAACGTACTAAGAAAAATAAGGAAAAGACTGCAGAATATGCTAAACTTTTGGCCAAAAGAATGAAGGAGGCTAAAGAAAAATGCCAAGAACAGACTGCGAAGAGACGCAGGCTGTCCTCTCTGAGAGCTTCTACTAAGTCGGAATCCAGTCAAAAATAAGATTTTTATAAGAGAAAATAAAAGATCAGATCTAAAAAAAAAAAAAAAAAGGAAAAAAGAAAAACTTGATACTCCTTCCTTTGGAGCAGTACCTATTTAAGAAGCAACTGGAGAAGAAAACAGGCTCTTCCCATTCAGTCAAGTGTTTCTTCTCCCAGTTGCTCCTGTGCTTCTTCATTCATTCGCATTCATTCATCAGTCATTTAAGTGCCTTATATGTGCTTGCAATGGGAATAATGTAAAACACAACTCCTACCATCAAAGAGCCCAATCTAGTAAGAGAAACAAGCAGGTAAACAAATAATGCCAACTGCAAAGCGGTGGTTGCTAAGTAACGTATTGTTACCTATTAGGGTTATGTCACACACAAGAGGCACACTTTGTTGGGCTGGGGTGGCCGAGCCATGAGAGAAAACTTTATGGGAACAAAACACTTGGCCTGGGGGCCCACCAAGTGTGAAAAGAAGCATTCCAGAGAAGATTAATTACCAGCTGCAAAAGGAATTGCAGTAGATTAGAACAGTTCAAGCGCTGGGCTCTTTTGTGAAAGTAATGATAAATGAGATTGGGAGAAAAGGAAGAGTTCTGCTCCAGAGAACCTCGTCAACCATGTTAAAAACTTTGGCTTTTACCCTCTAGGTTTTCACATGCATGTTAGCGGGCTTCTTGGGCTGCAAGGAAGAAGGAAAGACGACCAGTCTTCCACGGACCATTGAAGCAAGAATTACTGAGAATCTGAACACAAAAGGTAGAGGAAAATAGAAAAGGCAGTTTTTAATTTTTGTTTTGCAGAAGGGGGAGGCTTTAAACAAAAATTCTCTCCTCCTGCCCCTCTGCTCTTTTCTAACTCAGACACGCATTATGAACTTGAGCCTCAGGTTTCGTGCCCCAGGTTGCTGAGGGCCACGCATTATCCGTGTCCGGCCCTCTGCTTTTAGCAGTACAATCTGCTCTCCTTTCCAAACCGCTCTCTTTAAATCCTCTTTTGTGCTTGAGTTTTGGGCTGATAAATGAGGGGCTGGGAAATGGGGGAGGTATTGGTGGAAGAACCAGAGATAACTAAGTTGACCAAATGGTTCTCGGCATAAAAAACGTCCGTCGTCACTAGTGGTTGTATGCGACAACCGGTAAGTCTACCCCAACGAGCTGGGACCCTCCTACCTTCAGTGGTGGCGCTTGGAGGGGCGGGGCTGAGGCGGGGTTTGGGGCGGAGCCGTAACCTGGGCCGGCGGTGGGACGGAGCCGGGGGAGGAGTTTCGGCCTGGGCCGCGTGGTTTCTTTTCTCATTGAATAAATCGGAGCTGGAGGCGGGTTCAGATTGGGAGGGTGATGTTTGAGATCAAG
>NW_006160042.1:355375-387682 GCF_000334495.1 Tupaia belangeri chinensis
GGAGGGTGATGTTGGAGATCAAGCCGGTGTCGCAGCCGAAGACTGCGGGCTTTTTGCCTCTGCAGGGGCGGGGTGGAACAGGGTCAGGGGCGGAGTTTTAAACCCAGCCCTTGCTTGGGGTTTCGTCTCTGATTGAGTGGGGAGGACTCTAGGGCGGGTTCTGGGGCGGTGCCTGGAGCTCGGCTTTTTGACAGCTGTCTCTTGCCCAGCTCCAATCGAGTTCGGTGGGTTTGGAAACCTGTGGCCCGGCTCTCCGCGCGTCCCCGTCCCCCCGTGGCCCTGGCCCCGGCCATGAAGCGCATCTTCTCCTGCTCCAGTTCACAAGTGGCGGTAGGTCCCAAAATGTGTGCGAGAATCGGGATGAGGTTGGGTTCCAAGTCCTGTGGTGACAGAAGTCCTGAGTCCCATCTCATGCACCATCGCCTTTTCTCTTTATCAGTCTTTCCAGCTCTTCAGCTCCCACAAGGCAGCCTGCCAGCCCTTCCTTCCTTGTGACCCTGGCCCCCAGCTTCTGACTTGCCTTCCTAACCTGTGCCCTCCCCAAGGTCCTTGGCCTTGGTCCCTTTCTTGTCCTCTGGTATGTTTTTGTGCAGCCCCATCCCCTCTCCAAATCCCTATCTCCTCTACCTCTCTGTCTCCCAGTACTGAACTACCCCAAAGCATCTGCCCTAGCCGTGGTCTTTGCTCAGCATCAAGCTCCAATTTACCCCCTCCAAGTTCCCACAGTCCTATTTTCCAGCCTTGCCCTGTCCCCACACCCCTGCCCTCCCATAGGGCCCTGCCCTTGCTGTTCTGGTCTACCTAAGTCCTCCTGGCCCTGTGCCTTCCCCCAGCCTTCTTCCTAGTCTCCCTTGTCCTTGCCTCCATCCAGCCCCATGCGACTTCCACTCTCATTCTTTGGCCGGCACCACTGGCCTTCAGACATTCTTCCAAACCTTTTTCCAATTGGTGCTCCCATGGCAGCAGCCTCTGTTCTCCCTTTCGACCTCTGCCCCATGCTACACAATAGTTACTCAACCCCACTTTTTGCCCCTTTTGGTTGGACCCCCTATACCTGCTCACTCCTGCAGTCTGGCCAGCCTGGCAGGCTCTGCCAGAAGATGTACAGTTGCCTGGCTTCTCCCCAAAGGACTGGGTACATTGCCCGCAGAATCCACCCTGGCCAGTTCACTGCAGTGTCTGGTCATCAGACTGGTTCTTGGGCCAGTCAAGGCCTCTGCCTGCTTCTCTCAACGCTTCCTCTGCCCTGAACCCTTACCCAGTTGTCTAGGGCTTGTATGTTCTGTTTCTTTTGAATGAGTCAGGGAAAAGTGATGTGAGAGGAGAAGAGAGAGAGTAGACTCTGTCTGAAAATTCCCAGCGGAAGTTGCTCTACTCCACATGTCCTCCCAGAGCAAAACACAAGGGAGAAGACCGAGAAAGTCGTGGATGAAGGAGGATATAACTTCTCTAGAGATCTCTTACAGAGAGAACCGCCATCCCAGAGATGGAATTTTCTATGGCGGGCAGGATGATGGTTCATTGAGAAGTGAATTCGCCAGCTACTTGGAGTACTGTTGCTTAGCTAACTTGACTCAGTGGTAAAAATTCATAAGCAAATATGAGAAATGCATCTGCCCTTAACTTGCTCTGCATGGGCTGGCCACAGAACCTAGAGCAAGCTATGAGGCAAGAGTAGGAACTCTGTTGAGGCCTGTCCTTGTCCCACTTACATTTACTTCTCCACTTAGTTTCCACACATTGATCAACCAGTCAAAAGGCATTTACTATCATAGGTACCAGAAACTGAGGCTACTCGGACTGTCTTAATTCAAAATAATTTCTATTTCTTGTAGTCTCTTCCCCACTTACCAAAAGTCCTTAACATTGCCCTTTACTTTCAGGTTTGGGGAGTCTGCCCACTCCTTAGGAATGAGAATTCTATATTCTGTTCTTCCTGTTTCTCCTATCCTTGGGCAGTGCTTCCTTTCCAAGGTGCTAGAGTGAGCAATGAGCTGGATCTTGGGATGTGAAACCATCCCTTTGTCTCTCTTTTCTCTTTTTTGGGAGAGTTTTTTACTATAGGGCACATGTGTTTGCCAGAAAGACAGAGACAAAGAGACAGAAAGCGAGAAATCACCCCCAGGGGAGATGGCCCCGCCACAATCCCTTCTCTTCCATTCTCCTCTTGGGATCTTGGGCACACACACACACATGCACCTGGCATGAGTTTAAGCCACCGGGTCTGGGATTCGAACTGCGGTCAACTACATGGGAGTCCAGCAACATAGCCATTACACTATCTGCTGGTTCCGTCTCTCTTTTCTTTTTTAAAAAGTTTGATTATTGGGCCAGCGGGTAGTATGGAGGTTAAGGCATTGCATTCCATATGGCCATCTGTGTGGTTTGAGTCCCAGATCCAGCAGCTTGAAAATCACTCTGGGTGTGTATGCACTCATGCCCAATATCCTGAGAGGAGACCAGAGAAGGGATTGCAGTGTGGTCATCCCTCCTGGGGGTGATTTCTCACTTTCCCTCTGTCTGGTGAGTGTACATGCTCTGTAGCTAAATTTTTAAAAACTGGTTATTTATTTCTTTCATAAGCAAGAGAGACAGAGAAAGAGAGAATTAGAGAGAGAGAGAAACAGCACTGCCAACAAGGACTCAACCCTGCGATTCACCCCCAGCCTTCGTCAGTCCTGGATTATGGGCAAGCAGTGCCCAGTATACTCAGGGAAGCCTCTGGGTGTGTGGGATTGCCACTCAGAGTGGCGCATTTCACCACCGCACCATCGTCTGGCCCTCTTGGTCCTTCTTCACTCTAGCTCTGCAGAGTCACCATGAAGAACGTCCACCCACTCTAAACTCTTCTTAGTATAACAAGATCTTAGTCTAATGAGATTATAGGATGTAAACTGGACAAATTTAGAACACTTTAGCTGTTTCCTCAGTCAGACTGGGGTCACAGGAAGTTTGAAGATAGGCTAGTGTCAGCTGTAAATTATTTCCTCATGAAACTACCCCATACTTCTCATAATAAATTCCTCCACTCCCTTGGGTGGCTAACCACTCTAGACCATTTGTCAGAGAAATAGCGTGACAGCCTTCCTGGCCACTCCAAACCCGACTTCCCAGTTATGCCGGCAGAGTGCCCCTCCCTGTCTCCACTCACACACTCAGGTCCAGGGCCAAAGCCCTGCACTGTCACTCTGAGGTAAGGACTATAAGATCACTGATCATTTAATCTAAGTTATCCAGTAAAAATTAATCTAAGTACATAGGAAGATCAGCAAACAAACAAAAACCTAACTTGTCATCTCATTTTGGTCAAATAGAAGACATGTTTGAGGGTATCTTACGTATGAGCTTACGCTGCCTACGTAAGGAGTACACCAGAAAAGCTGACACGGCATCAGTTTAGAGGATTGGCTATTACATTGAAAGCATCCAAATTCAGGTCCCAGTTCCTCCAGAGCAGCTTTCCATTTCCATTCACCTATTCCTCATCAGTAGCCACTTTTTCTCTCTACCTGCTTCTCTAGGTCATGTGTACTTGTGGGGGTGAGGAGTGAGACTACAACCCCCAGGGGATGGTCAAGGCACAATCCTTTCTCCACCGTTCTCCTCTCTGGATTTGCCAGATCCAGGATTTGGACTGCAAGGCTGGCCATGTGGGATCCAACACCTTAACCTTCACATTGCCTGCTGGCCTCCACCTTTCTTTTTTTTAAGAGATAAGGAAAAAGTACAACTACTTCTACAGAGGCCTCCTAATTTCAGCTATAGAACCGTGAAGGTTATCCTTGTTACTGAGTCTGTGATTAATTTGGTGCTTGCTCCCTTACGGCTACCATGGTAATCTAGTGCCTTCTTTTCAAGGTGCTGGAAGAAGCAATAGAATTGGATCTTAGAATTTGGAAGTTCTTTTTTATTGCAGCCCTGCAGAGATTTAGTTATGAAGAATCTCAGCCTTTCTAAATGGCTCTTAGCATAATAATATTATAGAAAGTAGGTCGGGTGTATTCATAACTATCTAGCTGGAAAGATAGCATCTTTACCTTCTATCCAGTCTGGCTGTTATTAATTGGCTGATAAGAGCAAGATACCTTCTGTCACTCCCATGGCTGAAAAATTCGGAGCCTACAAACATCCAGAATGTGTCCAGCAAGGCTAAAAAGGATGAGGATTAGAACTAACATTTATTGTGTACCCACTATGTGACAGACAAGAGCTAGATGCTTTATATGTTGTTATGTCATTAGGAAATTGAAGTCCAGAGAAGTTGTTATAGGCCTAAATTCACAGAGACAGAAGATGTTAGAATCAAGATTTTAAGGCCCAGTTGTGGTGGCACATGTTGTTAAAACACTGTGCTCTCAGGACCAGCAGTTGGCGTAATGGCTATGTCACTGGACTCCCACGTAGTCGACTGCGGTTTAAGTCCTGGACCCTGTGGCTTAAACTCATGCCAGGCGCATGTGCGTGCATGCCCAGGATCCCAAGAGAATAGAGAAGAAAGGATTGCGGTGTGGCCATCCCCGCTAGGGGGTGATTTCTCGCTTTCTGTCTCTCTGCCTCTCTCTGTCTTTCTGGTAAGCGCAAGCGCCCTATAGCAAAAACCTCTCAACAAACAAACAAACAAACAAAAAACCTCACACCAAGCACGTGTGCGTGCGTGCCCAAGATCCCGAGAGGAGAATGGAGAAGAAGGAATTACAGAGTGGCCATCCCCCTGGGAGGTGATTTCTCTCTTTCTGTCTCTCTGTCTTTCTGGCAAGTGCATGCACCCTATAGCAAAAAACTCTCAAAAAACAACCACAACAAAAGCACTGCTCTGCAGGCTGGACCACATGGGAAGCATGAATGTGAATCAGGGTCTAGCCTATAGGTGTGGCATGGTGGCATGTGCCTATAATCCCAGCAATTTAGAAGGCAGAGACAGGAGGATTATGAGCTTGAGACTAGCCTGGGCAACATAGCAAGAATGACGAGCTGGGCCTGGTGGTGCATGCCTGTAGTCCTAGCTGGGAGACTGTGACAGAATTGCAGCATGGTGGGACCTCTACTTAATGATTATTATTTTTTTTAATTGCCAGAAGGCACATACACTCACCAGAGAGAGAGAGACAGAGTGAGAAAGTGAGAAAGCAGCCCACGTGGGGGATGGCCATGCCACCATACCTTTTCCTCCATTCTCCTCTTGGGACTCTGGGCACACATGCACCTGGCACTTTCTTTTTTTGGAGAGGTTTTTGCTATAGGGTGCATGCGGTTGCCAGAAAGAGAGAGAGAGACAGAGTGAGAAAGAGAGAAAGCAGCCCACGTGGGGGATGGCCATGCCACCATACCTTTTCCTCCATTCTCCTCTTGGGATCTTGGGGATGCATGCACACATGCCTGGTGTGAGTTTAAGCCGCCAGGTCCAGGACTCGAACTGTGGTCGACAACATGGGAGTTCAGCGACATAGCCATTATGCTAACTGCTGGTCCCCTGGCATATTTTTTTAAGCCAGCAGGTCAGGGACTTGAACAATGCAGTTGGCCATATGGGATCTAGCCGCCTTAACTACCACACCACAGGTTGGGCCCCTTGTCTTAAATTTTATTTATATTTATTTTTCCTTTTTGCTATAGGGCACATTCACTCTCCAGAGAGAGACGGAGGGGAATGACCATACGCCATCCCTTCTGCATTCTCTCTCTTTTTTTTTTTTTTTGAGAGGTTTTTTTTTGCTATAGGGCAAGTGTGCTCACCAGAAAGACAGAGAGTGACAGAGAGATAGAAAGCAAGAAATACCCCCCAGGGGGATGGCCATGCCACAATCCCTTCTCCTCCATTCTCCTCTCAGGATCTTGGGCATGCACGCACACGCATCTGGCATGAGTTTAAGCCACCAGGTCCGGGACTCGAACCACGGTCAACTACATGGGAGTCCAGTAACATAGCCATTATGCTAACTGCTGGTCCCTGCATTCTCCTCTTGAGATTTTGGGCACTCATGTATGCACGCCCAGCATGTTTTTCAAGTCACCGGGTCTAGTACTTAAACTGCAAAGTCAGCCATGTGGTGCCCAGCAGCCTTAACCACCATGTCATCAGTTGGCCCATTTTTTTTAAATTTAAAAGAAATAACTGAAAACAGTTCAGCTTATGGCAGTGCTGTGTGGTGGAGGCATAGCGGTGGAGGCATAGCATTCTCCACTTTTCCTGGGGAGGCCCTGGGCCCCAAGGGGCACTAGAAAATATGTTCTCACATGTCAGAGTCTGTCAGTATGTGGAGGAGTCATTTTGCTTATTTTGTTCACTGAGAATTAACCTGTTTAGACATTCTCCTTGTGAGGAGTAGCATCTGAAGGTGGGCGGCTTTGCACCAGAGGCGATCTTAGATTGTTTATCTGGAAATAAGTGACCTTTTTTCCATAGCTCTGCACTAGTGTGGGTCTGGTAGTCAGAACTAGAATCAGTCACCACTTGCCCTGGTTTCTAATCCCAATTTTACCACTCTGTTGTGTGATTCTGGACAGTTATCTAACCTTAGTGTGTTTCTTCTGTCAGAGAGATAAAAATACTATCAGCCCTAATTACTTTCCAGGGATGTTGAGAGACTAATTGAAATAGCACCGGAAAGGGCTGTGAAAAGTTACAAGCACTGTTCAGAATGACCTCAGAATGTATCTACCCCAGATAAGTTTATGGCCTGGGCATTTAAACCTTTACTGTTGCTGAGTAATAATTTGCCCTGGCTATGTAAACAGTATTCGAAAATTATTGGGTTTCCACAGACTCTATTTTTTCTTCACCTCTGTCTTGTTGAGATTACACCTCATAAAATGCAACATGCCACCACCAGTCCCCCCTACTTCCTGTTTGTTATAAGCTGCTTCACATGTGTGTGACTCTTTACAGTGTACAAAGAGATTTTATATACATTCGCTCATTTACTGCTCACAACATGATGAGGTAGTTATTACACACGTTACAGATGAGGAAACAGGTTAGAGGTATTTAATGGTTTACTCTAGGTCATATAGCTAGAATGTAGCTGAACCGGGTCCCAAACTCAGGTAGCAACAAAATACCCATCTGGAACCCTGTTCACCAGACCATAGATCTCTATATCCATCCCTTTTGCTTCTCCTTCCTCCTCTCTGAACCAAACCAGGCTTTTCTGTGCTTTCAGCCCTGGTGTTTTTACACAGCTCTCTCTTTCACGCCCCATAATACTTCAATTACTGTAATTACTCCACCACCCGCAAAAACTCAAGCTGGAATGGCAGAACAATATATGTCCAGGTGTGGCTGTTGTCTGGGACAGCTGCTCCCTGCCAGGGAAACTATAATAGGAGGGAAGTGAAGGCAGAGGAGTGGAAAAGGGGAAGGAGGGGAGCTGGGGAGCTGGGGAGCTGGGGAGCTGGGGAGCTGCCTCTTGCTGCCTCTTGCTGCCCCTTGCTGCCCCCCTTGCTGCCCCTTGCTGCCTCCTGCTGCCCCTTGCTGCCTCCTGCTGCCTCCTCCTGCCTCCTCCTGCCTCCTCCTGCCTCCTCCTGCCTCCTCCTGCCTCCTCCTACATAGCTAGAGACCCATCTTTGCCTGTTGGTGGTTGTTCCTGTGGAAGGGAGAGAGAAGCTATCTAAAGGACGCAGATATGATGTGAGAAACAGAATGCGTTTCCCTTCCAGATTTGGGAGCCTAAAGCTAATGGGTAGATACAGTTTGGTTAGGTATTTGAACTCCTGACAGTGACCTGAAGCTAAGTGCCTTGATTTACTTTTCACATAACTAAGAACAAAAACAAGCATTGCATGGGGCAAACCGGTGGCATAATGGCTAAGGCACTGGACTCCTATGTGGTCAACCACAGTTCAAGTCCTGGACCTGGTGACTTGAAACAACATGCATGCCCAAAATCCCAAGAGAAGAATGAAAGAGAAGGAATTCTGGGTATCCCTGGGGGAATGACTTTTTACTTTCTGTCTCTCTGGTGAGTGTACACACCCTATATTAAAAGCCTCTCTCTCAAAAAAAAAAAAAAAAAAGGAAGGGAGTTGTGACTTGGATTGTTTGGAGGTTGAACACCTAACAACAATAATTGTCATAAGACTGATAAAAAGATGCTTAAATTTGAAATACTATGCATTCAGCACTCATAAATGATTTTTAATTCAGTGGTCTGAGCACTTTGGCCCAGGGCTGACGATAACCAGCAATCATTCTTGGTGGCACATGAGGTGGTTAATATCTAGCTGGCACACCTAAGAAGGACACAGTGAGCTAGGCCGAGTAACTGATAGAACAGTGAAAGGACTTCAGGGATGGCTCTTTTTCCTTACTTGCCATCCTAAACCTCTCTTTTCTTTTCAAAAATTATCTTATTTAACTTCATTTATTTATTTATTTATTTTAATTTGACCAAAGTGAGAGAGAGAGAGAGAGAGAAAGTGAGAAAGCAGGGCTAGGGCCGGCCATGTGGAGGTCCAGCACCCTTAACTACCATGCCACCTGCTGGCCCCCATCTTCCTCTTTTCTTTGTCTGCACCACTCCCACCCCTTATATTCACTTTGTGGCTCTGGACCAGGTGGAGAGATGGAACCGTCGTGATCAGAAGCTGCTGGAGGCAGTGCAGCGGGGGGATGGGGGACGCGTGGCTTGCCCTGGCCTCCCGAAAGTCTGCCCGACCCACCAAGCTAGACTCCAACGGCCAGTCCCCGTAAGTCCTCCTAACCTTCCCTGTATGTGGGTCCCCCTGAAAGGGCCAAACTCCAATATGATGTAGACTATGGAATACCTATAACTTCAGAGCTCTTTTTGTTGTCTTTTTTTTTTTTTTTAGAGGTTTTTGCTATAGGGCGCGTGCACTCTCCAGAAAGACAAACAGAGACAGAGAGACAGAAAGTGAGAAATCACCCCCCAGGCGGGATGGCCATGCTGCAACCCCTTCTTCTCCATTCTCCTCTCGGGATCTTGGGCATGCACGCACATGCACCCGGCATGAGTTTAAGCCACCGGGTCCAGGACTCAAACTGTGGTCAACTACATGGGAGTCCAGCAACATAGCCATCACGCCAACTGCTGGTCCCACTTTTTGTTGTCTTAATTAGCAAGCATATCGATAATCCTTTTCTATATAGTATATAGGAAGAACTGCAGAAAGTGAGAGAAGATATATTATTCCTAAATTTCATCCACCTCAAAACCCAGATTGCGATCACTGACTCAAAAAGGACAAAAATCCCATGAAATAAACAGCGAACAAATACATACAATAAATAGAGCATGTCTGCATTGCATAAGTAGGAGGGTATGTATGCTTGGGAAATCAGGAATGAAGTGGTAGCCATATCCCTGTCTCTGCCCAAATCAGTCGCCAATGTCCAGCTTTCTGCTCTGCTCTGGCTGACTCTTTCTGTGACGGCTCCCATTCTACTGAGGTTCTGTGCCCAGAGAGGCAGGTAACTATGTATTCCCTGGACATCCTGCAATTATCTGAGATTCCCTGAGAGCTGTAGCTCTTACTTCTGTCTTTGTCTCCACCTCCTCTGACTTTATGACTGCATGCCATGTAGCTTGTCTATCTTTCTTAAGAAGTCAGGCTGTGGGGGAACAGTAGTTGGCGTAATGGCAATGTCGCTGGACTCCCACATAGTTGACTGCGGTTCAAGTCCTGGATCTGGTGACTTATACTCACGCCGGGCGCGTGTGCATGCATGCATCTCCTCTCGGGATGAGAGGAGAATGGAGGAGAAAGGATTGCAGCGTGGTCATCCCTCCTGGGGGGTGATTTCTCACTTTCTGTCTGTCTCTGTCTTTCTGTCGAGCGCATACATGCCCTATAGCAAAAACCTCTCCAAAAAAAAAAAAAAAAAAGCAGGCGGGGAAAAGGCAAAATGGTTCTGTAATACCTATAACTTCAGAGCTCTTTTTGTTGTCTTTTTTTTTTTTTTTAGAGGTTTTTGCTATAGGGCGCGTGCACTCTCCAGAAAGACAAACAGAGACAGAGAGACAGAAAGTGAGAAATCACCCCCCAGGCGGGATGGCCATGCTGCAACCCCTTCTTCTCCATTCTCCTCTCGGGATCTTGGGCATGCACGCACATGCACCCGGCATGAGTTTAAGCCACCGGGTCCAGGACTCAAACTGTGGTCAACTACATGGGAGTCCAGCAACATAGCCATCACGCCAACTGCTGGTCCCACTTTTTGTTGTCTTAATTAGCAAGCATATCGATAATCCTTTTCTATATAGTATATAGGAAGAACTGCAGAAAGTGAGAGAAGATATATTATTCCTAAATTTCATCCACCTCAAAACCCAGATTGCGATCACTGACTCAAAAAGGACAAAAATCCCATGAAATAAACAGCGAACAAATACATACAATAAATAGAGCATGTCTGCATTGCATAAGTAGGAGGGTATGTATGCTTGGGAAATCAGGAATGAAGTGGTAGCCATATCCCTGTCTCTGCCCAAATCAGTCGCCAATGTCCAGCTTTCTGCTCTGCTCTGGCTGACTCTTTCTGTGACGGCTCCCATTCTACTGAGGTTCTGTGCCCAGAGAGGCAGGTAACTATGTATTCCCTGGACATCCTGCAATTATCTGAGATTCCCTGAGAGCTGTAGCTCTTACTTCTGTCTTTGTCTCCACCTCCTCTGACTTTATGACTGCATGCCATGTAGCTTGTCTATCTTTCTTAAGAAGTCAGGCTGTGGGGGAACAGTAGTTGGCGTAATGGCAATGTCGCTGGACTCCCACATAGTTGACTGCGGTTCAAGTCCTGGATCTGGTGACTTATACTCACGCCGGGCGCGTGTGCATGCATGCATCTCCTCTCGGGATGAGAGGAGAATGGAGGAGAAAGGATTGCAGCGTGGTCATCCCTCCTGGGGGGTGATTTCTCACTTTCTGTCTGTCTCTGTCTCTCTCTCGCACGCATACATGCCCTATAGCAAAAACCTCTCCAAAAAAAAAAAAAAAGTCAGGCTGGGAAATGGCATAATGGTTCTGTCACTGGACTGATACTGGTCAACCATGGCTTGAGTGCTGGTCTCGGTGGCTTAAAACTCATACCAGGTGTGTGTGCATGTGTGCCCAAAGTCCTGAGAGGAGAATGGAGGAAGAGAAGGAATTGCAGGGTGGTCATTCCTCCTGGAGGGTAATTTTTTGCTTTCTGTCTCTGTCTCTCTGATAAGCACACAGCCCTATAGCAAAAATCTCTCCCCCTCTCCCGCCTCACCCCACCCCCCCAATAAAAAAAAGAAGTCAGGCTGGGAAGCTTTCACCCCTGCTTTTGGAACTGGCCTTGGGGTAGGGAGCATAGCAAGGAGTGCTTATGAAGGTCCTCCCTTCATCCCTAGTCCCTTCATCTTTCTGCCTCTTGGCTTTCATGTTGGCAGGTTTCATCTCGCAGCCTCGAAAGGCCTGACAGAGTGTCTGACTATACTGCTCACAAATGGGGCTGACATCAACAGCAAGAATGAGGACGGTGAGTTAGATGAAGGGCTGGGCCATGCTGCTTACAGGGCCCTTGATGGCAGTAGAAGGGGCCAGTGCTGGGCCCTGCTAGAGATTCCAGCTGTGGTCCCTGGCTTGTCTCCTCAGTAAGATCTGGTCAGTATCTCTCCAGGGGTCCCCTCCGTGCAAGCTGGGCATACCTTGCCCCTACTCCCACCTCCACTTGGGGAACTGGAATTTCTGGCCCTGTGTGACCGAAAGCTTCTCTCTCTAATCTCCCTCTGATTATCTGTGCGTCTCTTGCCTTCCCTCCCTGTGAGTCATCAGCATGCATGGGGCCACCCCACCTCCCTCTCTCCCTCTTTCTATTTCCAGGAAGCACCGCCCTGCACTTGGCCACCATCTCCTGCCAGCCACAGTGTGTCAAGGTTCTGCTTCAGGTAAAAGCAGGCTCTTGATTCTACTCCTGCGAATGGATGAAATGGAACCAGCCTCTTAACTTTGTCTTGTAGTTACAAGCAATAGTTGGAAAATTTACCCCTCCCGCCTCTAGTAAGAGGGCTCATAATCATTTATTCACAGACATTGCTTAAACAGCTACTATGTGTGGACACCATGCTCAATACTGCCCTCTAGGGCAGGTCACAAAATAGAGTTGCTGGGGACTATTGGGCACTGATGTCAATCAAGCCACTTGCAGACTGGTATGATGATGGGCAGGTGGAAGGAGGGCAGAAGTGTTCAAATTAAAAGTGCCTGTTTTTGAGTCATTTATAGTCCAGTAGCATAAAGAGAAACGTATATGTGGTAAACTTATAAATGAGTTTCTAAAAGTACAAAACACAATGACCTCAACAGGCCACTGGGCAAATGGCTATTCTGCTTTTGTTCTTCCTGACTCTTCCCGAGTTTTGTAATTATGATTGTAAAGTACCATCCGTAGACTCAGGTGTCATTTTCACTACCATATTTACTTGTCTATCTGATTTCCTGAGGCCCTAGGTTTAGGAACCAGGGCTAAAATTCAAGTCTGCCTATCATCTGCAGGGAATGGACTTGGCTTGGCTGTTAGTTGGCCTCCCCCAGAGCGCCAGTCCTCCTGCTCCTCCCTATATTACCATGGAAGGTGGTGAACAAATGGGGGTGTGGGAGGAGGATGTTAATGCCAAGCTCCATGCTGCTTCCTTTTGTGGCTATTTGCAGCATGGTGCTAATGAAGATGCTGTGGATGCAGAGAACCGCAGTCCATTGCACTGGGCAGGTGTGTGCCAGGGAACTGGTGGGAACATGGCTGCAGGAATGATAGGGTGGGAAATGGGAACGAAGATTACATAGGAAGGGGCGGGCAGCCAGGGCCAAGCACTGAAATGGTCAGAGGGGAGGCTGGGTCTTAGTCTGAGTAGGCCTCTAACCCAGACATCTCTCAACCCTCCCCAGCCTCCTCTGGTTGTGCCTCAAGTGTGCTCCTGCTGTGTGACCACGAAGCCTTCCTGGATGTGTTGGATAATGTGAGTATCAGTTGGGTACCTGGGAGGCGCCCTGCACAGGGAGGCTACTGTTCTCTCTGAGCTTGACAGCTCAAATTCTATGAACTGGGTTGTACAGCACCATCCTCCTCTTTCTCCTTGCATTCCTCCTTGTCCTCACAGAGAAGTTAAACCTTCTCTTCTGGAGAACTTTTAACTCTCCAAATAGGAGTATTTAGCCCCAGGATGACTTGTTTCTCTGGAGAGGTGTTGGCAAAGGGGAGTTGGAAGGGTAGTGTCCAGCTCCTGGCTCTTTCTGGCTCCACATGAACCCCTTTCTCACAATCCATGCAGGATGGACGAACACCCCTGATGATCGCATCTCTGGGTGGTCACGCAGCTATCTGCTCACAGCTGCTGCAGAGAGGCGCCCGAGTTAATGTGACTGACAAGGATGACAAGTAAGCCCTCCCCGTGTTTGCACACCCATATTCAGACTGACCAATGTAGAAGGAGACAGTGGGCAAAGTGTGTGTGTGTGTGTGTGTGTGTGTGTGTGTGTGTTGAGGAGAAGTTCTGGGAACCCTCCCTTCCTCCCAGAGAAGGTTCAGAAGAGCTTGCCTGCTACCACTGTCTTTTTCCCAGTAAGTGACCTCAGAAGTAGAATCCATCCTTCTGGACACATTGGCTCAATTTACTGGTTTTCAAACTCTTTCCTAAGCAATGGGATTCTTTTTTTCCCCATAAAATTTTATGTAGAACCTTAATATATAAAACATAAAAATGAGACCAGCAGATGGCATAATGGTTATGTTGCTGAACTCCCATGTTTGGATCATAGTTTGAGTCCTAGACCAGGAGGCTTAAGACTCACTCTGGGCACATGTGTATGAGTGCCCAAAATTCTGAGAGGAGACTGGTAGAGAAGGGATTGTAGCAGGGCCATATTCCCTGGGGAGGTGATTTCTCACTTTTCATCGTTAGGTCTCTGTCTCTATAGCAAGTACATGTGTCCTATAGCAAAAGTCTCTCTTTGAAAAAAAACAAAAACAAAAACAACATTTGAAAAGTTCTGGTCTATGGGCCAGCAGTTGGTGCAGAAGTTAAGGCAATTAGATCCTACATGGCCAACTGCACTGTTTGAGTGCCAGACCTGGTGGCTTGACAGTCACACCAGGCACACGTGCATGTATGCCCAGAATCTCAGGAGAATGGAGGAGAAGGGATTGTGGCATGGCTATCCCCCCTGGGGAGTGATTTCTCACTTTCCTTCTCTTTCTGTTTCACTCGAGTGAGTGCACACACTATAGAAAGTAAAAAGAAAAAGAAAAAAAAAAAAAAAAAGAGAGGGGTAAAAAAAGAAAAGAAAAAGCTGGCAGGGGCCATGGTGGTTGAGGGGGCTGGACTCTCATGTGGCTGACTACAGTCTGATTTCTGAACCTGGCAACTTGCTTTCTCACTTTCTTTCTCTGGTCAAGTTAAAAAATAATAATTAATTGGGATCAGCAGTTGGCATAATGGCTATGTTGCTAGACTCCCATGTAGCTGACCGCAGTTCAAGTCCCAGACATGGTGGCTTAAACTCACACTGGGCATGTGTGCGTGTGTGCCCAAGATCCTGAGAGGAGAATGGAGGAGAAGGGATTGTGGTGTGGCCATTCCCCGTGGGGGGGTGATTTCTCACATTCTGTCTCTCTGTCTCTCTCTGTCTTTCTGGCGAGCTCACACGCCCTATAGCAAAAAACTCTCAAAAATTTAAGAAAAATAATTATTTTTTAAAGAATTATTTTATTTAACTTTATTTATTTTTATTTACTTATTTTTTAACTTGACCAGAGAGGGAGAGGGAGGGAGGGAGAGAAAGAAAGTGACAAAGCAAGTCTCCAGGTCTGGGACTTGAACTGTAGTCGGTCATGTGGGAGTCCTGTGCCCTTAACCACCATACCACCTACTGGCCCCAACTAAATCATTCTTTTTTCTTTAAAGAATTCTTTTATTTAGCTTTATTTATTTTTATTTAAATTTGACCAGAGAGGGACAGAGAGAGAGAGAGAGAGAGAGAGAGTGAGAAGGCAAGCTGCCCGGCCTGGTGCTCGAACCGCAGTTGGCCATGTGGGAATCCAGTGCACTTAACCACCACATCACTTTTTGGTCCCAAATAAATAATTCTTAAAGAAAGAAAAGTGCTGTCTTGCTATTCTGGCCTAAAGCTTTGTCATTGTCAGGTTGATCTGTTATTCTCCTGACTCCACTGAGTGAGAATTTACTCTGAGAAGTAAATTTCTAGACCTAGAACTCTTAATACTCTGAGGAAAAGCTATGCTCAGATTCATCTCAACCCACAGATCGGCTCTGATCCTGGCCTGTGAAAAAGGCAGTGCTGAGGTGGCTGGATTGCTCCTGAGCCACGGAGCAGATGTGGGCACAGTGGACAGCACGGGGCACGATGCTCTGCATTACGCCCTGAACACAAAGGACAAGGCACTGTGGAGGCTGCTACGACAGGCCCTGAACCGGCGACGGCGGGGAGGTAAAGCCCTGTGGTAACTTCAAGATTCACCTCGAGGGCCAGATCTGTGGTGCAGTGGTAATTCACTGCTCAAGAGACGCTGGATTCCACATGGTGAATGTAGCTCGAATCCCAGCCTGGCCACTCTGAAGCATGCTGGGCATGCAAGCTCAAGATCTGAAGGACTGGAGGTCCATGAGAAGGGGATCATGGCATGACCAGACCCTGGTGTCTCTCTCACTCTCACATGCTCTATCACAAACAAAGAAAAACAAAAACAAAAACAAGGTTCTCCTTGATGGCCATAGGATTGAAGAAGTTTCTTAGAATTCCATTTGTTCCCATGGAAGTAGCTCATCTGACAAATAATTGTCACTTTATTCAAGAGTCTACTTATTTATTGCAGCCTCTATGGGGTGACACCAAATTCTCAAAAGCATGCTCACAAAATTCTTTCATGTAGCTTTATCTCTCTAGGAGGGCAACTCTAGCTAGTGTTGTTGCTCAAGTCTATAACTTATACCAATATTTGTGTGATTTGTTTGCCAATCTCTGTCTCCCTTACTAGACTGTCAGCCCCTCAGGAGACAGTCCACTTCTACTCTGTTCACCATTGAGGTCCCAGTGGCTAGTACAGTGTCTGGCATAGTGACTAATAAACAAGTGAACAAAATGAATGAGCTAGCCTATCTCTGGGATGGGAAACCAAAATTCCTGGATACTCAGGGACCCATTGAACAGAAGTTGCCCCTGGGACTAGGAAGATGTGTGGTGAGGGTTATCACACTGAGGTGCCTTGCCTTAGAGAAAATTTGAAGACAGAGTTCAGCCTAGAAGCACATCAGATCTGTCTTGTCTCTCATTTTCTCCATATCTTTTCTTACAGGTCAGAGTCTAGTTCAACACCCAGATCTTGTATCCCAGGTAAGATCCTAAGTACCTCCACCTTCTTTTGCTTCTCATTGGGACCATCTTCCAGTGGTCCTTGGGGTATCAAGACACTCTACGACAAGAAAGGCCCTCCTGGCACTAAGTTAACTGCATGGCCTCACTCCACTATTCTGTTTTAATACAGGCCTCTCCATCTGGGTCCCAGATAGGTTCTCCACCTAAAAGCCCATGGAGAGCAGAGCCTGAGGAGGAGCAGGAGGAAGAGGAGGATGAGGACCCGTGCTCAGAGGAGTGGAGGTGGAAGTATGAAGAGGAGCAGAGGAAAGTTTCTCAGTTGGAGCAGGAGCTGGTACGAAAGACAGAGGAGTGTAAGGCTCAAGCTGCAGCCTACCTGGGCCTGGAGAACCAGATTCGAGAGCAGGTGCAGGAGCTAGGGCTCCTTTTGTCCCGACAGTCTGGCACTCCTGAGGAGGAGGGCTCTAGTCTCCGGCCTGGAGGGGATGGCATGGAGCAAGGCTGTCCCTTGTACCTGCTGGCTGAGCACATACAAGAACTAAAACAGCGACAGGCAGTGGCCACAGTAAAGCCAACATCAGATCCCAAGAAGGCTGAGGATTTGGCCCCAGGAGAAACCCAATATGAAGTACATGGGATGCCCCAACCAGAAGAACTGGCACCACTCCAGAGCCCAAGGTGTGAGATCACTGGGAAAGCCACAGGACAGCCACCAACCATCAGCAGGGAACAGACACTTAGCCCTAATTGTACTGACCAGCAGCATGCTGGCCAGAAGGAGCTGCTTCAGGCTTCAGAGGTTGAGCCAGCAGGTACAGTGACTGACCCAGTGGGTACAGCAGCCGTGAAGCAACTCCTGCTACAACTAAGGGAGGAGCTGGCGGCAGTGTGGAGAGAAAAGGATGCTGCCCGGGGGGCTTTGTCAAGACCCATCCTAGAGGGAGTCCTGGGGACTCCCCGAGCTGAGGCTGCAGCAGCTGCCTGGGAGAAGATGGAGGCCCGGCTGGAGCGGGTGCTGGTGAGGCTTGACCGAGCAAAGGCAGGACTACAGGTGGCACCTGAGGCTCCTGCTCAGGAGTCCAGAGAGAGAACCACAAGGGCAGCCCCAGCGAGCATCAGAGAGGACGAAGTGAAGGAGAAAAGGGCTCCTGGGGCCCGAGGAGAGCCCCTAGGGGCCCCTGGAGGAGAACAGGTCCCAGGAGGAGGCTTAGCAAGGGGACATCTGGAGAAGGAGGTGTCTGCACTGAGACTGAGCAACAGTAACTTGCTGGAAGAGCTGGGAGAGCTGGGACGAGAGCGGCAGCGGTTGCAGGGAGAGCTGCAGTTCCTGAGCCAGCGGCTACAGCGGGAGTTTGTGCCCAAGCCAGAGGCGCAGGTCCAGCTACAGCAGTTGCGGAGAAGTGTGGGGCTGCTGACCGATGAACTAGCCACAGAGAAGGAGGCCACAGAGAAGCTGCGGGAGCGCCTGGCCTCCCAGAGCAGCGGCCTCCGAGGGCTGTGGGACTGCCTGCCCCCAGACCTAGTGGGCAGGGGAAGTGCCCTGAGCTCTGCCGCAGAGCCCCTGGAGGAGCTGCAGGCCTGCATCCGCTCCCTGGTCGACAGGCACCGGGAGACCCAGCAGGTGCTGACTCAGCTGGAGGAGGAAAACCAGCAGCTGCGGGAGTGCCTACCCTCAGGTGGGCAGCTGGACGCCACCTTTAAGGCCCAAGTTTCCCCTCAAGTGGCTGCTCTGGAGCAAGACCTGGGGAAGCTGGAGGAGGAGCTGCGGGCTGTGCAGGCCACGATGAGTGGTAAGAGCCAGGAGATAGGGAAACTGAAGCAGCTGCTCTACCAAGCCACAGAGGAGGTGGCTGAGCTGAGGGCCCGGGAGGCGGCCAGCCTGCGGCAGCACGAGAAAACTCGGGGTTCTCTGGTGGCCCAAGCCCAAGCTTGGGGCCAGGAGCTCAAGGTTCTGCTTGAAAAGTATAACACTGCCTGCCGGGAAATGAGTCGATTGCGGGAGGCGGTGGCGGAGGAGCGCCGCAGGAGCGGGGACCTGGCAACCCGTGCAGCCGAGCAGGAGCGCCAGGCCAGGGAGATGCGCGGGCGCTCTGAGCAGTTTGAGAAGACCGCAGAGCTGCTGAAGGACAAGATGGAGCATCTCATTGGGGCTTGCCGGGACAAGGAGGCCAAGGTGAGCCACAGAGGCCGCTGTAGAGAACGCTCCGTGTGTTTAGGGGTTTGCTAATCTGAATCTAGCAACCCTCCATTGATCAGATGATATCCCAAACAGAGCACCTATAATCATTTGCAGGCCCAACACCAAGTTTCCTGGGTCTGAGGGGGTTTAGGGTTGAAGCTGGTGAGGTAGGGTGTGCAGGTAAGGTGTGTATAGCATTTGGCTCTCAGGGTTCAGAAGCAGTGCACTCAGGGCTACCACCAGGGGCACACCGCCGTTTCCTAGCATTTTTACTTAGTGTAGACCTGGGAAGAGACCTAATAGTATGATGAGTGGCTGTGGTTTTGCTGAAGTTTTGAGGCACTAACTCAGGGACTAGGTGTTAAACAAAAGGAGCCCTAGCTATAGCGTCTTTTCTCTCTTCCAACTTCAGAGTGGCTTCTGTGAAATATTTCCGTTAGCAAAGAGGGCACCAGTGCAAAGAAAAAAAAACCTTGAAAATCACTTTTAAATACCAGAGGTTCCTGGGACCAGCAGATGGCGTAATGGCTATGTTACTGGACTCCCATATAATTGACCACGTTTCAAATCCTGGACCTGGTGGCTTAAACTCACGCTGGGTTTGTGTGTGTGCATGCCTAAGATCCTGAGAGGAGAATGAGGGAGAAGGGATTGTGGTGTGGCCATGCCTCCCTTTGGGGGTGATTTCTCTCTTTCTGTCTCTCTGGCGAGTGCACATGCCCTATAGCAGAAACCTCTAAAAAAAATACCAGGGGTTCATAATGTTTGCTCTAAAAGTGTGAAATCTACATGTTTCTATGAGACCCATTTTATGAATTCTAAATAATCAATTTACCAATGAATTTAATAATTCTAGAACTACCTGTGAAATAAATTCGGACTATTTTTTTAAAAGACAGATTTTTGCTATAGGGCACGTGTGCTCACAACAGACAGAAAGCACCTCCCAGGGGAGATGGCCATGCTGCAATCCCTTCTCCTCCAGTTTCCTCTCAGGATTTTGGGCATGCATGCACATGTACCCAGAGTGAGTTTTAAGCCACCAGGTCTGGGACTCAAACTGTGGTTGACTATGTGGTAGTTCAGCAACGTTACCATTACTCCAACTACTGGTTCCCAAACTTACTAAAACTTGTATACCTGATCAAATTTTAAATTATTGAAAAATATAAGCATATACATTTTATATAGTATATAGAGTGCATAAAAATACTAGGATCGTTGGAGTAGAGTTAATGAAAGAAAGGAGGGATTTTGTGTTGTGTGGAAGGAGATGAAAATAGACAAATGGGCAAAGGGAAGTAAGTGTAGTAGTTAAGAATATAGTCTCTGGGACAACAGATGACATAATAATTACATCACTGGACTCCCACACAGTCGACCATGGTTTGAGTCCTGGAACCGGCAACTTAAAACTCATGCTGGGTTCATGTGCATGCATGCCCAAAATCCCAAGAGGAGAATGGAGGGAAAGGGATTGCAGCATGGCCATCCCCCCCAGGGGATGATTTCTTGCTTTCTATCTCTCTGTCTCTCTCTGGTGATCACATGTGCCCTATAGCAAACATTTCTCTTAAAAAAATATATACACACACACACACACACACACACACACACACATGAGAGAGAGAGAGACAGGACTGAGGTATTCTGAATGTTCAAAACATACTGGTTTGATCTTTGGCAAGCTATTTAACATCACTAAGCCTCATTGTTTCATCTATAAAAAGATGGTAAATAAAGTATACAGGACATAGGAAATGTAAAATTGTTTGTTGACGATAACATGTATGTTGATGTGCTTGATTGAGCCAATATACAGTGTATTCTGGATGGGAAATCTCATTTTGTTTGCTGTGATGATGTATAGTGAATGAATGTAAATAAATAAATTTAAAGAAAAAAATAAGATAGTAATAAGGTGATTTTGAGTATTACATTAAATAAGTTCTTTTTCCTAAGATGTTTGCCATAGAATACATTCAGCAGAGAGAGAAAGAGAGAGAGAGAGAAAGTGAGAAACCAACCCCACAGGGAAGATGGCCATGCTGCAATCCCTTTTCCTCTATCCTCTCAAGACTTTGGACGCACACGCACATGCACTTGGTGTGATCCTCAAGCCTTCAGGTCTGAGAATTGAATTGCAGAGTCATCTGTGTGGGATCCAGCACCTTAAATATCATGCCACCTGCTGGCCCTATTAAGTTTTTTGGTTTTTTTGTTTTTTTTTTTAGTTATTGCTATAGGGCACATGCACTCACTGGAGAGAGATGGAGATAAATGAGAGAGAAAGTGAAAAATCACCCTTCAGGGGGGCATGGCCACACTGCAATCTCTTCTCCTCCATTTTCCTCTCGGAATTTTGGGTATGCATGCACACATACTAGGTATGTTTTTCAAGGCTCCAGGACTCAAACTGGTCAGTCAGCCATGTGTGATACAGCCACTTTAAACTCTGCACCACCTGCTGGCCCTAAATAAGATATTTCATTTAAAGCAATCAGAGCAGGGAGCAGGAAGTGGCACAGTAGTAACACAATTGGGATCCACATGGGAATGATCCTGGGTTCATGTCCTGGGACTTCCCTGAACATATTCATGCTTGTGATCCTGGCTAATTGTGTGAAGACCCAGTTGAGGGTGCCTCTTTCTGTTTTTCTCTCTCTCATGGAAGAAATAAATAATTAAAATTAAATATATATATATATATATCATATATATATATATTTTTTTTTTTCTTGGAGAGGTTTTGGCTATAGGGTGCGTGCGCTCGCCAGACAGACAGAGAGAGACATAGAGACAGAAGGCGAGAAATCACCCCCCAGGGGGGATGGTCACGCCGCAATCCCTTCTCCTCCATTCTCCTCTTGGGATCTTGGGCACGGACGCACACACGCTCATCGTGTGCTTAAGCCACCGGGTCCGGGACGCGAACCGCGGTCGACTACGTGGGAGTCCAGCAACATAGCCATTATGCTAGCTGCTGGTTCTCTAAAATGTAAAAATATTCAGAACAATTTTTGGCACATGGTAATTAAAGATAGCTTTTAGTATTTCTTCTTCCACTGTTCTTAGTATTGTTGGCTCCCATGAACCATATCTGTACTTCTACCGCACAAGCCTCAAAGACTCATCTCCATGTCCCTCTGTGGTGGACAGCCAGAAGTACATTAGGATCCAGAACTGAGTAAACAGCAGGGACCATGGAGTCAAAGAAGTCTTGGTTCAAACCATGATTTCATCTCTTTGTAATTTTGACAAGCTCTTTACCTCAGGCTTCTTATCTACCAAATGTGAATAATAATACTTCAGTATTAAACGAGACAATGTGCATAAAAGTATCTGGAACATATTAAATACCAAATATAAGGAAGCTGACCTTGACCCTGGGTGCTGTCTGAGGCAGAGCAATGACTTGGGCCTCACTGGTTCCCTCCTTTATCCTTCTGCCCTCAGATCAAGGAGTTGTTGAAGAAGCTGGAGCAGCTTTCAGAGGAAGTGCTAGCCGTTCGGGGAGAAAATGCTCGCCTTGCCCTGCAGCTGCAGGTTTGTTCTGGCCCTCAGGGAAATGGCTGCTATGAGAGAAGAAGGTGGACAGTGGGAGTGATGTATGCATGGGAGACATTCTGGGAATTACAGAGGCCTGGCTGGGCAGGGTTCAGAGTGGGCCAGGGGTGGGCCAAGGGAGCATATGTGGTAAAGCTGACCACTTCACTTCGTTGCTCCTCCTACTGGGTGAGTGTGGGGATGGTGGCACATGACTTCCTGTTGATTCTCACTCCAGGATTCCCAGAAGAACCATGAAGAGATCATCTCCACTTACAGGAATCATCTGCTAAATGCTGCTCGGGTAAGCATGGTGGATCTTCGGGGAGATGGAGGCATAGATCTGGGTAGGGGGCAATGCATTTGGAGTCCCTTCTTTTCCTAGTACATTTCCCAGAAAGCAGGACCCAGTGTCAGGTTTCTGATCTCGATACTCGTTAGGTAGATTAAGAGAAGTTGTGCATGAACAAGAAGAGGAAGAGGTGTTTGCCCTTCATTTCCTTTTTAAAATGTATTGTACCTTATTGTATTTTATTCATCATCATTATTGTTATTTTTTAAATTTGATGAGAAAGAGAGGAAGTGAGAAAGTGCCAGGTCCAGGACTCCAACTGTGGTCGGCCATGTGGTAGTCGTCTAGTGCCTTAACAACCTGCTGACTCCTTGCCTTCCATTTCAATTCCCTGAACAACTGTAAGGCCTTCTTCTGTCCCCACGACCCTTTTCCAGTTTCCTCCTGAAACAACTTAACCCTAACCCTGGAAGAAGAGGTGTGGGTAGCTTGTTTCTTTATCAGGAATGACAGCGGCAAATAGAACACATTGTGTATCAGGCACTTTGCTTCATATCCCTAGTCGGAACCCTCCAGCAGTCCTGAGAAGCAGACATCATCATGTTTCTATGAAGACAGGGAAACAACCATAGAGAAGTTAGTTAGCTACTATAGGTGAGGGTAGAGTGTAAACAGCAGCCGGCTGTACCACATCTTTATCTCCTTTTGTTTCTTTCCTGCCATTGTCAGGGCTACTTGGAACAGGACGTGTACAATATCCTACAGCGAATCCTCAGAATACAGGAGGAGTGAGGTAGCCTTGCCGTATGCCCTCAGGGACATGGGTTTCTCAGTTTCAAGTAGTGGGTGATGAGGGAAGAAGCTTGGGAGAGAGGAATTTGGGAAAGGAGGCTTTCAGAAGAAAACCAGACTCTTCTTTTAACTGCAGTAGCTGACACTGAGGACTCCTGTGGGGGCAAAGAGCATTTGGGATGAGGTTAACTGAGAAATACAATATGAAGGGACTTCATAAAGTTTATGGGAAAATGAAATTAAAGGACAACTTTATTTTGGTGCAAAAAATAGAAATTCATGCATATTTTTCTGTAATATGTGCATTTTCAGTGAACTTTTTTGAATACCCCTCATATAAGAAACCACTGGGTAGAGTATGGAATCAGTGAGTGGATAGACTAAGGAGGTGACCTGTGGGGCAAAGACTGGAAAGAGGCTGAGTGACAATCCAAAAGACAAATGTGGGAAGCCGGCGAAAGACGAGTTAGATAGTTGTCCCCTAGAGTGAAGCTCTTCCTTCACTTCCATACCATTCATTCAAAGGGCAGTTACCCCCCAGTCTTCTCTCCACCCCATGCAGGTGCCTCTTCTCCAGGCCAGTTAGGTGAGGGTCCCTTTAGCGTATTGACAATGGGTGGGAGGAGACTGAGGATATAAAAGTGTGTGTATTTATCCTTGAATTTCTTCTTTCAGGGAATGAGAACATCGGTTGGCAGAAGCTCCATCAGGCCTTAGGGGGTGTGGGGAGGTGGTCACTAGGGGTAGTGTGGGGAGCTTCACCTGACATTATGGACCAAAGACCTGAGCACCTGGACCCTGGAATCAGCATGGATGAGATCAGAGGATGTGTAGTAGAAGCCAGCTGTATGGAAAATAAAGCAGGAGGCAGGGTGGTGCTGAATATCATTGTTGTTTCTTTTTTTCTATCTAAAGGAGTAGGGGAAAAAATCTTCATTTTCTTAAAAGATTTATTGTTTAATTTTATTTATCATTATTATTATTTAATTTGCTATAAGGCATACCGGCTCACCAAAGAGAGACAGAGAGAGGGGAAGTGAGAAAGTAAGCCACCAGGTCCAGGACTTGAACTGAAGTCTGCCATGTGGGAGTCTAACACCTTAACCACTATGCTACCTGCTGGCCCCTCTTCATGTGTTTTCTTAAAAAATTTTTTTTCAGGAGCCAGCAGGTGCTGTGGTAGTTAAAGATGCTGGACTCCCACATGGCTGACCATAGCCAGTGGGAGTCCAGACCTAGTGGCTTGCTTTCTCACTCACCTTCTCTCTGATCAAACTGGAAAATAATAATAAATAAAATTAAATAATTGTAGAACTTTTTTCCTTTCAAAATAGGCTTCATTTATTTATTTAATCTTCCAGATGTGTGTGCTTGCTGGAGAGAGACAGAAAGTGTGAAAGCAGCCCCCAAGGGGATAATTTCTTCACATTCCTTCTTTCCCATTTCTTTCTCCTTTTGGGATTCTGAGCATACATGCACATGTGCCTGGCATGTTTTTCAAGCTGCTTGGTCTGGGACTTGAACTGTGCAGTTGACCACTGTGCCACTGACTGACCTCTAGACCATTTTTTAGAGCAGTTTTAGGTTCCCAGCAAAATTGAGCAGAAAAGTACATATATTTTCCACATATTCCCTGCCCCCACATGTGCACAGCCTCCCCATTATCAATATTCCTTACCAAAATGGTACATTAGTTATGACTAATGAGACTACATTGTTCTTTCTCTCTCTCTCTTTTTTTTTTTTTGAGAGGTTTTTGCTACAGGGTGCGTGTGCTCGCCAGAAAGACAGAGACAGAGAGACAGAAAGCAAGAAATCACCCCCTAGGGAGGATGGTCACACCGCAATCCCTTCTCCTCCATTCTCCTCTCGGAATCTTGGACATGCACACATGCACACACATGCGCCCGGCAGGAGTTTAAGCCACTGGATCTGGGACTCGAACGGTGGTCGGCTACATGGGAGTCCAGTGACATAGTCCACTACACCAACTGCTGGTCCCCCTACATTATTCTTATACTTCATCAAAACCTTGGTCATAATTCATACATGAATGGGTTAGGACCCAGATTTTGAAAAACAACCCTTCTTAAAATGAAATTTGATATTCTTTTCTTTCTCAAATCTATCTCTTATCACTACTACTCTAATCTTTTTTCTCTACATTGGGACTCCTGAATCCATGCTTTTTTAAGAAGGGGAGATTGAGAGATCTAGGTTTTCTTCAAGATGTACAATCTAAAACGGTCTACCATGTATTAAATGGTATATCTAGATTTGACACACATGGTCTCATGTGGTCACTGTTACTTGCCCCAGGTGCAAAGAGGGATGCAAGGTCTGATTCCTGGGAAAAGGTTGAAGAGCTACCCAGAGTTGGCTTCTTCCTTCTGGTTCTGTTTCCAGACTGAAAAAAATTCTTCTCCGGGTCACTTCCCCTTGGTATCTTCCCCTTCCTGCCCCTCTACCAGCCAGACTGCTAGGTGAGAACGAGGCAGTGAGTTCCTCCAAGATCTGGAACAGGCTGATCCCTCCCCATTCCTTCTCTCAGCCCGCCCTCTGCTGGGTTATGCTGGGTCAGGCAGCAGTGGTTTGGCAAGAGAGACTGGGTTGAGAGGAGAGAGAGTGTGTATGTGAGGGCGGGGGTGCTGACACGGAAAGCAGGGGGCTACACAAGGGCTGCAAAATTTGGCTCAAGAGGAAAAAGCTGTTGAGATGTGTAGACCAGTACCTAGAAAAGGTGTAGGTCAGCTTTGGCATTTGAGTGGATGGGCACAGGACTGCTTTAAGGATGAGAGAATGGACAGAGGAGGGAGAAGGGGTGCGGCTGCCAGAGGAAGAGCATCAAAGGGGTCTGGTCATTCATTAAGGAGAACAGAACTACTCTTTCCATTCGTGCTCTCAGAGAGGCCAAGGAAGTGCTCTCAGAGTGGCCAAGGAATATCAAAGGATCGTTAGATTCCTCCTTGTATGTGGGGTCTGGGGTGGGAAGAATAAAGAAACTGCGGAAGAGTCAGAGATGGGGAAATGATTTGGCTAAGCTCAAATGTGAGTCAGGAAACAGCTTTGGTAATGGAAGCCAGGCCTCTGGCTCCCTCTGGGCCCCTGGCAGCAGATCCCAGGACGGCTGAGCTGTGGGAGTGGTGAGTGATGCTAACGCTGACTTGGAAACTTCCCTAGCCCCTGCTTTTCCCAGTCTCCCTCCATACAACTCCACAAACTGTTAAACCGGTAACTCTAAGCGAGAAAATTATAATTTCATAATTTTTTTTTCAGAACCATCAGGTATAGTGGTTAAGGTGCTGGACTCTCACGTAGTCAACTGCAGTTGGAGTCCTGGACCCAGCAGCTTGAAATTCATGCCAGGTACGTGTGTTTGTGCGCCTAAAATCCTGAGAGGAGAATGGAGGAGAAGGGAATGTGGTGTGGCCATCCCCCTTGGGGGGGTGATTTCTCACTTTCTGTCTCTCTGTCTCTCTCTGTCTTCCTGGCGAGTGCATGCGCCCTATACCAAAATCTCTCTCTCTCTCAAAAAAAAATTTTTCCCCCAAAGTAACTCTAATCCCAATGTTCTCTCTAGTCCTCCTGAGGTCTCTGTTTAATAGGACTTTCATAGGGACTTATTTATTCCTGTTTTACCCCCCACATCCCCCAGGCCTCAATGTCTATGTGTGGATGAAATGTAAAGCTTGATGAGACATGATGGGTTCAGACTATGTCTTAGAATGTTCCCTTTTCCCCCCTAGTTTTTCCTATAGGATGTGTGCACTCACCAGAGAGAGACAGAGAGGAAAAGTGAGAAATCGCTGCAATCCCTTCTCCATCTTCCTCTCAGGATTTTGGGCACACACGCACAAGCACTCAACATGATTTTTTTTTTTTTTAGAGGTTTTCGCTATAGGGCGCGTGCACTCGCCAGACAGACAAAGAGAGACAGAGAGACAGAAAGCGAGAAATCACCCCCCAGGGGGGGATGGTCACACTGCAATCCCTTCTCCTCCATTCTCCTCTCGGGATCTTGGGCACACTCGCCCGGCGTGAGTTTTAAGCCAATGGGTCCGGGATGCAAACCGCGGTAGACTATGGGGGAGTCCAGTGACATAGCCATTACACTAACTGCTGGTTCCCCACTCAGCATGATTTTCAAGTCACTGGGTCCAGGACTAGAATTGTGGAGTTGGCTATATGGGATCTAGCTGCATTAATCTCCACGTCACCTGCTGGCCCTACAATGCCCTTAATCTGGAACTTGGTTCTGATTCTGTGTCTCTCCTTGGTAATTAATTAAACAGACTTAAAAAATATTCATTCATTTATTTTAATTTGACCAGAGAGAGACAGAGACACACAGAGAGAGAGAAAGTGAGAAAGCAAGCCACCAGGTCCGGGACTTAAACCATGGTTGGCCACATGGGAGTGTCCAGTGCCTTAACCACCATGCCACTTGTTGGTCCCTAAACAGACTTTTTAAGGAGTCTACCATATAGGAACAACACAGAAAAGGTCCTTGTCCTCATGGAGTTTGTGTGCAAGACCAGATTCAGGTGCTCTGGTTCCCTCGTAGAGATACTAGAATTTATAATCTCAAAGTAGCTTCGTTTTTTTTTTTTTTTTTTTTTTTTTTTTTTTTTGGGGTTTTTTTTTTGGGGTGGTTTTGTTGGTGTCTGTGAGTGTGTGTGTGTGTGTGGACAGAGGACAGAGAGAGACAGTGAGACAGAAAGTGAAAAACCACCTCTCAGGGGGGATGGCCATGCCGCCATCCCTTCTCCTCCATTCTCCTCTTAGGATCTTGGGCACACACTCACACACACCCAGTGTGAATTTAAGCCACCGGGTCCGGGACTTGAACCGTAGACGACTACGTGGGAGTACAGCGACATAGCCATTACTCTAACTGATGGTCCTGACCTCAAAGTAGCTTTTAAAGGAGAGTCCTCCTTCATGAAATCATTAGGCATCAAGATGAGGTTGACCGTCTTTAAAATTTTTACAGATTGGTCTGTTCTCTCTTTGAGGTAACCCTTCTATTTTTCTTTCTTAGTAACAGTTCTTCCTCTTGGAGGAAGGAATGAAACCTATCTCCTCCTAAGGGGCTGTTCCACCTATGGAGTAGTCTGCTGTGTACACTTTCCTTAATAAACTTATTTTCTCTGTCTAAAAACAGAACAAAACATATGGCTTTATTGAGTATAACTGGCACACAATAAACTGCATGTATTTAGAGTGTACAATTTGGTAAGGATTGTCAGATGTATATACCCATAATACCATCACATAGCAACAGTGGTGGTGTGGTGGTTAAGGCACTGGATACAACATGGCCAAGTGCGTGGTTTGAGTCCTGGACCCGGTGGCTTGAAAAACACGCTGGTATAAGTGTGTGCCTGAAAACCCCAGGAGAGTGGAGGAAGAATTGCAGAGTGGCAATAGGGATGATTTCTCACTTCCCCTCTGTTTCTCTCTGTCTCTTTCCAGGCAAGTACACGTGCCTTATGGCAAAACTTTTTTTAAAAAAATTTATCTAAATTTATGTATTATTATTATTTAAATTTGCTATGGGACACATACAGTCACCAGAGAGAAAGAGAGAAAGTGAGAAGGCAAGCCACCAGGTTTGGCACTCAAACTGCGGTCAGCCATATGAGAGTCCAGCGCCTTTCACTTCCACACCACCTGCTACCTGGCAAAATTCTTAAAGACAAAACAAAACCCATGACTTCCCAAAGTTCCTACCTCCATCTCTTTTTTATCCTCTCTACCCTCTTTTCCTAGCAACAACTGAAAATTCTAGAAAATACAAACTAATCCATAGTTTTTGTCTAGAGGACTAAACAAAAAAAGTAAACTCAGAGCCTGATGAGGACTCAGGTGTTAGCAGTAGTTGAGAGGTGGAACCAAATACCAGAGCCTAAATTGATCCAGAATGCCAGGAAAGCATGGCATCTTCCCTAGAGTCAAAAACCACGAAATAGTTGAATATGGCCCAGATCAACAGGTATGGTACATGGGATTAACGGTAGGCTGGCACCTTTAGTCTTATAGCTTGGCTGGAGTCCCATAGGAAGATTTATACTAAAGGCTTAAGTCAAATGAGGGAGTCATCTCTATGGTTTGTTAAAGCACTTTTTGAGTATGCCAATTATAGATTTATCGCCAGTCATCTCTGTTTCTTGACTATAAGCTCCTGTGAGGCTTTTGTGTCCTCAGCATCTAACAGTCCCTGATCTGTACTCAGATACATATCAATGGAACAAATCATATTACTTAGGGCCAGCCGGCTATACAAAGCTGTTTTTCCAGTAGTCAGTATGAGTACCCTGCCCTAAAAGTGGTATTTTCATGGACATAGGAACAGATTTACCCTGGGTCCTGCGTGTGGGTTATCAGCTTGGTTGAGACAGGGCCTCCGGAAGGTCCAAGCGTTTGGAGGATGGAAGCGTTTGGAGGATGGAGAGAAGACAGTTCAGAGGGTAGCAAAAAGATCCCTTTTGTGAGAAACAAAACCCAAACCCAAACCACCTTCCCTCTATTGGCCTTCAGCTACACCAAAGGTGTGGGATCTCTGGTGACGGTAAGTGGGGTAGGAAGTGGAGGCCCACGCATAGAGCTAGGGTTCAGGACACTCATTGAGCAAGCAGCCCAGGCTTTACCCCAAGAAGGGAGAAGTTTCTTTCCAAGAACCCTCCATGCAGAGGCTCTCTGGTCCACACTCTCTAATTAGCAGCATTTCTCCACCCTAAGCGCGTACATCAGCACGAGGGGTCATAGACATATTGAGAACGACGCGATCCAAGAATCTGGTCTCTCCGGATCACTCACAAGGACGAGGTAATCGCTCCAGCGCCCGGCTCGGAGTCCCGCCCTCTCCCCTGTGGCCCCGCCCCCTCTCCCCTTCAGGCGGTCCGGCTGGCTTACCCCGGAGGGCCTTTCACTTCCACACCACCTGCTACCTGGCAAAATTCTTAAAGACAAAACAAAACCCATGACTTCCCAAAGTTCCTACCTCCATCTCTTTTTTATCCTCTCTACCCTCTTTTCCTAGCAACAACTGAAAATTCTAGAAAATACAAACTAATCCATAGTTTTTGTCTAGAGGACTAAACAAAAAAAGTAAACTCAGAGCCTGATGAGGACTCAGGTGTTAGCAGTAGTTGAGAGGTGGAACCAAATACCAGAGCCTAAATTGATCCAGAATGCCAGGAAAGCATGGCATCTTCCCTAGAGTCAAAAACCACGAAATAGTTGAATATGGCCCAGATCAACAGGTATGGTACATGGGATTAACGGTAGGCTGGCACCTTTAGTCTTATAGCTTGGCTGGAGTCCCATAGGAAGATTTATACTAAAGGCTTAAGTCAAATGAGGGAGTCATCTCTATGGTTTGTTAAAGCACTTTTTGAGTATGCCAATTATAGATTTATCGCCAGTCATCTCTGTTTCTTGACTATAAGCTCCTGTGAGGCTTTTGTGTCCTCAGCATCTAACAGTCCCTGATCTGTACTCAGATACATATCAATGGAACAAATCATATTACTTAGGGCCAGCCGGCTATACAAAGCTGTTTTTCCAGTAGTCAGTATGAGTACCCTGCCCTAAAAGTGGTATTTTCATGGACATAGGAACAGATTTACCCTGGGTCCTGCGTGTGGGTTATCAGCTTGGTTGAGACAGGGCCTCCGGAAGGTCCAAGCGTTTGGAGGATGGAAGCGTTTGGAGGATGGAGAGAAGACAGTTCAGAGGGTAGCAAAAAGATCCCTTTTGTGAGAAACAAAACCCAAACCCAAACCACCTTCCCTCTATTGGCCTTCAGCTACACCAAAGGTGTGGGATCTCTGGTGACGGTAAGTGGGGTAGGAAGTGGAGGCCCACGCATAGAGCTAGGGTTCAGGACACTCATTGAGCAAGCAGCCCAGGCTTTACCCCAAGAAGGGAGAAGTTTCTTTCCAAGAACCCTCCATGCAGAGGCTCTCTGGTCCACACTCTCTAATTAGCAGCATTTCTCCACCCTAAGCGCGTACATCAGCACGAGGGGTCATAGACATATTGAGAACGACGCGATCCAAGAATCTGGTCTCTCCGGATCACTCACAAGGACGAGGTAATCGCTCCAGCGCCCGGCTCGGAGTCCCGCCCTCTCCCCTGTGGCCCCGCCCCCTCTCCCCTTCAGGCGGTCCGGCTGGCTTACCCCGGAGGGGGCGGCCCCAGCCCCGGCGCTGGGCCGGGCGGAGCTCCAGCCCGGGCGGAGCTGCCGCTGCCGCGTCCTGTCGCGGGACCGCGCGCCTTGCAGACCGCGGGAGCGGCGCCGAGCCCCCACTCCTAACCTCCCCAGCCCACCCCCAGAGCCTCCCGAGCCTCCTCCCCACTCCCCGCAACTGTGCTGGTAAGTCCCGCTCTCCGCACCAAACTTTCCTATCGCGAGTTTGAGTCCTCCGGACGGACGGTGAGCCACATTGTAGTCGGTGGTGTGGGGGTTGCAGGGGGTGAAGGACTGAAAACACAACCGTTCACGACTCCGTAGCTTCCCTCTAATGGATCAGAGCTCACCCATTTCCCGAGAGTTGGCAGAACTCTTGATTTTAGCTGGTTAAACTTGTAGAGGTGGAGTCGCTTCAACTTTCTGCCCCCTCCCCCTTTTCTCTGAGCTAGAACAGTTCTCGACACTTTCCCTCCATCTTTCAAGTACCTTTGGCTCCCTGAAAGCTCATCCCTCCGAGCTCTGGCGTGGCCGAGGCCCCCTCCCCGGGGCACTTCGGGCCCGCCTCCTCTGCGTTACCCTCGGGGACCCGTGGTCTTGGGGGCCGTACCCTCCCCCTGGATCTACCCATCTGGCCAGCGGGCTGGAGACGAGCAGGGGTTGGGTCCGGCTGTGGAGGGAGGGGCTGAGGCTGGGGCCTGTCCGAAGCCGGGCGGGCGGGGCCGGGAAGGGGAGGTGTAGGGGGCCGGACGGGGCGGAGCAGGCTGCATTTGCGGCCGGCGCTGGGGTGGAGAGTTGTGCGCCGGTCCCTGGGCCTGAGCTCGGGCTCGGGCTAGGGCGCCTGCGATGTCTCAAGATGGCGGAGCTGGGCGAATTAAAGGTACCGGCCCCCTCCCCCATCCCCGCCTGGACCGAGCCCGGCGGTGCGCCGAGTCGAGGGAGCCATCGAGCCTGGGTGCGGAGGGCTCCGGTGGGCGCAGGAGACGGGGCAGG
>NW_006160042.1:387717-396154 GCF_000334495.1 Tupaia belangeri chinensis
TAGTAGGGGTCGGGTTGGGGAGAAAAGCTGCTGGGGAGGCGTAGGGGGCGAGCGGATCAGGGCCAGGAGATGCGACAGTAGGGGGCAGACGTAGGGATAGGTCTGGGGGACAGATGTAGGGAGGCTCCTGGGGAAAATGCAGCCGCGAGGCTGGCGGCTTTGGGGTTGCTCTTGGGATCTGAGCCTTGCAAGTACCAGTGGACCGCTGAGATGTAGGGGCGGGGCGGGGCGGGCGGCACCTGGAGGGGTGGGGCAGGAGCATCCTGGAGGCTGGAAGGCAGGTCCTACCCTAGGAGCCTGGCTTTGGGCAGAGACAGAGGAATGTTAAACTATGGCATAGAAAGGAGGGAAGTTACAGCAAAGCTAGTGGAGAAATAAACACTGGACAGAGGAACAAGTTTTTCATCACATCCCTCAAAAGCCGTCCAAGACAAAGCCTCTTAGATTGGAGGAATTGTGGGGCTGGCAAGGCCTGCCCATGACAGTCACCTCACGATTTACAGAAAGGAGTCCTTCCAAGGAGCGAGCTCTCTTCCCGCTGCCACAGAGTCTTGAGCGTAACTACATCTGAGGACATGGAACTTCAACCACTGGTCCTGGTCCGTCCCCTGCCTCCTGGCTTTGTTTTGCCCTTTGATGGAGCTATCATCCTGGGCAGACTCCCTGCAGAGGCGCTTGCTATTCTGTGCCCTGACTTGGGGCGTTCCTCGCACTCTCAAGGGCTCTGTTTAGAGTTATGCCTTCTTCTCTTCTACCTCATGAGGGTGTGTGTGGGTGGAATCACTTACTTCATGTAAGAGAGAAGCAGGTTATTAGTCCTTGGCGGCTGGTGTATAGAGACAGGGTACCTGGACTCAGTGACTCACTGTCAACCCCTTCTGCTGCTCCTCCCCAAGTGTTGGTCCTATTTCCTCCCAGAAAAATAGGACTAAGGGAGAGTGGTCATGAAAATGATGCCGAGAAAAGATTTTGGGGGTTTATGAGCATTGAGCCTTGACCTGAAAACCCTGTCTACAAAAGCTTCAGAGGCTTGGGGAAAAAGAGTGAGGTGGATTGAGGTGGTGGGGAAGGGTAGGCAGGGACACAACCACTGAGCCACCTGGTCCCTTTCTTCCCTGTGAGGCTGTCTGGCCTGAATCCTCTCTTCTCTCCCTGTCTCCCTGTGTCCCATCCTCTGCCCAGGAGGCTGGGATGGTTCTGAGAGGCTGACAAAGAGCAAGAGGAGATAAGCAGCTTACAGGAGAGCCTAGGCTATAGGCAGGGATGGAAGTAGGGGCCACAGTGGAATCAGAGGTGTGTCTGAGGATGGCTGCTGACTGCTACCCTCTATCCCCCCTCTGGCCCCCTTCTAGGCCTGGAGACGTAAGGTTGTTCAGGGGTGGGGGCAGGGGGGCAGTAAGCCTGACCTGAGGGTTGCTAAAATGGGCAGAGATGTCCCTTCGGCCAGGTCGGCCGCCTGGTAGTAATCTGCTAGCTACACAGCATCTTTCTGAGCAGTGCTGGGCAGAAAGAGGCTCTGCCCACCTGGCAGCTCTGCCCACTTGGCAGCTCAGCCCCAGTGTCTTTGGCTGGACAGGTCTGCCCAGGGAGGATTCTCAAGGTTTTGTTTTTCTCCACAGCACATGGTGATGAGTTTCCGGGTGTCTGAGCTGCAGGTGCTCCTTGGCTTTGCTGGCCGGAACAAGAGTGGACGCAAGCACGAGCTCCTGGCCAAGGCCCTGCACCTCCTCAAGTCCAGCTGTGCCCCCAGTGTCCAGATGAAGATAAAGGAGCTTTACCGCCGACGCTTTCCCCGGAAGACCCTGGGGCCCTCTGACCTTTCTCTGCTCTCTCTCCCGCCTGGCACCTCTCCTGTAGGCTCCCCTGGTCCTCTAGCTCCCATTCCCCCCACCCTGTTGGCCCCTGGCACCCTGCTGGGCCCGAAACGTGAGGTGGACATGCACCCCCCTCTGCCCCAACCTGTGCACCCTGATGTCACCATGAAACCATTGCCCTTCTATGAAGTCTACGGAGAGCTCATCCGGCCCACCACCCTCGGTATGGCTTTCTGTGGTCCCTCAGTCTTCCTGGACTCCATGCCTCTTCTCCAAGCCTGTCGTTTTTAAGAGAGATTTTTACTATAGGGCACGTGTGCTTGCCAGAGAGAAAGAAAGTGAGAAATCACCCCCCAGAGGGGAGGGCCACACCGCAATTCCTTCTTTTCCATTTTCCTTTTGAGATTTTGGGCACGCATGCACATGCGCCTGGTATGTGTTTTAAGACATTGGTCTAGGACGCGAACTGTGGTCGACTACGTGGTAGTCCAGCAGCCTAACCATTATGCCATCTGCTGGTCCCCCCGTCCCCAAGCCTGTCTTAGACCTTAGTCCTGTGGGATCACTGACCTGGGGTGGAGGCAACTTCTGTGGCCACCTGTGCACGGGCCTGGGAATAACTGCCCCTTTGTGTCCTCAGCATCCACTTCTAGCCAGCGGTTCGAGGAAGCGCACTTTACCTTTGCCCTCACACCCCAGCAAGTGCAGCAGATCCTCACGTCCAGGTACCTGAGTCCTGCCTCACTCCTGGGTGGTTACCCCTGGACTCTGCTCTCTGCCTTCCTTCTCTTCTGCCCTGCCCTCCTCCCTGTCAGTCCTCCTATGCCTGCTTCATCTCGTTCTTTTATATGTCTCTCCTCTGTGCCCTGGACATCCAACTTCCCATCTCTTTCCATCTCCCCCTGCCCTCCGGGGCTGTATGCTGACTTCTCTCCTTTTCCCTCCATGTTCCAGAGAGGTTCTGCCAGGAGCCAAGTGCGATTATACCATACAGGTGCAGCTGAGGTGAGTTGATTCTCCCTGCCTACCCTGCTGGGCTCCTTACTGGGGTTGGGAGTGACGTAGGGATATGACAGATACTCCCGGGAGCTACCCCAGCCCTGCCACTGCCCAGCTTAGCTCTGAAGGCTACAGATACCTGTGACTGACTTTTAGGGGTTCCATGACTCCCCAGGCTCCCACCCTTTTGTTCTCTCTCATCTCTCCCCAGGTTCTGTCTCTGTGAGACCAGCTGTCCCCAGGAGGATTATTTCCCCCCCAACCTCTTTGTCAAGGTCAATGGGAAACTGTGCCCCCTGCCGGTAAATTTTCATCCCTTCTCTCGGGCTCTAACCCCTTCCTGTTTCAGTGAATAAGGATTAATTATAAACCTATTGTGGAAGAGACATGCCTTGCAGAGCCAGGCACATAGTAGGTGCTCTGTTTACTGGTGAATTAATGTATAGTGAGAGAGTATTTTCTTTTTCTTTTTTCAGTTTATTTATTTCTTCCATGAGAGAAACAGGCATCCCCAATAGGGGTCTTCATTCTGCCAACTACTCCCAGCCTGGCCAATCCAGACCATGGGTACATGTGTGCAGCCTGAACATATATATTCAGGTCTCGGGACATGAACCCACTACCTTCCCATGTGGGTCCAGTTGCATTACCACTGTGCCACTGAGTGGCTCCTAGAGAGTATAAGATAGGGCTGAACAAAGATTGTCAGAACCTGGAATAAGGCAGCTCAACCTAAAGGTTCAGGGGGAGAATTCTTAAAAGTCATGACCCAAATCAAGAGTTGGAAGAAGAGTGGTGTCCCTACTCTTCCTCCTCAAGAACTCAGTGCGTGGGTTTCTGTTTCCTTAGTCAATAAATAAGCTCTCCTTTCTCTCCAGGCGTGAACCCCACACACAGCCCTAGACAGTGCCCCAGTTTTGTGAGTCTCTGAATGGACCCCCATCCCCTTGGTCAGTGAATGAGCTGGCCTTTCCTCCAGGGAGTGAGTAGCCTGAGACGAGATGTCTTTTGTTGTTAGAGCAGAGCCTCTTCCCAGAGCCGTCCCCTCCACTGATCAGTCTCCCTTCCCCAGGGTTATCTTCCCCCCACCAAGAATGGGGCCGAGCCCAAGAGGCCCAGCCGACCTATCAACATCACACCCTTGGCTCGACTCTCAGCCACTGTTCCCAACACTATTGTGGTCAACTGGTCATCTGAGTTTGGACGGGTGAGCAAAGCTAAAGTGGGCCGCCTGGGAAAGCCTGCAGGGGATGTAGGGGAGCCACCCAAAATCTGGGGTTGGGGAAAAGTCTTCTTTCTGGGTCTCTGCCTTTAGCCCACTGTCACTGGCCCTCATGGGACAAAAGGGGGTGATGGTGTATGAGCAGCAGGGGCTAATTGTCTCCCCCCAACTCCAAGTAGAATTACTCCTTGTCTGTGTACCTGGTGAGGCAGTTGACGGCAGGGACCCTTCTACAAAAACTCAGAGCAAAGGGTATCCGGAACCCAGACCACTCCCGGGCACTGAGTGAGTAACAGCCTTCCCCTTCTTGACCCTCTCATCTGGATCCAAGTATTCCTGGCCCTCCAGCCATCGTCACCAAACTAAGTGACAGCTCATTTCCCCTCTCATGTGAAACCCAGCTGTCCCTCTGTACCCCTTGCCAGTCTTCATGGTTGAGAAGTCGAACCCCTTCCAGGCAGTGAGTGACACCCTTGTGTTCATAATTATATGTCTGCTTTGCATCTCATAGACCTCAGTTCCAGCCCTGTTAGAATGTGGGTTCTCTGGACTGGAAAGAACCTTAAAGATCATCTAATTTAACCCTCTCACGATGCTTCAGTTCCTTCTAGATCATCTCAAACTTAGCTACAGCATTTCCCAGCTATGTTTAAACATCTTCAGAGATGGGGAAATCTCCTCCACGCCCAACCTTCATAGTCCGGATTCCAGGCCACCCCCACGTGGCATCCCACTGGCCCTCAAAGACTCCACCCAGCTGCCTCTCAGCCACAGCTGTCCGCCGCTGGCTTCATCGACTCCGGGGCTTCCTCTAGCTGTGCTAACCACATGGTTCTGGCCTCACTCTTGTTTCAGTCAAGGAGAAGTTGACTGCTGACCCTGACAGTGAGGTGGCCACTACAAGTCTCCGGGTGTCACTCATGTGCCCGGTGGGTACAAGGGGAAATGGGAAGGGGGAGGAGGACTGGGTTAAACCTCTGGACCCAAAGTGAGGGTTCCTGGGATACTAGTGTGGGCTTTATTGGGATGAAAGTGGAGTGGAGACTAACTAGAGAACTTGCCTCGCCTCAGCTCGGGAAGATGCGCCTGACTGTCCCTTGCCGTGCCCTCACCTGTGCCCACCTGCAGAGCTTCGATGCTGCCCTTTATCTACAGATGAATGAGAAGAAGCCAACGTGGACATGTCCTGTGTGTGACAAGAAGGCTCCCTATGAATCTCTGATCATTGATGGGTAGGGCCATTCTGCTTCCGCTTACCTAGGACATCCACTGGGACCCCTTTCAATATGTTCATGTTCCCCTCACATGAACTCGTCTCACCTCTGTCCACTAGTCCAGCCCATAGCTCTCTATAAGGCACCATTACAGATGCAGTGCAGTAGCCCTCTGCATCCTTGGGTTCCATATCCACAGATTCAAACTTCAGATGCCAAGCCACGCCACTTGTTATGAAATGGGGGAAGAGGCAGCTCCCTAACAGACACCGAAGAAGCTTATGTATTTCCATTTCTATCTGATGCTGAGATTACGTACAAGTAATATAGAAACGATTTAAAGTGAATGAGAGGATGTGCAGAGGGTATATGCAAACACTGTGCCATTTTATATAAGCAACTTGAGCATCTGAGGATTTTGGTATCTGGGGGGAGGGTCCTGGGACCAAGTCCCCTAGGATATTGACTGTATATACAGGGCTCTGTGCCGAGTTCTTTGCACATGTTAGCCCCTGAATCCTCATAACATCTCTGAGAGAGGTACCATCATTACAGAAGAGGAAACAGGCTTAGGGAGAATGAGTCTTGCCTGAGGTTGTGTCATTGGTAAGGGCACAGCCAAAGTACTGACCTATTATCATACATGGCCTATTACACTACCTAGCCTCCCACTGAACATAACAATAAGATTCTTTTGAGGGCCTGGATGTGCTGATCTAACTTTCTGGGGGTTTTTTTGTTGTTGTTGTTTGTTTTTAAGTTATTTCATGAGCGAGGACAGGCACTCCTGACAGAGTCTCACACAGTTACCTTCCCAATCCTCCCCATCTCACCTTCCCAGCCAGGATCACAGACACATTGCCATGTCATTGTCAGGTCAACCAGGAACTGAACCCCAGTCATCTGTATGGAGAGTGCACTCCCATTGCCCTGATCTAGCTAATCTTAACACCCTTCCAAGGCTGGTATTATGGGAAGCCAGCAGGTGGCATGGAGGTTAAGGCACTGGATCCTACATGGCTGACTGCATGGTTTGAGTCCTGGACCCAGTGGCTTGAAAATCATATGCCCAGGGGGACCAGCAGTTAGAATAATGGCTGTGTCGCTAGACTCCCATGTAGTCGACTGTGGTTCGCATCCTGGACCTGGTGGCTTAAAACTCATGCCGGGTGCGTGCATGCATGCCCAAGATGCCCACCCCTGGGGGGTGATTTCTCGCTTTCTGTCTCTCTGTTTCTCTAGACAAGGCGCCATAAGCAAAAACACGTCCAAAAAAAAAAAAAAAAAAAAATCACATGCCCAGAATCCCAAGGAGATTGGAGAAGGGCCAGCCTCCTTTAGGGTGATTTCTCATTCTCCTTCTCTGTCTCTGGTGAGCATGCCCTCCACAGCAAAGACTTAAAACAAACCAAAAAAAGCCTGTGTTACAGTTCTTGTTCCCAGCGCTTTATTGAGATAGTTTATGGAGTTCTGTATCTGATCTTTCTATCTTGTTTCTTTTTTTTTTTCTCCTGGAGAGGTTTTTGCTATAGGGCGCGTGCGCTCGCCAGACATACAGACAGACAGAGAGCCAGACAGACAGAAAGCGAGAATCACCCCCCAGGGAGGATTGTCACACTGCGATCCCTTCTCCTCCATTCTCCTCTCGGGATCTTGGGCACGCACGCACACGCGCCCGGCATGAGTTTTAAGCCACCAGGTCCGGGACGCGAACTGCGGTCGACTATGTGGGAGTCCAATGACACAGCCATTACGCCAACTGCTGGTCCCCTGATCTTTCTATCTTTTTCCTAGTGCTACACATAACAAGTGCTCAGATGTATTTATTTTATTTTATTTTATTTTTTTTAGAGAGATTTTTGCTACAGGGTGTGTGTGCTCACTGGAGAGACAGAGCTAGAAAGCAAGAAATCCCCCCTACCTGGAGGGGATGGCCACACTGCAATCCCTTCCCTTCCATTCTCCTATTGGGATTTTGAGCACACACGCCTGCACACCCATGTGCCTGGCCTGTTTTAAGCCACCATCAAGGACACAAACCACAGTCGACTATGTGGGAGTCCAGCAGTGTAAACATTATGTCATCTGCTGGCCCCCAGATGTACTGAATTTTAAAACCTAGCACTTTAAAGTTTATAAAGCTTTATTTATTTGCCTGTCAGTCAGTGGGTATGTGTGTTCACTAGAGAGGAGAGGGAGAAAGCACTCCCACATGTAGCATGGTCACCCTGCAATCCCATTTTCCCCATCAGGATTTGGGGCATGCACTCATATGTGCATAAGAATGTGTTTAAGCTACCAGGGTCAAAGTTTAAACTGCAGTTGGCTATGTGGGATCCCCTTTAACTGTCCACAGGATTGGATCCACAAAACTCTTTCATATATCTTTATTTGATTCCAACAACTTAGGTCCAGTAGGGTGGATAATATCCCTTTACAGGTGAGGGAACTCAGGTATAGGAAGGTAAATTGCTGAACTCTCTGGCTACTGTCCCAGCCACCTCCCCGCCATGAGTTCCCATTTCTCCCCTTCCCAGTTTATTCATGGAGATTCTTAATTCCTGTTCGGATTGTGATGAGATCCAGTTCATGGAAGATGGATCCTGGTGCCCAATGAAACCCAAGAAGGAGGCATCTGAGGTTTGCCCCCCGCCAGGGTATGGGCTGGATGGTGAGTGACCCCCTGATCCCCAGCTGAGCTAAATCTTGGTTGGCCTCTTGTCTGAGACACAATTTTCTTACCACCTACAGGCCTCCAGTACAGCCCAGTCCAAGAGGGGAATCCATCAGAGAGTAAGAAAAAGGTTGAAGTTATTGACTTGACGATAGAAAGCTCATCAGATGAGGAGGATCTGCCCCCGACCAAGAAGCACTGTCCCGTCACCTCGGCTGCCATCCCAGCCCTACCTGGAAGCAAAGGGTATGAGAAAATAGGCTGAATCTATAATGAAAGGGACAGGGGAAGAAGTCAGGAATGCTTTCTGATCTTTGGGCAAACTCTGGTGCACGGACAGGCAGACAGATAGGGACCTGGGAAGCTGAGCTGGTGAGGGCACTGCAGTTTGCTACCTGCTTCAGCTCCTGTCTACTCACAGAGTCCTGACGTCTGGTCACCAGCCGTCCTCGGTGCTGCGGAGCCCTGCTATGGGCACGCTTGGTGGAGATTTCCTGTCTAGCCTTCCCCTACA
>NW_006160042.1:396478-424953 GCF_000334495.1 Tupaia belangeri chinensis
CTACACGAATACCCACCTGCCTTTCCACTGGGAGCTGACATCCAAGGTATGACCCTCCCTGATCATTACGTGGGGCCCTGGGCCCTATCACCCCTCCTCAGAACCACTTTCCCCTGAACTCCTGTGCCTTTGCAAAGCTTTCTGTGGTCCTGCAAGGGATCACAGTCTAAGGAATTGGTCTTTTGGTGGTAAAGAGGTCAGATAAGAGGTTGATTTTTTTTTTTTTTTCTTCTTTTCCTACCAGGTTTAGATTTATTTTCTTTCCTTCAGACTGAAAGTCAGGTAAGTGGTCCCTTCTTCCATGAAGATCTCAGATCTCTGAAGCTTCCTTTCTAGGAACTAATGGGACCCCTCCCTCTCTCTTTTTCCCTAGGCTCCTAAATCTGCTTTTCTGTGAGGGGGGGTGCGGTGTAGGCAGCTTATTTCTCTCTGCCCCCACTGGTACTTCTTCCGATTCCCACCTGTGTCTGCCTAGGTCCCCATTACTGTCCCAGCCCTTCCTACTTCCCCACACACCCGTGCACACTTAGAGCTCCAGTGACTGGATATTCCACGCATTTCAGATGCCCACAGATTCCCTAGCCAGCTGGGCAGGGAAAGGGTTAGGGTGTGGGGAGTAGGGGAAGAAGTCAGAGAGGGGCTCCCCTGCTTCTTGGGCTAGTTCACCCCACAGGTGATTTCTGAGACCGTGACGGGGAAGCGGGCAGGTCAGGATAAAGTCTTACTGTGCCCTTGATCCCTCCCAGCACTATGGTCCCTCCGTCATCACCTCGCTAGATGAACAGGATGCCCTTGGCCACTTCTTCCAGTACCGGGGGACCCCTTCCCACTTTCTGGGCCCACTGGCCCCCACGTTGGGGAGCTCTCACCGCAGCTCCACTCCAGCACCGCCCCCTGGCCGTGTCAGCAGCATTGTGGCCCCTGGGGGAGCCTTGAGGGAGGGGCATGGAGGACCCCTGCCCTCGGGCCCTTCTTTGACTGGCTGTCGGTCAGACATCATTTCCCTGGACTGAGTTCCTTGGATCATGGACCCTTTGCTGGCCCCAGCGCTGAGCAAGTGTGCTGCGGAGCCCCAGCTCCCAGTCACAGACCCCTCAAGGGCTTTGGCCAAAGGCCAGATAGACCTTCCTGGATACCTACCTGCGGCCTCATCTCTGCCTAAGGCCAGCACACAAAGGGTTAATATTTAACCTGTTTTTAAGGACATTGGGGTTTATTTTTGGCAGTGTTCCTTAGATGAGGGGACACAATCCCCTGGGTATGTTAACCTAAGCAATGGGAAGCGACTAGGAGGGGATGTGAGTTGGGGGAGGGGCTGAGTTCTCAGCCTTGACTGTCTGTAGCCTCATGGGGAAGGGCCCCGATGCCCTCTCCTGACGGTCATTATCTTCATATCCATTCCATTCCGTGTGGTCACAGACAGGTGGAGAAACTGAAACAGGCAGTTTCCAAGACAGAGAACTCTATTTTGGGTTGCAGATTTTTTGTACATAAACAAGAAAAACGAAAATACTCCAAAGAGGACTTCCCCTGCCTCCTCCTTCCTAGTGTGACTGAGGCAAAGATAAGGCCTTAGCATGATCCCTAGCGTTTCTGGGAGCAGGGCCTGCCCTATTGCCTGGGTCGCTATTTATGTATTTAAATTCACAGTGTTTCTTAGCGCTGACCAGCCTAGGGCCTAAGCTTCTAAGGGTCCATGGCCCTGTGGTTAGGCCTGGCCGTTCTGCACCTTTCCTGGGAGGTGGGAGCACCCTCATGACCTCCTTCCCAATCTTTTCATTAGGCTCCTCTAGGGCCTGAGACCTATTTGTAATATTCCTTTTTATTCCCAAAGTTGTAGCAAAATTCTCATCCATAATAAAGTTTGTGAATGTCTTGTGAGTGTCATGGTGGTGGGCTAGGGAGGGGACTGTACATTGCTTTCCTGGCCCTGGTTTGGGGCCCACGTTCTGGTGTCCCTTTGGTGGCTCTGGGTCCAGGTAAGTGCCATTCTCACGTGGTAGGGATGTTACATTGAGGATTTCCAAGAATAGTGTTTTTTCTTCCTTCCCCACGTGCCCATAAAAACACTAGACTGTTTCAGCCCAGTGCTTTGGAGCCCTTGAATCCTCACCTTTTCTTGCCCAGATGTTGCAGCCAGAGACCGAGGGCAAACTTGGTGCCTGTGCTGACCCTCTCTTTGTCATCTGGCGTGGTTGGGGTTGTCTGTAGCAGTGTGGACACGGGCAGGGCCAGCGGTCGGGTTCCTCCGTCCTTGTCTAGTTCCACCACACTGCATAATGACAAGTGCTGTCTGGGCTGTGCCTTGAAGCTCATAAATACTTCCATTTCTGTTAGATCATCGAATCTCCCAACCACTAAGGGAGGTGGGTAGGAACCTCATTTTACAGAAATGAAACAAGCTCAAGGAGGGCTAAATTACTTGCCCCCACGGGAGACCTGAGACCAAACCTGGGTCTTCACTGCTAGCCAGTTGGGGCGGAAACCCTTGGAACTTGATGGTGTGTTTTGATTGCATGTACTCTCTTTGATTGGCAGCTGACCAACTTCCTCCTAAAATCTCCCCACCCCACCCAATTCCATCCTAAGGAGGGGATAGAAGCTGAACATCTATCTCAATGCGGATGTGGGTGTGTTGGAGGCTCAGGAAAAAGCTCTTACTTACGGGACAGAGGGTGGTAGGTCCTGGGGGAGGTGTCTGGGAGCCTCTGTCCCATCTTCTGTGGAAGCCACTGCTGCTGCTACATCTGGACCCAACCATGTAAAGGCGCTCACCTCACTTGGGTTTGGTTGGATCCTGGCCTAGGATGAGACATGTTGACCCCTTAGTCATGGCCTATTCTTCTTTAAAAACAACAACAACAACAACAAAAACGTTTATTTATTTATTCCATGAGTGAGTGTCAGGTACTACCCCCTACAGGGTTTTGAGACCATGATCCACCCCCAGCCTCAGCAAGCCTGAGATTATGGGCACACGTGTCCCTGGTGTACTCAAGGTTTCTGGTCAGGTGGGTCGGCCCTGCAGGGTGTTGCACTTTACTCCTGCCCAGCACCTAGGGAGGGCTCTTGTTTTGTTTTATTTTGCTTTGAACTTGCTACAAGGCACATGCACTTGCCAGAGGGAGGAAAGTGAGAAAACACTGCTCTGGGGGGATGACTACACCACAATCCCTTCTCCATTCTCTTGTGATTTTGGGCACTTGTGCACATGTGCCTGGCATGTTTTCCAAGGTACTGGGTCTGGGATTTTCATCAGAAAATAGTAGTTGGCGTTGGCTATGTGGGATCCTCCTGGCTGGCCTGGGAGACCTTTCATTTATTTATTTTTGTAAAGATTTTTGCTATAGGACACATGCACTCACTGGAGAGAGAGATAGAAAGTGAGAAATCCTCCAAGGGGGATGGCCACACCACAATCCCTTGTCTTCCATTCTCTCGGGATTTTGGGCACACACTTATACATGCCTGGTGTCAGTTTCAAGCTGCTGGGTCCAGGACTTGAACCGCATCAGCCATGTAGGAGTCTAGCACCTTAACCACTATGCCACCTGCTGGCCCCAGGAGGACTATTCTTAATTGTAGCCTACGTGCAAGTGGATCGGAGAGAGGAAAGGGGAGAAGCTTTTGGATGTTCTTGGTTATTTGCCTTCAGTCCATCAGAAACCAGCTTGCCTGGGCCCCTGGGCTGCCCTTCCTTCCTCCACTGCCAGTCCTACCTGCAGCTGCTGCTGTGATTCTTGGGAGATCACAAGTAGATAGAGAACGACGTGATGGTACCTGGGGAGACCCCAGGTCAGCTTAGGAGGATAGGCAGACTAGAAGAAAACAGCAAAAGTGAGAGCTTCTTCTCTTTTTGAGACTATAAGTGTAACTTTAGGGTGAAAAACCATGTTGGCTAAAAGCTGAGAAAGTGGATGGTAGAGATGGTTCATGAAGGACATGGGTGAGAGCTGCAGGTTCGGGGACTCCAAACCACCCATGCTCCCCATTTCCCTTGTGGCCAAGGTTGGGGCTCTTCTATGGACTTGGGTGGGTAGTTGTTGAGATGTCTTGGTTAAAGGAGGGACTGCCCCCAGGTCCCTGTCTCACCTCCCATAATCCCAGAGGGACCCAAGAGAACTGGCCCTGGGGCAGCTGTAGTCCACTCTCCTCCCACAGCTCCCGGAGTCCTCCGTCCAGCAGCTGTGAATCAGAGAGGGCAAGTCGGGTGGCCAATACCTTGCTCTGCCAAGACTTTCTGTCTGCCCTCCTCCAGCCCAGACCCAAGGTAATCCCAGACACAGGTCTATTGGCTCAAGGTGGGGCACAGGCTGGGTTAGCTGACTGGTACCTCCTCATCAGGTTCCACATGCCCACCTGCAACAACAGTAGAACCAGAAGGTAAATGGTGATGGGGAGGTCCATGGGAACCCCCCTCTCCCCCAACCCTGGGCACAGCTGTAGCTGCAGCCCCTGTAACTGTCATGCCACATTTCTGGGCCTACTTCGCTATCCTGAGACTGCCAGTGGCTGTGTGGGGGTAATCACAAATCTTCTCTGGGTTTGGGGTGTTGTCCTCAGGATGCTCACCTGGAGGTACCCAGAGATTGGGGGAAACTCGGAGGGTTCGTGTCCTCCGGGTCAACAAGACAGTCTGGTCGCTGGACTGCAGAATGATAGCCACACCCAGATCCACACTTCGATTCATGGGCAGCTCGGCTCCGGTGGTCCAGGGCTGCGGGTCCAAGGCCGCAAACGGGCAGAAAGGAGGTCTCTGGCGGGAGGGAGCCGCCCGGTTAGGGCTTCAGAAGCAGGGCACGACTTTCAAGGCCAGGGCGACACCGTGTGGCGGGAGAGGAAGCCTCGTCCCGGCCATTGGTCCAGGCCCCTCGTGGCCAGTTCCCACCCGGCCCAGTCCCTGCTTTCGGCCCTTCACTCGCCCTGCTAGGTCCCCCTTCCCCGGACCTGAAGCGGAAGCGTCACCGAGGCGCCCGGAAACGGCTGATCTGAGAGGATTAGGTGTCCTCGCTTCAAGCTGCAGTACGTAGGCCATGGCCCAGGCCCGAGCCCAGCGCCCAGGAGGCCGCACACACTCCGTGCGAAGCTCACCGACTCGGGACGCCCGGACACGAGCAGCTGCACGCGCGCCGCGGCCATAACGCGGTTCCGGAGTGGCGGGGGCTGGCCTGGCGCCCTCTGCCGGCCCAGCGGCGCCTGCCCTCGGAGCGTTCCGCCGGATGGGAAGGAGGAAGCCAGGTTTCCCGAATGTCCTCGAGAAATTTAGGCGTAACATCCATGGGTGTGATATTAACGAACGACAGAAAAGCTTCGGCGCCCCTTTTTTTCGTGTTTTGTTTAGGACAATGATCCCCAGACCGCATGACTTCTGGACTCACGTCACCTCCCACCACCTCTCCACTGCACTTTGCACCCGCATTGTAGCAGGTATCACTTGGAATTAATTACATAAGTCTCTGACGCAGGCACCCAAGACTTTCTGTTGTTGTTTTGAGAGAGATTTTTGCTATAGGGCGCGTCCGCTCGCCAGACAGAAAACGAGAAATCACCTCCCAGTGGGGATGGCCACGCTACAATCCCTTCTCCTTCATTCTCTTCTTGGGATCTTGGGCATGCACGCACAGGTGACCAGTGTGAGTTTTATGCCTACGGATCCGGGACTTGAACTGCGGTTGAATACGTGGGAGTCCTGCAATGTAAACACTATGCCATCTCCTGGTCCCAAGAAACATTGACATCCCCTCACTTTTTTCATCTTATTCAAATTCTACTTCCTTCAAGTTTTTCAGATCCATATCTTAGTCTCCATCTCTCCAGCCTCTTTTGCTTATTCAAGCCTTCCTCATATTCTGCTGAAATTATACCGCAGTTCTTCAAACAGTCCTGCCCCACTGGTTCATTCTCTGCAATGCTGCCAGAGTGGCTTTTCTTTTTAGAATTTTGCCATAGTGTGCAGGTGCTCACTGGAGGAAAAAAAGAGAGAAAGAGAGGGAAAGTGAGACATCACCCCCTAGGGGTGATGACCACTCTGAAGTCCCTTCTCCTCCCATTTTCCTCTCACAATTTTGGGCACATAGGTACCTAGTGAGATTTTTCAAGGCCTCAGGTCAAAGACGCTAACCTTGGGTCAGCCATCTAGAAGCCCCTGCCTTAACCACTACGCCACCTCTGGCCCCAAGTGGTTTTTCTAAAACCTGATCTGATCATATTTCTCCCCACTGCTCTCAGGAAGACAGCGCAGTGTGACCAGGACTCACTAGTCCTTGCTCCTGACTGTATTTCTAGCTTAATTCCAGTAGAACCCACGTCTTATTTTTTAGTCGTATCCTATTTGTAGTTTTACCAAGAACCAGGCTGTTCCCCTTTGGGACTTTTTCCCTTTCATCTGGAAAACCCTCATCTTTCAAAGTAGATAACGTACTTCCCAATCTCCCTTTCCTGCCTAGCCCTTTTCCTTTCTTGCTTCTCTATACATAGTATTAATATTTACTCAGGACCAGCAGATGGCATAATGGTTACGTTGCTGGACTCTCACATAGTCAACCACAGTTCAACTCCCGGTCCTGGCAGCTTAAGACTCATGCTGGGCTCATGTGCATGCATGCCCAAAGTCCCAAGAGGAGAATGGAGAAGGGGTTGGGGCATGGACATCCCCTCCCCAGGGGGGTGGTTTCTTACTTTGTCTCTCTGACGAGCACATGAGTCCGATAGCAAATATCTCTCTCATAAAAAAAAAAAAATTTACTCCTCCACTGTAGATCCCCCATACTTCTTTGCCTCCTTACAGTAAGCTGTACGCATGAAACTTATTCATCCTTGTATCTCTAAGGCCTGGCGCAGGGCTTGGCAAGTAATAGGCAACAGGTACAAGAGCTACTTGGAAGCTGAGGCAGGAGGATCACCCCACAGTGAGACCTTCAAGGAAAAAGGTCAAACTATTTCAGGGGTATCCTGGGCCGTAGGGATAGAGAAGCAGTTTTAGTATAAGAATCTTCAACTTACCCCACTACACAGCTACAACTAATTCTTCTTCCTGCCGTTCTCTCTCTAGCAAGTACATGTGCTCTCTGGCAAAAAAAAAAAAAAAAAAAAATCTATCTATCTATCTATATCTCAATGAAGCTATTAAAGAAAAATTAGAGGGACCAGCAGTTATCGTAATGGCTATGTTGCTGGACTCCCATGTAGTCGACTGCTGTTCGAGTTCCGGACCTGGCGGCTTTAACTCACACTGGATGCATGGGCGTGCGTGCCCAAGATCCTGAGAGGAGAATGGAGAAGGGATTGCAGCGTGGCCATCTCCCGGGGAGTGATATCTCGCTTTCTGTCTCTCTGTCTCTGTCTTTCTGGGCACGCGCCCTATAGCAAAAACCTTACCAAAAAAAAAAAAAAAAGAATTAGAACAAACACTGGTAAGATGAAAGAGATTATAAAACACCTAACTGAAGCTGAAAAACAAATCATATCCAAGATACCAAGAATTTTGTACTGCTACTTTTAAGGAACCATGGAGAAAAGGCAGGCAATTAATTTATTGCATACTTACTTTGTGCCAGGCATTGCGCTAAGTGCTCTACATACATAATTTCAGATGTGCTAGAAGCCTGGAGCTAGCAAATACGGCTTCTATCCAGGGTCTAGTGTGACTGCTTGGATTAATCCACCTACTAGCCCTGAAAATAACTTTTCCTTCTTTGGTAATCTCACATTCCTTACACAATGTATGTGTGTGTTAAAAAAAAATTAAAGCTCAACAAAATAAAGAACAGACATAGACTTTTGAAAATGGAATGAATTTCTTAGGAAGAAGATTCCTACTGCCAGGGAGATGCAAACACAGGCTTGGCTGACTTTCTGATGGGAACTGATACATCTAATAGATGAGGAATCTAGTTGATTTAAGGCTCTCTCCTCTGTCAACACTTGAAAAGGGGAGAATACAATCATGAGTCTAAGACACTATTGGGAAACTTCAAAATATTTGTCAGGCCTAGCTATAGTGATGTGCTGTGCTAAGACACCATGCTTTGCAGGCTGGGACCACAGAGGAGACCAGGGTTTAATTCTTGGTTCAATCTCATACCAGGAATGGCTAGGTACAATGGTATACACCTGTGATCTCTGAACTGTAGAGGCTGACGCAGGATTGTGAGCTCGAAGCTGGCCTGGGCAACACAGTAAGACCTTGTCTGAAATGAAAGAGCTGGGCATGGTGTCGTGTACCTGTGGTCCCAGCTACTCAGGATGCTGAGACAGGAGGATGGTGATGTGTCACAACTCTGTCTTAAAAAGAGAAAAAAATGGGGAACAGCAGATAGTCTAATGGTTAGATTGCTGGACTCCTAACTGGCCGACCACAGTTCAAGTCCCAGATCCAGTGGCTTTAAACTCATGCTGGGCATGTATGTGTGTGCAAGCCCAAAATCCTGAGAGGAGAATGGAGGAGAAGGGATTGTGGTGTGGCCATCCCCTTTGGGAGCGTGATTTCTTGCTTTCTGTGTCTCCTGTGAGCACATGGGCCCAGTGGCAAAAAAAAAAGAGGGAAAAAAATGTCAAACTCTTTCAGGGGTATTCTGGGCAGAAAGTTCAGTACAAGAATCTGCAATTGTCCCACCACACAGAATGTATCCAGGCACCTCCTTTATTTTTCTCTCCATCCCCCCAGGTCTTTTGAGGAAGGTACTTCTAGGTCATTGTCTCTTCATGGTGCTCTCGATGTATGACTCCAACAGGAAGATAGTTTCATCCACCTGGAGCTCACTGGCATCCAACCTGAGTGAAAAAGTAAAAGCATTTGCCCAGACTGAATGTTTATCAACATTTTTAAGATCAGAGGCCCAGGGCTACCAGTGGTCTGCTGGTTAAGGGAGCTGGATCCCACATGTGTTGTTGACTGTGTTGTTCAAACCTCAGACCTGGCAGCTTAAAAACCATGCTGGGTGTGTGTGCATGTGTGCCCCAAAACCTAAAAAGAATAGAAAAATGGAGAAGAGATTGTGGTATAGCTATGCACTATTGGAGGATTCTTTATCTCTCTCTCTCTGTCTCTTTATGGCTTATAAACAACACAAAGAACAAAGATTATAAGCCCAATCTGCAGTGGCATACACTGCTAAGATGCTATCTTTGGCAGGCTGGGATCACAAGGGAGGCCTGGCCCAATTCCCAGTCTAATCTAAGACGGGGAATAGTGGCATGCATCTGTAACACCAGCAACCCAGGGAGGCAGAGGCGTCATGAGTTTGAGGCTGGCCTGCATAATATATATAGTAAGATCCTTTCTAAAAAAAGTCAGCATGATGGTTCATGTCTGGAGGCCCAACTGGGAGGCTGAGGTAAGAGAATCCTGACAGAGCATGACCCTTAAAAAAAACACAAAGTTTAGAGGCTGGGGTGGGTGTGGCCATGGAGAATTGCTTGGTTACCCTTGAGAGCAATATAAGGAAATGCAGGAAAACCAACAGATCATTCTCCCCTTTACTGAGCATCTCTTCTGTACTGTGGAAACCGCTGAGGATGAAAAAGACAGCGCCTCTGTCCTGGGGGTAATTACAGTCTAACCTATAACCAAGAAAGAGAATAACGCTTATAAAGGCGCAGGTACAAAAGGACCTGGTGTCTTTTAAAATTGAAACAGAGTGGCTGAGGCTTAAAGTGAGTGATGATTGGGGAGAGACAGGAACTTCTGCAATTTGATGAAAGTCATCTATGAAAGACCTGCAGCTAACAGCTGTGTAACATATTTAAAGATGAAAGACTGAAAGCTTTCCCTCTAAGATCAGGAACACGACAAGGATATCTATTCTTGAACTTCTTTTCAACCTTTTACTGGAAGCTCTAGCCTGCAAAATTAGGCAAGAAAAAGAAAGGCATCCAGATTAAAAAGGAAGAAATAATGCTATTGCTACTCACAAGTGACATGATCTTGTAAACAGAAATCCTCAAAGAATCCACAAAAACTATACTAATAAACAAAATCAACAAAATTACTAGAAAGTCAAAACACAAAATTGGTTGTCTTGTCTTTTATTTATTTATTTATTTATTTATTTGGAGAGGTTTTTGCTATAGGGTGCGTGCGCTCGCCAGAAAGACAGACAGACAGAGAGACAGAAAGTGAGAAATCACCCCCCCCAGGGGGGATGGCCGCGCCGCAATCCCTTCTCCTTCGTTCTCCTCTCGGGATCTTGGGCATGCACGCGCACGTGCCCAACGTGAGTGTTAAGCCACCGGGTCTGGGACACAAACTGCGGTCGACTACGTGGGAGTCCAGAGACAGCCATTACGCTAACTGCTGGTCCCAAAATTGGTTGTCTTTTCTATACACTAGCAATGAATGATGCAAAAATGAAATCAAGCTAGTGTCAGAAAGAAAAAGGAATAAATTGAACAAGAGGTGCAAAACTTGTACAATGAAAATGACAAAACATTGTTGAAAAAAATTAAAGATCTAAAAAAATAGAATGACCTCCTATGTTCATAGGCTAGAAGAGTTAATATTGTTAAGATAGCAGTACCTCCCAAAGCAATCCACAAATTCAATGCCGTTCTTAAGGTGTTGAGGAGTGAAAGGAAGTAAGAAGGCAGGCTGCTCCGAAATTTAGAAAGGCTCTGTAAGGAGGGAGTTTGGACTTTTTAAGAGTGATACTATTGGCCACTTTAAAGATAACGATTTTGAGAGGACTGTGAGGGATGGTTTGGCGGGAGAGGTCCCTGGGAGGGTCCAGGAAAGGGGATGGCAGCCTCTATGCAAATGACATGAAAAGTCATATTGAGACACGATACTGAAATGGAATCACTAGTACTTGGTAAAACAGTGTTATAGGGATGGAGACACTGGGAATTTCTTCAGAACTGGGAGTTCAGGAAAACAGATTAAATTTTGTTAATTGAGCTGGGGAAGACAAAGAATTTAGGTTTGCTCATGTTAAGTTGGAAGGGCTGCCTGAAAGGGATTTTGAAATACAGGTCTTAAGTGAAGGAGGCTTACTTGTTGACGTTACGTTTCAGGGTCTCTAGCTGCTGACGTTCAGGGGCTGTGATCATCTCCTCTATTTCCTGTAGTTGGGCCTCCTCTGCACCCATAGCCTGCATAGATGCGATGATTGCTTCTACCCTCTGAGACTTTTCTAGTAGACGCCTGTCAGACAAACGCAGCTCTGAAACATGTTCCCTCATCTTGAAGATTCACTTATCTTTTACCTCTAAGGTACAACTCCCTCTTTTACCATGTTCCTGACCAAAGTGGTCAAATACCCTCTAAGGATGTTTTTCACAAACCTAACTGGAAATATAACTTCATCCCTAAAACTCTTACTGCCCTTCTCATTTGCACTTAAAGTCTGGTGCATCTGTGTGTTTTGAATAAATTTAATCTGCAAATTATTTCATTGGGGTAAAAAAGAAAAGTGCAGGCTAAGGGGACGGCAGGTGTCATGAACTCCCACATGGCCGACCACCATTCAAGTCCTGGACCTAGTGGTTTGTTGTCTCACTTCCTCTGTTCAAATTAAAAAATAAATAGTAACACCAAATAAAATAAATAACTCTTAGAAAAAAAGTGTAGGTTATGCATACATTATGTCAATCTATGCCAATGATTTATGCATTAGTCTCGCTATTGTCTTTATTGGTTCACATTTCTGTTGGAAAAATGCCCCTTGGACATTTGATTTTAAAAAATATAAACACAATGGGACCAGCAGTTAGCATAATGGCTATGTCGCTGGACTCCCATGTAACTGACCGTGGTTCGTGTCCCGGACCTGGTGGCTTGAGAGTCACGCCGGGCGCGTGTGCATGCGTGCCCAAGATCCCAAGAGGAGAATGGAGGAGAAGGGATTGTGGTGTGGCCATCCCTCCTGGGGGGTGATTTCTCGCTTTCTATCTCTCTGTCTCTCTCTGTCCGTCTGGCGAGCGCACGCGCCCCATAGCAAAAAAGAAAAAACCTCTCCAAAAAAAACAATATATATAAACACAAGCCAGCCAGGTGGCATGGTGGTTAAGGCAGCTGGATTCCACATGGCCAACTGCGTGGTTTAAGGCCTGTGTGTATATTTGTATATATTATTTGGTTGCTGGAAAAGTCATGACGTATTTTTCTGTGTAAACATGTGTCATGATTTATCCAACAACCCTATGTGCGTGTGTGTGTGTGTGTGTGTGTGTATAGATATATATGTAAATGACTGGACTGAAAATACTACTCACTTGTTCTCTCTGGTTTCAAACTGCCTCCTTTCTATCAAGTTGGCTATGCTCTGAGGAAGAGAAGGAAGACAAGAAATGTACACAGTTGTATTTAAGGACTGTAGCTCAGTAAAATGGGTCAAGGGGGGAGACGGGTCTGTGTAGGGGAGGAGACAAGGTCCAGATGGACTTACCTTATAGCACCTGTGCAATAACATTCGGGCAACTGACAGAACGTTCACGGTGTATAAGTAGAAGGTCCTGGATGGGGCATGGTCTGGTGTTTTGGGAATTTCCTATTTGTCCAGAGAAAGAAAAATAAGAGACTTGATACTGTTTTTTTGGAACTGGTGAAGTCAATCTGTCCTACCTCTGCTTAGCCCTCGCCCTCACACAAACGTCCCTCTCCCTTGTCATGCAGCACTGTGCTATGGCATCGTCAGCCATGTAGAGGACCGGGCTGCTGCTTTTCCATCTGGCCTTTCCTGTCTCCCCCATCCCAAGTGGGGGAGACAGGAAAGGCATCTCAAATTTACTATGAAACTCTATGAGCTATGTAGATTATATTTGATCTCTACAACGAACGGTATTGTTCTTATTACCACCATCCATCACCATTTTATAGATGGGAAAAATAAGGGTAGGTAATTTGCTCTATTTAACTGGGTGAGAGGCAGAGCTGTGATCTGACTCCAAAATCCATTTAGCTACTTCCTCACAGGTTCTACATGTACCTAGTACATGTTCTTGATAGATTTAATCTATTATCTATTACAGATCATGCCTGAGGAATGGACAGAAATGACAGGGGAAAATAGGACAGGGTACCTTTAGGTGGATTCTTCGCTGTGATTCTTTCTTACTAGGCCAGTTAAAGCTTTACATTATCCTTCAAGTGCCTGTTATGTCTTTTTTAATCACTTATTTTCTATTTCAGAGCTGGATATAGTTTGCTTGAAGATGTCTGCCTCAGGAGTTTCTCTCACCCTAGGCCAACGTAGCTAGTTGGCATTATTACATCACTGGTTACCTGAAGTGACATGAAATTTTCTGAAAGCATCTTATACAGCATATCCTTTGCTTCCTTTGCAGGAATCATGGCAAAGTCTTCCACCTGCTTTTGCTCCAGGTGTTTCTTTTGCAAAACTAGGCGGAATATTCTGGCACAGCGAGACCCAAATCTGGAAAGAAATGAAGAATGCACACAGCATGCCAACACAGATGATCAGCGTTAGCTCTTAGTCACAGATGGTGGTTGTTCTATTACTTGTGTGGAGCCAGGACCAGCAATCAGAGAATCCCTTTATGGTTCCACAGACTGGTGATGGTACTGCTAATCACTAATTAGTCACCAACTGCTGACTCATTTGTGTGCCATAATTCCTGCACTCGTAAGCAAAGGCTTTAGGGAAGCTGGTTAGTTTGCATCATTGGGAATTAAGCAGGAGTTTATCTGAGGATGAAGAGCAGTGAGATGGAATCACAGCAGTCCACTGGGGAAATGGGGCAAAGTGTGCCAAGGCGTGCCTATATTGGTTGCTTATATGATGATCAAAGTGCTGTATGTGGAGGAGACGTCTGAACCCAATCCACCCAAGCCCAGTCAGAGGGTCCCTTACCTCTCCTGTACGACAGACTCCAGTGTGGCTGTGGCTAGGGATGCTAATGCCTTATGGAGATCTTTATGCAGAGGATTAAGGTCACTCAGTCATGTTTCGGCCTGGTCACTGTGATCATAGCTTTTATTCCCAAGTCTCTAATGAGGATGCTTAAGTAAGGCTTCTGTCTAACTAAAATTTGGTTAATTAAAAGTACTTATTACTTCTTTATCACCAAAATAGTTCACTGAACACTTACAGAAAACTTCATAGAGGATTACTTCAATTTTCTAACTTATTTAGTACACTAAACATTACCAAACCTTTCTTTCACAAGGTGCTATTCTGCTTCACAGTTCTTTTTTTAAAAAAAATTATTTTATTTAGCTTTATTTATTATTATTATTGTTATTACTTTCCAGTTTGATCAGAGAGAGAGGGAAAGTGAGAAAGCAAGCCACCAGGTCTGGGACTTGAACCATGGTCAGCCATGTGGGAGTCCAGAGCCTTTAACCACCATGCAACCTGCCAGCTCCTCTGCTTCATAGTTCTGCTTGACTGTAAGAAAACAACTGGTAAGGATACTGATGACATACATTCCTCCACCACTGTCGCCAGACTTTCCAACAAACTCCAGCTATCACAAAAAGAAAAAAAGAGACAGAGTGTGAGACAGAGTGTTAACTGAATGGGAAATCCAGTGATTCTGTTCCTAATGGAGCAAATCTAGCCAAGAGTTTACAGCAGGCAGCCCTTCTCTCAGATGATGGAGGGGAAACCGTCTTGAGCTGGTTAGGTAAAAATGAGGCCACAGGAGATGACAACAGGTATCAGGGGCAGAAATAAATTGTAAACAGAACAGAATAAAGAAAAACTAAACAAAAGCAGACTTACTGGATCATCTGCCAGAAGAGTAAGATACTGATCAAGAACTTGCTTCGAGATGTTATAGCCGACGGGAAGGGATCTAAAGATCTAAAGAACAAAAAGAGACACTGAAAATGGATTTGGGAACTTAGATACTACTGAAATAAGGATGTTTTAATTTTAAATCCCAAGTATAAAAATATCCAAAAATATATTCACAGCAGCATACTTTGTAAGAGTTAAAAAAAAAAAACAAGAAACAATCTAAATGTTCAAAAATGAGAAACTGATTAAATCAAAGTACAGCGTATCCATTTAAGTAGAATATGATAGTCATTATAAAGAATGACAAAGACCTAAAAATACTGACATGAAAACTATTAGTGTTACATATACAGTTGTAAAAAAGAAAAATGATGGGACATATATTGAGTATAGTCCCATGTTTTTGGTTTAAAAAAAAACGCATAGACCTGGGCTAGCCCCATGGCTTGGTAGACAAGGGAACTGGGTCCAATGTGGCTAAATATGCAATTCAAATCCTGGCCCTGGTGGCTTGAAAACATGCTAGGGTGTGTGTAAGTGTCCTCAAAATATCAACAGGGTGGAAAACAGAGAAGAAAGGATTGTGGTATGACCATGCCCCACTGGGAGTACTTCCTTTCTGTCTTTCTCTCTCTCTGTCTCTTTGTTTCTCTCTGGTGAGTACATATATGCATTGGTAAAAATGTTAAAACTGTATAAAGAGGGGGCCAGCAGATGGTGTAGCGGTTATGTTCTAGATGACCACATAACCGACTGCAGTTTAAGTCCAGGACCCAGTGGCTTGAAAATTACACTGGGTGTGTGTGTGTGCATGCCCAAGATCCTGGAAGAATAGAGAAGGGATTATGGTGTGGCCATCCCACTGGGAGGTGATTTCTCACTTTCTCTCTCACTGTCCAGTCTCTCTCCAGCGAGTGCATACGCTCTAAGGCAAAAACCTCTAAAGACAGACAGACAGAACAAAAGAAAGAACGAACTATATAAAGAAGCCAGCAGGTGGTGTGGTAGTTAAGGCACTAGACTCCGAGGTGGTAAAATACTGTTTGAGTCCCGGACCTAGTGGCTTTCTTTTTTTCCCCCTTTTTAAAGAGGTTTTTGCTATAGGGCGTGTGAGCTTGCCAGAGAGACAGAGAGACAGAAAGCGAGAAATCACCCCCCAGGGGGGATGGCCAAGCCACAATCCTTTCTCCATTCTCCTCTTGGGACCCGGGGCACGCACGCACACGTGCACGGCGTGAGTTTAAGCCACCGGGTCCGGGACGCGAACCACGGTCGACTACGTGGGAGTCCAGCGATATAGCCATTACGCTAACTGCTGGTCCCTAGTGGCTTGCTTTCTTACTTTTCCTCTCTCTGTGTCTCTCTCTGGTGAACACACATGCCCTCCAGCAAATTAGATGATACTAATAAGTAAAATTAAACGATTCTTTAAAAAACTTTAAAAACTAAAAATACCTGGACACATACAATGTATAAAATAAGCCTGAATAAAGACATATACCGGATTATTATTATTTTATTTTTTAGAGAGATTTTTGCTATAGGGAGCATGCATTTGACGGAGAGACAGAGAAAGAAGGAAAGAAATCACCCCCTACGGGGGTGGCCACACCACAATCCCTTCTCCTCCATTCTCCTCTCTGGATCTTGGGCACACACGCACACATGCTGGTGTGAGTTTTAAGCCACCAGTTCTAGGACTCGAACCGCAGTTGATTATGTGGGAGTCCGGCAACATAAACATTAAGCTACCTGCTGGTCCCCATACCAAATTATTAACAAGGATCTCTGATGCTAGGATTATGCAGAACTTTACATAGATATACTTTATTTTTTATTTATTTTCTTATTTTTTTAGAAAGATTTTTGTTATAGGGCATGTATGCTCACCAGAGAGACAGAAAGAGACAGAGAGAAAGAAAGTGGGAAATCACGCCATGGGGAGATGGCCATGCCGCCATTCCTTTTCCTCCATTCTCCTCTTGGGATTTTGGGCATATATGCATACATGCCTGAACCATAGTCAGCCATGAGGGAGTCTAGTGCTTTAAACACTATGCTACCTGCTGGACCTGATGTAGCTATATTTTAAATTGAGGCATATTACAGAAAATAAGAAACAAAGATCTTAAGAACAGAGTTTGATGAATGTTGAAAATTGTATACATCTATAAACTACCAGTCACGACAAGATAAAAAACATTTCCACCACTCTTGGAAGTTTAGGGAACTAAAACTTTCTAAAAAATGCATTTTGGGACAAGCAGATGGTGTAATGGTTACGTTGCTGGACTTCAATGTAGTCTAAATGTGGTTTGAGTCCTGGACCTGGTGGCTTAAAACTCACACTGGGAGTCTGTGTATGCATGTCTATCCCCCCGGGGAATGATTTCTTGCTTTCTGTCTCTCTGTCTCTTCAGCAAGTGTATGTGCCCTATAGCAAAAAAGTGTGGGAGTTCCAAGCAGCCCCATTGAGAGATTTCGACCACTGAAGACCCTCTGCCCAGACTTCACCCTCCTGCTCCCCAGTCTAGCCAGGGGTCAGGTTAGAGCACCCTACTTATTCTCTTTCCACCTCTCTCTTTCTTTTGAATTTCTTTCTTTCTTTTTTTTTTTTTTTAATTTTTAAACTTAGCTCTCTGGTGCTCTTTTGCCTTTCTAATTCTTACCTTTCCCCCTGCCCTATAGGATAAACCAATCGGCAGACATCTATTTTTGAGTGCCGTGTGGCCTCACTGGTGCAGTGTGCTAGCATGCAGCGCAGTTTTCATTTTTGTCAAAATAATTTTTTTCTTCTCTTTTTCTTGGTGTTTTTGTCTTTTTTTTCCTCTTCTTTTTTATTTTTTTTCATTCTTTTTCCTTTTTTTACCTTTCTCACTTTTCTGTTCATGCTCAGCCTCCCTACACTGATTTCCTTGACAGTTCCAGGAGCTCAGTAGCAAAATATTTGAATATTTGTAGGGTCAGATTAATCCTCAATTTTCACTGAATCAGTTGTGCAAAGGGAGAAAAATGGTACTGTTTATGGACTGCAGGTCACCTCCTTCTGCATTCCTGATTGCTCAGATTTAACTCTAAAAAATAGGGAAAAAAGTATTATCCATCAGATGAGCAGAGACCACCACAAAGGCACAGAAATATGAGAAATGAAGAAAATATCTCTCCTCTAATGGAACAAAATAACTCCTCTTCCCCCATAAAGAATACAAGGGAATTCATGGAAATGTCAGATAAAGAATTTAAAATATTCATAGTGACAAAGCTAACAGAGATGCAAGAAAATAGAGAAAATGAACTCCAAAAGATGCAGGAAAAAACAGATACTGAGTTCCAGGAACTGAGGAAGTTTTTGAACGCTCTGAAAGAGGAAATACATATAAAAAAAGAACCAAAGAGAATTGTCAGAGATGATTGCTGTAATATAGGAAATCAAAACTTCCCTTGAAAATTTCAAAAGCAGATTAGATCATGCGGAGGATCAAATCTTAGAAGTAGATCGAACATCTGACCTAGAAAACTTCACCAAAAAGAATGAGAAAATAACCCCAAAAAAATGAGAATAACATATGAGTTATACTAGATAACATTAAATGCCCAAACATCTGGATCGATATGCCAGAAGGTGAAGAGAACTAATAAGGGTAAATTTCTTTTTTTGGAGAGGTTTTTTTGCTATAGGGCGCGTGCACTCGCTAGCCAGCCAGAGAGAGACAGAGACAGAAAGCAAGAAATCACCCCCCAGGGGGGATGGTCACGCCGCAATCCCTTCTCCTCCATTTTCCTCTCGGGATCTTGGACACGCACGCACACGTGCCTGGCGTGAGTTTAAGTCACCCGGTCCGGGACATGAACCGCGGTTGACTACATGGGAGTCCAGTGACATAGCCATTACGCTAACTGCTGGTCCCATGGGTATTGATAATCTATCCCATAAAATCCTGGAAGAAAACTTTCCAAATGTAGAGAGGCACTCAACTATCAAGACCAAAGAAATACAAAGGACTCCACATAGAATCGATCTAAGAAGATTTTCCCTGAGGCACATCATAGCCAGATTGACCAAAACCACAGACAGAGACAAGATACTAAACTTGGCAAGAGAGAAATGTCAAGTTACTTTCAAAGGATATCCGATAAGGATAATGTCGGACCTCTCATTGAAAACAATATGAGCAAGGAAAGAATGGTAAAATATATTCAAGGTGTTAAGTGAAAAACAATTTCAACCAAGACTACTATACCCAGACCTATTTTTCTTTTTTTTTAAGAGAATTATTTTATTTATTCATTCACTTATTTTAATTTGATCAGAGAGAGAGAGAGTCAGAGAGAGAGAGGGAGAGAGAAAACAAGCTATTAGGTCCACGACTTGAACCGTGGTCAGCCATGTGGGAGTCCAGCGCCTTAACCACCATGCCACCTGCTGGTCCCTCAAGATTATCTTTCATATGGGAAAAAAGGACAGAAACATTCTCAGATAAATGAAACCTGAAAGAATTTACCTACACCAGGCCAGCTCTCCAAGAAGTGCTGAAGGGAGTGCTGTACCAAGAAAACCAAAGTTGGACACACAGAAATGAGAGTACAAGAAACAAGCAAGAGAATAGCCAGCTTAATGGTAGGGACAGGTCCAGAGTTGAATGTTAACTTCCAGAGTTTAAATGAAAGATCAGACCACAGTAACATTGCAAATTCAATAGAAGAGAAATTAATTATGTGAGTCTGAACTAGTGAGATATAATTTTTTGACTTTAGACTAAAACATTACTGATTTTCTTCGATGCTTTGATTTCCATAGTTAAGGATTTTTGTCTTCTCTTGAACTGTTGATAGGTTCATCTACCTACTATTTGAACTGAATCCTAACCTTTTTCCTGGCTTTGAGTTTTAAGCAAATTTCTCTTAATGTTTTAAAATTTTATTAAAACTAAACTTATTTTTGAAATTAAAAATACATTAAAAATACCTATTAATACCTTTTTAATGACTGCAGTAAGCTATATAGCCCCAGCAAGGTGCTACTTTATAGTATGTTCACTTTACTCAGAGGTTTATGCCTAAAGTCAGACATGTGTTCATAAATATGCATAAATCAGCTGTGCTTGCTATTGAAAGTCTTTAAAGTAATTAAGATCTTTAGTGAAACCACAAAATGTGAAAAAAAAAAAAAAAGGTACGGAAAATAACTGTACATACCAGAGTCAGTGTGGGAGAAGTGGGAGGGAGTTAGCAGAGGGTGAGAGATGGAGAATCAAGGGGGGGAAATAAAGCAAAATAAATAAGAAACAAAGAAATAGATAATTATTTGTTGATGATAACATGTATGGCAATATCCTTGATTGAGCCAACATACAATGTATACTGGATGGAAAATATCATGTTGTATACTGTATTAATATACAGTGAATGATTGTAAGTAAATAGATAAACAAAAAAAATTTAAAAAAGAAAAAAGTATGCATTTTTTATACTGTTGAATATAGGTCATGTAATTACTTTTATCATCATAGGGCCAGTCAGGTGGCTTGGTGGTTAAGGTAGCTGGATCCCACAAGGCCAACTGTGTGGTTCAAGTCCCAGACCCAGCAGCTTGGAAGACACACCAAGCATGTGTATGTGAATGCCCAAAGTCTTGAGAGGAGAATAGAGGAAAGGCGAGAGCTATGTGGCCATCCTCCCTGGGGCGGGTGATTTCTCATTTTTTGGTCTCTCTCTGGTGAGCATACATGCCCAATAGCAAAAATTAAAAAAAAAAAAAAAAATTATATAATAGGTTAAATAGTTTTTACTTATTTATATTTAAAAGGTATTTGCCTTAAGGTGCATGCGCTCACTGGAAAGAGAGACAGACAGACAACAGTGGGAGAGAAAGTGAGAAATCACCCCTTAGCGATGATGGCCATGCCACAATCCCTAAACATTTTTTAAATAAACAATAAATATATAAAAATATTTATTTTAAATAAATATTGGATTGTCAGGAAAGTCATGATGCATTTCCGCATAGTAAAACAGAAAAATACTCATGACTTTCCTGACGACCTAATACAATAATGAAAGTAATAGAAATATAAGTAGGGACCAGCAGGTGGTGTAGTGGTTAAGATGCTGGACTTCCACATGGCTGACCTCGGTTGGAGTCCCAGACTTAGCTTGTTTTCTCACTTCTCTTCTCTCTCTCTCTGATGACTATACCAAGTTAAAAAATAATACTTATAATAAAATAAATAATTAAAAAAATATTTAACTTTATTTATTTATTTGACTAGAGAGGGACAGAGTGAGAGAGAGAGGGAAAGTGAAAAAGCAAACTACCAGGTCTGGAACATGCACCACAGTTGGCCATGTGAGCCCAGCACCCTTAACCACCATGCCACCTGCTGGCCCCAAAATACAATAAATAATTCTAAATATATATATATATGTGTGTGTATGTGTATATGTATGTGTGTATATATGTGTGTATGTATATATATGTGTGTGCGCGTATACACATACACATACATATATATGTATATATGTGTGTGTATATGTGTGTATGTATATATACATATATATGTACATGTGTGTGTGTGTGTGTGTGTGTGTGGGTGTGTGTGTGTGTATATTTGATACATTAAATACCAGTATTGAAAAAACAGATGTTTTGAAAACACATTTTAAAATATACAAAATTGGGGCTGGCAGGTGGTGTGGTGGTTAAGGCACTGGACTCCCACATGGCCGAATGCAGTCTGAGTCCCAGACCTGGCTGCTTGCTCTCTCTGGTCAAACTGAAAAATGATGATAATAAATAAAAGTTAAATAATTCTAAAATAAAAGAAGATATACACAAAATTAACATATTTTTAAAAGCAAATATAGGGGCCAAATTATATCTTGAAAGTTAATGCTCTCAGAGTCCAGATAGTGGATTCTTTTTTTCTATTATACAAAGACAGAGACTCGCTATGTCCTTCAGCTGGTGATCCTCCTGCCTCAGCCTCCCTAAATTGTTGGAATGACAGGTGTATGCCACCTCACCCGGCCTTTAGTTGGACCAGGAACTGAAGCCAGGCCTTTCACGAGGTCCCAACCTGTGAAGCACAGCATCTCAGTAGTGTGTGTTGCTGGGGCAAATAGTAGATAGAGTCTTCTATTCTTCTTCTTCTTTTCTTTCTTTCTTTTTTTTTTTTTTTTTTAAGAATTATCTTATTTATCTTTATTTATTTTAATTTGACTAGAGAGGGATAGAGCAAGAGAGAAAGAAAGAAAGTGAGAAAGCAAGCCGCCAGGTCTGGGACTTGAACTGTGGTTGGCCATGTGTGAGTCTAGCACCCTCAAGCACCACACCACTTGCCAGCCCTAGTACATAAGATTCTTTTTAAAAATTATCTATAATTTTTGGGAACCATTAGCGTAATAGCTGTGCCACTGGGCTCCCATGTAGTCGACTGTGGTTCGCGTCCCGGACCCGGTGGCTTAAAACTCACATCGGGCACGTGTGCGTGCGTGCCCAGAATCCCGAGAGGAGAATGGAGGAGAAGGGATTGCGGCGTGACCATCCCCCCCTGGGGGTGATTTCTCGCTTTCTGTCTCTCTGGCGAGCGCACGCGCCCTATGACGAAAATCTCTCCAAAAAAAAATTATCTATAATTTTTTTAAAAAATTTGACCAGAGAGAGAAAGGGAAAGTGAGAAAGCAAGCCACTGGGTCTAGAATTTGAACCGCAGTTGACATGTGGGAGTCCAGCACCTCAACCACCAAGTCACCTATTCCCCCCCTCCCCCCGTCCGTTAGACAGATTCTTAAAACAATTAGGAATGGGTTAACAGGTAGATATGTTGAATAAGAGAATGGTTTAAAGTTTGAAAAACTGGATTCTAGAGATGAAACATTTCAGTGCTTACCTCTTGAAGATAATTTTCCTCCTTCAAACAACAAAAAACATTTCCTTTCAACTCAGACCTCAACCTAACCCCAAACTCAATGTATAGTCACTGTTACAACACCCAAGAGTATGGAAGGAAGCCAGCGCAAGAACGTGGGACTCACCTCATTGGAAGACAAGGGCAGGGTAAAGGGAGCACTGGAGGGAGTGGTAATCTCACTCATCCGGAGCATGGTCCGCACAATCTCACTGCTTGTCTAGGTTTAAAAAGCAAGCTTAAATTCAGATTTCAAGTGCTGTCCCCCAGTTCTGGTTGTTTGCCAACGGTCAGATCTGGCAAATAAGTGAATATCCCTAATGATCACTGGCAGATATTACCTGGTCCATTCTGTTGGCTACTGCACTCACGATGGCCTGGTCACGGAAGTGTTGGCGGAATCTGTCAAGGTTGGCCTGCCAATAAATCCCGTCATCTGGAGTGGGCTGAAGAAGGGACAAGGATTAGGGAAAACATTTAGAAACATGAAGAGTTTTCTGGTGAGGAGCTTGGATTTAACTATTTATTGTTTCTTTTCCTATACAACAGAAACTAAATTGGAGCAAAATCATTCAAGGGATCAGCAGATAGTGGAATGGTTACATTGCTGGACTCCTACATGGCTGACTGTGGTTTGAGTCCTGGGCCTGGTGGCTTCAAACGCATGCTGGGCACATGTATGTCCATGTTCAAAATCCTGAGAGGACTAGAGGAGAAGGGACTGCAGTATAGCCACCCACCCGGGGGGTGATTTCTTGCTTTCTGTCTCTGTCTCTCTCCGGCTCTCTGGTAAGCGTACATGCCCTAAGCAAAAATGTCTCTTAAAAAAATATCATTTGAGGGAACCAGCAGTTAGCGTAATGGCTATGTTGCTGGACTCCCACATAGTCGACCGCGGTTCGCGTCCCAGACCCGGTGGCTTAAAACTTACGCTGGGCGTGTGTGCGTGTGTGCCCAAGATCCCGAGAGGAGAATGGAGGAGAAGGGATTGCAGCGTGACCATCCCCCCTGGGGAGTGATTTCTCACTTTCTGTCTCTGTGTCTCTCTCTGTCTGTCTGGCGAGCGCACGCGCCCTATAGCAAAAACTTCTCCAAAAAAAAAAATCATTTGAGGATGTGAAGTTAGCCTGGAGCATTTATTAAGAGAGAGACGAAGACACATAGATACAGGATTTATGCTCCTTCTCTGCCCTCTTTTGCCATATGATCTACCAACAAGAAGACTCTCCTAAACAGGGCCGTTGGATCTTTAACTGTGAAAGTGGAGGAATATCCAACTTCAACTAGGTTCTCTAAGCTCAGCTCCAACCTTCCCTTATTTTATTTTACTTTTATTATTTAATTTTATTATTATTATTTAAAATTTGCTGTATCACTATAGAGAGAGGGAAAAAATGAGAAAGTAAGCCACTTGGTCTGGGACTTGAACCACAGTTGGCTATGTGGGAGCCCAGTGTCTTCACCACCATGCCACCTGCTGGCCCAATCTTTCTGATATGCTGTTGAATTTGGCCTGCTAGGGCTTTGTTGAAAATGTTTGCATTAGTATTCATCAGGTATATTGGCATGTAGTTTTCTTTTTCTGTTATGTCCTTGTCTGGTTTAGAGATCAAGATGATGAAATTTTCATAGAATAAATTTGAGAAGATTACTTCCTTTTGAATCTTTAGAAATAATTTGAGTCAGGGGCTAGACAAGCTGCAACCCCTTCTACATTCTCCTCTAGGGATTTTGGGCATGCAAGCACATGCAGCCAGCATAAGTCTAAAACCGCCATGCCCAGGACTTGAACTGCAGTTGGCCATGTGGTAGTCCAGTGACGTAACTATTACATCATCTGCTGGTCCCTGTTTTTTTTCTGTTTCTGTTATAGGGTGTGTGCTCACCAGAGAGAGAGGGGGGGGGGAAGCGTGAAATCACCCCTAGGGGGATGGCTATGCTGTAATCCTTTCTCCTCTAGTCCTCTTGAGATTTTGGGCATGTACTCGCATGTACCTAACATGATTTTCAAGTCTTTGGGTCTGGGACTTGAACTGTGTAGTGAGTCATGTGAGATCCAGTACCTTAACTCCCATGCCATTTGCTGGCCCTACTCTACTCACTCTATGCAGGTAATTTTATCACTTTCTAGACTCTACCTACCAACAAATTTCCAAGTCTTTTACTTAATCCTGAAGTTTTCTATTAAGCTCCAGATTTGTAGACCCAACCACCTATTTGATACCTCAACCTGTTTCCCTAAACTGGTCTGTGTTTTCATACAGCTACACTATAACCAACTCAATTCCTTAGGCTAGAAATTTGGAAACCTCTACCATCCCATCATCGAATTCTAGCTATTCTTTATATTTATTGGTTGTCTAGTTTTTTCTATTTTTAATTCTGTCATCATTATCTCATTTTAGGCTCTAATCATGGCTCCACTGGATTACTATAATAACTTTCTAACTTTTTACTTTTTCTTTTTAATATAGCAGACACTACTATAAAAAGAATAACTCGTTTTCTGCTTCTAATCTTATTGCTTTTATATATCATTCTCCCCATTTTTCATAGAGAAGTCCTTTTTTACTTTTTAGTTGCTTTTTTTTGTTGTTGTTGTTGGGTTTTTTTTTTTTTTTTTTTTTGCTATAAGCCTTTATTCTTACAAATCACCTAGTTTTAGATACTTTATGTTATTTGCAACAGAACAAACTAGAACATCCTGCTTTAAATCCATCTATATCTCCCCGTCCCATCTTCAGGATAAAGTTCAACTGTTTTAGTTGATCAAGAAATATTCAAATACCAGTGACAACATATTGCCTTCAAGGAGTTTATGTTCTATTAGGAACACAAACACATACACAAATAATATTTAATTTCAGGGGGCCAGCAGATGGCACGGTAGTGAAGGCATTGGACTCCTACATGGTCGACTACAGTTTGAGTCTAGACCTGATCAGGGTGTGTGTGTGTGTGTGTGTGTGTGTGTGTGTGTGTATGTGTGCGCACGCATATATGTGTGTACCCAATATCCCAGGAGGCGAGTGTAAGAGAAGGGACTGTGGTGTGGTCATCCCCCATCAGGGGTGATTTCTCCCTTTCCCTCTCTTTGTTTCTCTCTATCTCTTTGGTGAATGCACGTGCCCTGTGGCAAAAACCTTAAAAAAATTACAAAATAAATCATTTTAGCTGTAAGTTCTGGAAGAAAACGAAACAGGAAACTGTGCTAGAGACTGTGGTAGGAGTGGGCAACAGTGCTTAGCTCTAAGAAAAATGCATTTAATCATTTAAATGAGGGAAAGAAAAGAGGCACTACAGGAAGATCTGGGGAAAGGTATCTGAAGCAGAATAGTTAAGGGAAAAACCCTGAAGACTGGAAAGAGTTTGGCATATTAGAGGAGCAGAAAGAAAGATGGTTGCTGGAACACAGTGAGCAAGAGGGAAAGTGGAAAGAGTTGAGGTTAGGGAGCAGTATCTTCTGCAGATCATGTAACGATCTAGGTTATGTAGATTTAATAATAGTCCATAGCATGAATTTCTAAAAGTAATGGGAAGCTTTTAAAGGAATCTAATCAGTGATTCAATATTTTGTTTGTTTGGATAGTTTAGGAAGTCATTTTAGCTGCTAAGTCCATTAGGAGAGTATTGGTGAAGTGTGGACAAGAGATGATTGTGTCTCAGATCGGGGAGACAGGTGTGGAAGAGGTGAGAAATGGCTGGGTTTGAGATAATTTTGGAAACTGGGCTGACAGGTTTCACTGTGAGATTAGTGGGTTCCAAGGATTCTAGCTAAGGAAAAGGTGATGTCCTAGGTGACTGACCTAGGTGGTGGTATCCTTTACTAAGCTGAGGAAGCTTAGAAAGGAGCAGATGTTTGGGAAGAGGAATTGCTTATTCTGTTTTGGCCATACTAATTTTGAGGTCCTTATCAGCCACCTTTATGGGGATGCCAAGAAGGCATCTGAATACAGGAGTCCAGGTCAATGTGTTATCTTTCTAGACTCATTTCTCCAGCAGTCCTCATGGGTCTGTATGTTCCGGCCACACTGAACAACTGCAACTTTCTCTAGGCCTTCTTTTGGCATGTTACCTGCTGTTTAATGAATGAAGTTAAGGCTCAAAAGGGAGACAGCAATGAAGTTTACTCTTGGTTGGTCTATTCTTGGCCAACATTCAATGAAGTTAATAGTTCTGCTTCTTAGCTTAGGAATCTTTATGCTTCATGGGGCTTGTTATCTGAGTGCTCTTTCTGGCCTGGTTCAGGGTGAGACTCCTAATCAAGAAGCCCCATTACCTCCTTGTTATCTGTGCTATGCTTTGGTCTCTTGGCCTTGGGCTCTCCAGCAGCATCTTCTTCAGATGATCTCCTCCTTTTACCTTTCCCTGCCAAGTAAAACAATTGATTAGTCAGGATACAGCTCACAGGATGGCAAGAAATGACCACACATGAGTGTAGCTGCCTCTAGGTTAGAGTGGCTTAAGAAACTCAAGCAAATGATAAGGTCATCTGAAATTTAACACGTTCAAAAGAAATTAATAATCTTTCTCCCTCTAACTGAACCTCCAATGTTTCCTTTCACAGTGAATGCCATCAGTCCTCCATATGTGTGAATCAGATACACAGATGTAATTTTTTTTTCTTTAAACAGAGACTTTTGCTATAGGGTGTGTGCGCTTGCCAGAGAGACAGAGAGATAGAAAGTGAGAAAATCACCCCCCAGAAGGGATGGCCACATAAGCCCTTCTCCTCCATTCTCCTCTTGGAATTTTAGGGATGCATGCACATGCGTCCAGTGTGAGTTTTAAGCTGCTGGGTCCAGGAGCTGAACTGTGGTTCACTACGTGGGAATCCAGTGATGTAACCATCATGCCATCTGCTAGGCCCAGACACAATTCTTTCTTTTTTTCTTTTTTTGGACAGTTTTTCGCTATAGGGCACATGCGCTCGCCAGACAGAGAGAGACAGAGAGACAGAAAGCAAGAAATCACCCCCCAGAGAGGATGGTCACGCCGCAGTCCCTTCTCCTCCATTCTCCTCTTGGGATCCTGGGCACGCACAAACACGCGCCCAGCATGAGTTTTAAGCCACTGGGTCTGGGACGCGAACCGCAGTCAACTACGTGGGAGTCCAGCGACATAGCCATTACGCTAACTGCTGGTTCCCCAGACACAATTCTTGATACCTGTCTTTCTCACTCCTACATTTAGTGTTTCACCAGTCTGCCTACTTACCTTTGTCCCATTTATGTTTTTAGTGTTATATAGGGCACATGCACTTGCCGGAGAGAGAGAGAGAAAAAGAAAGGGAAAGTAAGAAATCGCCTCCAGGGGGAATGGCCACACTGTAATCCCTTCTCCTCATTCTCCTCTTGGACTTTTGGACATGCATATACATGAGCCTCCTGTTTTTTCTAGGCTGCCAGGTCTGGGACTTGAACTGTGCAGTCAGCCATGTGTTATCCAGGTGTCTTAACCACCATGCCACCAGCTGGCCCAACTTTGCTCAATCCTCTCATCCTTTCTATAGACAGAACAATCTTTTAAAGGTATACATTACATTATGTCACTTCCCTGCTGAAAATCCTTCAATGGTTTTCCTTTGCTCTTAGGATAAAGAACAGGTTGTGCTTGCTGTAGTCCTTCTGAGTTTCTGTAATTTTATTTCGACGCTCTACTCTTCTGTTCACCTGGCTTTAGCTACACTTTCCTCCTTTCTTTCTTTTTTACCTCCTTTTTACTTCCTCAAATGCCTGATTTTTCTTCTCACTACATATTATTCTCTTTGCCAAAAGTGTTTATCCTATTACCTGACTGCTTAGCTGCTACTTCAGCTTGAAATCTTTTTTTTTTTTTTTTTTTCCCTTGCCCGTCTCTTTTTTTGGCC
>NW_006160042.1:425092-429427 GCF_000334495.1 Tupaia belangeri chinensis
CCGCTTTCCCCTGCCCCACCCTATCTTCAGGGAAGGTGTGTCTGAAACCAGCCTCAGGGTGCAGTCAGACTACACCACCAGAGGCTGGCTTCAGCGTTCCTTTCCCTCCTCGTGCGACCACCAAGACCAGGTTCAGATCCAATGGGAAAGGGAACCAGAGGGTGCTTCAGCTTGAAATCTTAGCTCAAATGCCACTTTCTCAAAGAAACCTGTGTCCTAAACTCCCAGATATATCTAGTCCCGATACAATTTTTATAATGCCTCATATTTATCCTTCATAGTATTTGTCCCAGTTTGTTATTATCTATGTGATTATTTCATTACTCATATCGCCAATGCTAGACATGAGCACACAGGGCAGGGACTGTGATTTCCTCATTATTATACAGCACAGTGTCTGGCACACAGCAAACACTTGGTAATGCTCAACATATTCATTTACTTGATCATCAATAAGGAAGAATCCACGATTAGTACAAGCCATGGTTCCAGGGGTGAAATTCCTTACCTATCAAGCTCAGCTTAGGAACCAGGTACATGTCCTTCTCATTAATGACGAGAGTGGGGGCAGGCAGCGGTGGCCCAGGCTCTGACTTCTCAGTGGCAGGCACCAAGGGGCAGCGCTGTACAAAGTGCGTGTCTGCCAGTCGCACAAATGTGTTTGATACCTCAGCATAGTCCATGGTCTTGCTATCTGTACAACGGCAGGAAAGAGGTAAGTGAGATGGCCAAAGATAGCGGAGCGTCCACTCCTGCAGCTACCCAATCTATGTTTTTGCAAATGGCTGTGGAAATACAGTACTGACCCTCCATGGTCTCTGTGAGCCTGTCTGCTACTTTCTTCACGACAGCTGACATTGTCATTTTGCCATTCAACAGGAGCTCCTCAACAATCAGCTCTCCAGTGTCACTGTACAGGGTTTTGGTAGTATAGATGTAGCGTGGATACCTAAGCATCCGCAACATCCGACCGCATTGGGCTTCGTACTCCACCACACCGCGTTTGTGCACTTGATATATCACCAGGTTATGTTGGATGAGGACACAAAGGGCTTTTTTCACCTAGACGGGACCCAAAAGAAAGAGAAGACCTGAAGACATAGCTCATCATTGCTGGCAATTTCTTTTCAATAGCTTACTAAGAATGAGGAGATGGCCAGATAAGAATCTACATACATATCCCTTCTCCCCATTGGGGTAGCTAATAAGAATTACCCATCAACAGAAGAAATCAGGAAGTTTCCTTGCTATGGTGCTTATATTTCAGCGCTGTACAAAGTGCGTGTCTGCCAGTCGCACAAATGTGTTTGATACCTCAGCATAGTCCATGGTCTTGCTATCTGTACAACGGCAGGAAAGAGGTAAGTGAGATGGCCAAAGATAGCGGAGCGTCCACTCCTGCAGCTACCCAATCTATGTTTTTGCAAATGGCTGTGGAAATACAGTACTGACCCTCCATGGTCTCTGTGAGCCTGTCTGCTACTTTCTTCACGACAGCTGACATTGTCATTTTGCCATTCAACAGGAGCTCCTCAACAATCAGCTCTCCAGTGTCACTGTACAGGGTTTTGGTAGTATAGATGTAGCGTGGATACCTAAGCATCCGCAACATCCGACCGCATTGGGCTTCGTACTCCACCACACCGCGTTTGTGCACTTGATATATCACCAGGTTATGTTGGATGAGGACACAAAGGGCTTTTTTCACCTAGACGGGACCCAAAAGAAAGAGAAGACCTGAAGACATAGCTCATCATTGCTGGCAATTTCTTTTCAATAGCTTACTAAGAATGAGGAGATGGCCAGATAAGAATCTACATACATATCCCTTCTCCCCATTGGGGTAGCTAATAAGAATTACCCATCAACAGAAGAAATCAGGAAGTTTCCTTGCTATGGTGCTTATATTTCCTCTGATCCTTACCTTTCAGAGCATGATTTACTTTCCTTCTATTAGTCTCACTCCTTAGAGATGGTCCTGAGTTTAGCACACTCATTGTGTATAAATGAGGCACAGCATGGGAAGAGCAAAGATTTGCCCAAGAAATTCCAAGGGACTAGAAACTCTGACAATCAGAAACTTTTGGCCTAAATCTCATCTAGTTTCTCCTACAAATGACATTGTTCTGATCCTAGGGCAGGCATTCTCCAATTTCTGGAGTGTAGAATAACAATATTTAAAGGTAGGTGAAAGAAATAAAAAAAAGAGAAAATTATTGTCACTTAAATGTACCTGATCCAGCGATGTTCCTGTGTCATGGGCAATTACTCTAAGGGGCTGGCTGCCAGTTCTAATTAGGTGGACTCCAATTTTCTCTACAATCTCTCCAAAATGCTCTTGCAGCAACAATGAACACAGTTTAATCTCTGCTTGAGTCATAGTACTAGAGAATCCTAGACCTAGAAAAGAAAAAAATGTATAACAAAAAGTTTTTCTTTCATGCCAGGAGTAGAACTGCTGAATGTAACTCTTTCTGGAGGGCAATTTGATACCACATATAAGAAGCCTTTAAATCTTGCATATCTTTTATTTTGGATACTCTATTCTGAGGAAGTAACAAACATGCCACTTTATAATACTGACATACTGGAAACAAGCTAATCTGTGATAGTTATCATATACCCAAACAATGGAATACTATGCTGTTCTAGTTTGTTTTATGAACAAAAACAGAAAATACCTGAGCCAGGGTGATTTAAGAGAATAGAGATTTATTCTCAGGAGGTCCAAATCTCAGGACCACAATTGGTGGGAGGTTCTGCTGAATTTTGATTACATAACTAGAAGGAGAGCAGAGCTGCTCATTTTGTTTTGGTTTCCCCTGTAATAAATCCACCAGAACTAATCACAGGGGTCCCACCCTAATGACCTTAATCTTAACCTCCTCCCATAAACCCCACCTTTGGACACCACAATTGGGTCACGTTTTCACTCTCTTAATCCTGTTACAGTGGCTCAACACATGAACATTGGCGGACATACTCAAACTAGCAGATGCCAGCACCTAAAATGATCTAATATAATATATATTAGCATAGACAATAAATTATTCACAATGTACTAAGCGATATAAGCAAATCTTAAAGAATAATGTAAAGTTCAATTATTATTTAAAAATATGTATGCATAGATAAAAACTACCAGAAGACTATATATTACATTTATCTTTATGGGATTATGTGTGGTTCTAATTTGCTTTAAAGACTAGGTGAAGTTGATTTTGCAATCCATGACAGACCTTCATTGCTTGGAAGAATTAAGCTCACTGTACACAGCCTAGAGGGAGTGAACAGGGAGTTATTCCCAGTGCATAAAGGAAATGACAATTTAGAAAAAAGAAATTAAGAGGTAAAGAATTTCTCCATAGAGTTTTAAAAATTTTTTTAAAGAACTCTTTTTATTTTATTTATTCATTCATTTATTTTAATTTGACCAGAGAGACACTCCGAAAGAGAGAGAGAGAAAGCCACCAGGTCCAGGACTTGAACCATGGTCAGCCATGAGGGAGTATCCAGCGTCTTAACCACCACGCCACCCACTGGTCCCATCTCCACAGAGTTTTTCAAATAGGAAGTTATGTTGTTTGCAGAGCAGTATTTTAATCTCAATAGTTCTACTTCCTGAGAAAGCAGACACATGAAAACGTGTCAGATTAAATGATTACTTCATTACAAACTACTACCAAACACTGTTCATTTATTTAATCCAGTTCGTTCGAATGCAAGTCTTACAAGGCAGTTTCAGTATAACCAGAGAACCTATTTCACTCATCCACGTGTCTTTGAAGAGGAATCGCTAGACCCCTTAGCCCTCCCAGCAAGGATTTTCAGGGCGCTGGGCTCCGGAATATTCACTCCCTTCATGCAGGCTTCCGTTGCGTACTTGGTCTCTGGGTACCGTCAGGGCCACCTCGCTCAGAGGGATTTTTCACTAACCTCAGGGTCAGTGCAATCCAGGCTGTCAGCCTAAAGCCGCCAAGTCCCCAACTAGCCTTCCAGTGGCTCCCGCTAGCCGCCGGAGCAGAGGGGGAGCTCACGGCCCTGGCTCGGATGAGGATGGCCACCGAGCAGGACGCGGACAGGAGCAAAACTCGTGCCGCTCTACCCCAGCCTTTCGGTGGTTTCCGGGGACGCTCTTTCTTTCTTCTCGCTGGGAGGTTGGAGGACCGGCGAGGGGCTGTCTGAGGAGCCAGCGGGCGGGCCGCGGCGGGCAGACTCTCCTTCCGGCGCCTCTCTGGTGCTGGGAGGCGGGCCGCGGGGTGGCCGTGCGCGTCGCCGCCTCTGTGGGTCCGGCGGACTCACGTGACCAAGGCGGCCTCTGGAGCGGCGGGGGGC
>NW_006160042.1:429542-445827 GCF_000334495.1 Tupaia belangeri chinensis
GGGCTGACGCGGGCGCAGCTGTAGCCGCGCACCGGTTTTTCTTCCACTTTTGCAAGGGCGAGGTCAACCCCAAACTGCCGGTAAGAGCTTCATGTCTTCAGCGCTCGGACACCCGCATAGATTCCCGGCCCCCGGTGTCCCGGAACTGGGTCTTCTGGTACACTCGACCCCCCGATCGGTCTCTCAGATACCTGCTGCCCGGTCTCCCGGCGCTGGCCCTGAGCGTCAGGCGTCGCGGCCTGGGTTCCCTAACTCCTGACCTGTCCTATTTCCTCCTCCGCTGCTCCACCTGCCCCTCATCTCCTCTGTCGTCCTCTTTTGGTCTTCCTTAGCAAGTTCTCCTCCGACAACTGTGCCCTCAGTTCTCTTCACCTTGTCTCCTTCCCAGATGACCTCCCCCGCCCCCATACTCATTTCCCTGTTGGTTCTCACCTTCCTCTATCTCCATTTCCACTTTTCACCAGATCCTCCCCCGTCCCCATCCTCAGGGGAGCAAAACAGCGGATTGCTGAGGATTGTTCCTATTCGGTTGTCTCTAAAGAAGAGAAGATGGGGGGAAAAAAAAGGGTTGGAAGGTAACAGTGGGCAAGAGAGGGAAACTTTGCTCTTCGATGGTTTCCTGGGTTTTGTGAAAGTGAAAACAGCAGTGCACTAATGACTTGCAGTCCCTATCACTGTGTAAGGAAATGGCTTTAGGAAGAAGGCAGGATGTGCTGTTTGAACTTATTTTATTCTGGTTGTCATTCTGCTACTGTCTTTAGTTACCACCTCCCTTATCTGCCCCTCCCCCATTCTCTCCTCTTAAGAAAAAAATCCAGGACAGAATGTTGGGGACTGCTTCCTGTGCCATGAAACTGGTTTCCATCGGTTTCTGCCAGACTATTTGCCCCTAGAGGGATAGTGCTTTGGTTGTGAAGAAAACGCTTCTGCAGCATAGGAGCCAGGGCCAGCACCCCAAACCCAGAAGCTGGGTATAGATACAGCTGGGAGACCCTATGTTAAATCCTACCCAGCTGTCTTTATAGAACTAGTTAACGGTGGTTCTCTTCCTTACAAGTGTGCAGGTTCAGTCTTAATAGAGGGTGGCTGTGTAACTCATTTCTATATTTACAGCCTGAGATACAATCTAGGAGAAAACACTAAAGTACATATATCTGATTTCTTAGAAGCACACTTGGAGCCCAGTACATAACCACCTAAAGGGTATTTCATAGCTTTTTTCACCCAAAAGTTGTGTTTTTCAGCCTTTCACAGACTTTTCTTTCCTGTTTGCCTCACCCCCAACTTCACAGTCATAGTTTCCTCTAAATGTTACTTTGTTTTGCGGGCTGATTTTTGCTGTGTGTTTACGTGCTTTTTGCCTCATTTCAGGCCTGGGAAGAGCAGGTTCCTTGTTTTATTCCAGCAGACATCGGATCCTTTAGCACTCTCTAACCACAGAGAAGGAGTCTGGAATTCAGACAGTGTGTGTGACCAGTGATAGGTTGAATGTGATGCATTGTTGAGCACTGTGGCTTTCGATTTTTCGGTCTTTAAAAGTTGCTGTTTACTGTTTTGCCTTTAAAAGTGAGACGACCAGGTAGTGGAAGACTTAGGGCCAGGTAGTGGCTTAGTGGTAATTTAACTGGGTCCACATTTGAAAGGTTCTGAGTTTATATCCTTACGCCTTCCTAATCATGCCAAGTGCACGGTGGTGGTTGAGACTGCTGACCGATTGTGGCATGAAGACTCTTTTGGGGATGCCGCTCTCCTGCTCTCTGTCTCATGGAAAGGAAGAAATGAACATACAAAAAAAGTGAGAAGACTTGGTCTAGGTTTCAACAACTTATATCTTTTCTTTTTATCAATTTAAGTCTTGCCTCCAAAGGTATTATTCGAAAGCCTTTTTAGGTGGAGAAGTCTTTGAGCCTTTTATTTGTCATGCTTAGTTTGTAAATTGAGGCGTCACACAATTGAATATAACCAAATGTACCCTACATACATACAAGGTTCTCTGCTGGATGTCTCAGAGATGATATGGAGGACTGTGTTCCTTGCCTTTAAGGACCTTTCAGGTTTTTTTGGGTGAAGCCAATACAAACATGGGAAAAAACATAAAGGAATGAAGATGGATAATATATGCTTTAGAATTCAGTGAAAGGGGAATATGGTAGGATTGGTGCAGTCTGGGAAGGTGTAATAGACAAAATGGGATTTAGATTGAGTTTTTGAAAAATAGGTAGAATTCAGATTGAGAAGTCTGGTTCCATAGCCTAGTGATTAAGGGAGCCAGATCCCATGAGACTGACCGCAGTGATTCAGACCCGGTCCCCAGCAGCTTGAAAAACACAGTGTGTGCATGCACATGTGCCTAAAACCCCAAAAGGGGGTTAGCCAGGTGGTAGGTATAGTGGTTAAGGTGACTGGATCCCACATGCCGACTGTGGTGTTTGAGTCACCGACAAGGCAGCTTGAAAAATATGCCTGGTGCAGGTGTGTGAATGCCTAAAATCCCGAGAAAATGGAGAAGAGACTGTAGCATAGTCATTTTCCTGGGCGGGGAGCTGGGGGTGCTATCTCACCTTTCTCTCTCTCTCTTGTCTCTGGTGAGCATGTGTACCTTATAGCAAATTTTAAAAAAGAAAGAAAAAAATCCCTGAAATTCACATCCCATCTCTCTTTGGAATTAAAAAAAAAAGAGTTCTGGTTGAGAATACGAAAGACTGAGATAGAAAAAGGAAGAAGGGTAGGTTGAGGAAGGAAGAAACATTTAGTAAATCATTATTTGTCTTTTTTTTGGGGGGAGGGGGGAGTGGCATACTGTGAGGCACAGGTGCTAGTCAAAGAGAGACAAAGGGGGAGAGGGCGAGAAAGTGAGAAAGCACCTCCCAGGGGGATGACTATATTGCATTCCCTTCTCCAGTCACTGCTTGGGGTTTTGGGCATGTACACACATGTGCCTGGTTTTTTTTTTTTTTTTTTTTTTTTTTTTTTTTTAATACAGGGACTTTTGTTTTGGACTTTTGCTATAGGGTGTGTGTGCTTGTCAGAGAGAGAGAATGCAAGAAATCACCCACCCACCCCCGGGGGGCAGGGGGATAGTCACTCCACAATCCCTTCTCCATTCTCCTCTCAGGATCTATGGCATGCACACGTGCTTGGCCTGAGTTTTAGGCTGCTGGTCCAGAACTCAAAACTGCAGTCAACTATATGGGAGTTCAGCAAACATAACCATTACACCATCTACTGGTTCCTGGCAGGTTTTTTAAACTGCTGGGTCCAGGACTTAAATTGGGCAGTCAGACATGTGGGATCCAGCTGCCACCTGACTGGCCCATGTTTGTCTTTCTTTTTTCTTAAAATTTTTTTTTTGCTATAGAATGTTTGTGCTTGTAGGAGAGAGACAGTCAGATAGGGAGAGGGCAAGTAAGAAATTCTCCGCAAGGGAGAATGGCCACAGTGCAATTGCTTCTCTTGCAGTCCCCTCCTGGGATTTTGGGCAGGCATGCACACACACCTGGCATGATTTTCTTTTCCTTTTCTTTGGGGGTGGGGGTTGGCCTTGGGGCATTTATTCTTATGGGAGTAGGAGGAGTGGGGGTAGTGGTAGACACACAGACAGAAAGGGAAAGTGAGAAATCATCTCCCAGTGGGGATGGCTATGCCACAGTTCCTTCTCCATTCTCCTCCTGGGTCCTTGGGCATTCATGCACATGCTCCTGGTGTGATTTTCAGGCCACAAGGTCTAGGACTTGAATTGAGGGTGGCCATGTTGTAGTCTGGTGATGTAACTGCTACGGCATTGGCTGGCTCCCATACTTGGCGTGATTTTCAATCTGCCAGGTCCAGAACTCAAATAGAGGTCAGTCATATGGGAGGGAGTCCAGTGCCTTCAACATTGTGCAACCTGCTGGCCTCCGTTTGTCTTTTTATAATTATAATTGGCAAGTAAAATTATATATACACTTGTATGTATGGTGTACAATATTATGTTTTTATATATGTATACATTGTGGAATGGCTTTTTTAAAAAAAAGAATTATTTACTGAATTTTATTTATTATGATGATTATTATTTAATTTGACCAGAGAGAGGGAGAGTGAAAAAGCAAGCCACCAGGTCTGGGACTCAAACCTTGGTCAGCCATGTGGAAGTACAGCTCCTTAATCACCATGCCACCTGCTGGCCCCCGGAATGGCTCCTCTTTAAAAGCGTTTTTTATTGAGATATAGTTAAATTCACCATTTTAATCACTGTAAATTGTAAAGTGGTTTTTAGTATTTTAAAAATATACTATTACGGCCCCAAAAAGAAACCCTGTAATCTGTTAAGCACCATTTTCCTGTCCCTTCTCTTACCAATCTTCCTTGCCTCTAGTTACCACTATTCTACTCTTTTCTTCTATGAGGTCAATTTTTTAAGCTTACATATATGAGTGAAAATCTGAAGAATTTGTCTTTCTGTGCTTAGCTTATTTCACTTATTCCTCTAACCTTGTCTGTCTTACCTTGAATGACAGGATTTCATTCTCTTTTTTTTTTTTTTTAAAGAATTATTTATTTAATTTCATTTGTTATTATTATTTTTTCTAATTTGACCAGAGAGAAAGGGAAAGTGAGAAAGCAAGCCGCCAGGTCCAGGACTCGAACTGTGGCTGGCTGTGTGGGAATCCAGCACCCTCAACCACCATACCACCTGCTGGCCCCCAGGATTTCATTCTTTTGAATGGCTGAATAGTGTTCTACTGTAAATATATACCACATTTTCTTTGTCTATTATTTGTTAATGGATACTTAGATTGATTACATATTCTTGCTATTGTAAATAGGGCTGTAATAAACATGGGAGTACAACTATCTCCACATCACACTGATTTCCTTTCCCTTTGATATACACGCAGTAATGGGATTACTGGAACACAGGTAGTTCTATTGATATTTTTAGTTTTTTGAGGAACCTCTATATTGTTTTCCATAATGGCTGTACTAGTTTACATTCCCATCAGCGATGTCTAAGACTTCTCCATTCTCCAAATAAGTCAAGCTCTTTAACGTATGTATTACCTCATACTATTTTATGGTCAGAACACTTGAAATCTATCTTGGCAGTTGTCAAATATACTATATTTATGTATATATGTAATTTATATATACATATATGTATAATTTTATATATATATGTGTGTGTGTGTGTGTATAATTTTTTAAGAGGTTTTTGCCTTAGAGCATGTGCGTTCCTCTGGAGGGAGAGAGATAGAGACAGTGAGAAATCACCCCCCGGAGGGTATGGCCACATGGCAATCCATTCTCCTCCTGGAATATTGAGCATGGGTCCACATGTGCCCAGCGTGATTCTCAAGCCATCTGCTGCTGCTGGCCCCACAACATATTGTTATTAACTATAGTTACCATGGTATATGGTAGTAAGTCATTTATGCATTTTTAGGAAAAGGCATGGTGAGGTCAAGGTTATTGTTCTTATTGTATATAAGCTGGTGAGTTTCATTTTGTTACATAGCTTTTTTTTTTTTTTTTTCTTAGAATAATTTTATTTAGGGACCGGCAGATGGTGTGGTTAGGGGTGCTAGACTCCCACATTGCTGACCATGGTTCAAGTCCTAGACCTGGGCTTGCTCTCTCTCTCTCTCTCTCTCTCTCTCTCTGTCTTGCTCTGGTCAAATTGAAAATAACTATAATGATAAAGGAAATAATTTTTAAAAAAGAATAATTTTATTTAACTTTATTTATTTATTTATTTATTTTAATTTGACCAGAGAAGGACAGAGACAGAGCAAAAGTGAGAGTGAGAGAGAGAGGGAAAGTGAGAAAGCAAACCCTAGGTCTGGGACTCGAACCGCAGTTGGCCATGTGGGAGTCCAATGCCCTCAACCACTGTGCCACCTGCTGGCCCCTGCATGGCTATTTCTGTATCCTCAATCCCAAACAGTTATTTGAAAGTGTTTTGTGTGCTGGCCTCCTGGCAAAGTGGTTAAATGTTCTGTATGGAAAGCCAGATTCCACATAGTTGACACAATTTGAGTCCCAGCCCCTGTGGCTTGAAAAGTACATTGGGTGTGCTTTTGTGGAATGGAGAAATAGAGGAAGAGAGATTGTAGTATGACCATGCCCCATTAAAGGATTCTAATCTCTCTCTCTCCCCTCTCTTTCTCTCTGGTGAATGCATGGCAGTAAAAAAGAAAAAAAGAAAAGAAAGGAAAATGCTTGTAAGAATGACCAGGTCAGCAAATGGCTGGTTTAGTACAAATCTGTCTCTGCTACTGAAAAACCACCCAAACACTGATAAGTCAGTAATGTTATTTGTGTGTATAAACACACACACAGATATGATAACACTGAAACATTATGGGGGGAGCCAGTGCCTCAGTGATTGAATAAGCTGTATCCCACTTGACTGATCGCAAGGTTCAAGTTCTGGATACAGTGGCTTGCAAACTCTGTCTCGATCTGATGAGCACATGTGCCTTCTGGCAAACTTTTGTAAAAAAGTTTTTCTTAACTTGTTAAAGAGTGCATTGTGCTCACCAGAGAGAGGAAACACTCCTTGTCCTCCGCGCCCCCCCCCCCCACTAGTCCTCCTGTCAGGATTTTGGGCAGGATTTGAATCAATGAGTAGGACTCAACCACAGTTGCCATATAGGATCTGGTTGCCTTAATTGCTGAGCTACAGGCCAGCCTGAGTTTGTTTGTTTGTTTTCATATATATATATAATTTTTCATATAAATGCATGATTATCTTACTAATTATCCAGCATACTGCCTGCAGTGTTTCTTGAGCTGAATGGCTGTTATGGGGAACCTGAGTGTCTTTATGAGGATTGCCAGATTCAGTTTACCATTAGTAAAGTTTCAGTCTTGACTGAATTTGCATCTCAATAGGATCTGTTATTGGCATAGTTGGATTCTAACAACCATTGCCACTAAGTGTTGTTCTCCCTGAATCCCAGAGGCTGCTGTAATGAGTTATCTCCTTTTCTTAAAATTATTTTATTTAACTTTATTTATTCATTCATTTATTTATTTCAATTTGACCAGAGGTGTGTGGGGGGGAGAGAGAGAGAGAAAGGGCGCACATGCGCTTGTGAGCACAAGCTGCCAGGTCTGGGACTTGAACCGCAGTCAGCCACGTGGGAGTCCAGCACCCTTAACCACCAAGCCATCTGCCAGCCCTGAGTTATCTCCTTTTAATGAGCTATTCCTAGGTATCTTCACTCATGCAGTAGGATCCCTGTTTCATCTCTTGTGCATTTATTCACTACATAGCAGAGCCATAACTGTGTTCACAGGTACTGTTGCAGGATGACGGGTTAGCTTACCACAATGAATTGGCTCGTTGGAAAAGTCATGACTTTTTTTTAATGCAAAATTGCATCATGACGGTTCCCACGACCCAGTAATGTTGAGATTGCCTTTGGTGATGTCCAGGTTCTTGGTGTTTCAGAAAAGGAATTGAACAAAACATGCCAGTAGTGAAAGCAAAGGGTAGTTTACTAAGTAAAAACTGAAGTATAGTTTTGAAAGGTAGGAGTAGTCCTGAGCAGAGAGGCAAAGAGGGCTCAAGGGTCCTAGCAGTTGCATTCTGTGAGGTTTATAATTTTTTACTCTAGGTCATGTCAGTTGATCATTGTCTGGGCCCACTGATTGTTTTTATCTCATTGGCTTGATCAAATGTGGCTGGGCCCACTCATTTCATATCATTGGTTCTATCAAATGTATCTGGGCCCACTGATTCATCTCATTGGCTTGATCTAATGTGGCTTAATCAGCTAGATATCCCCCAAAATCTCCTGCCTACATTACCTTAGGTTGGAAATTTTCTGCCCTGATTTTCCTATCCAGACACATAGGCAGCCTCTCTAGTCCTCTACCTGTCTCCATTTTCTAGCTTTCTTCCTGCCTCAATACTGTTGATTCGTTGGAAAGTCATGATGCTTTTTTGCATAGAAAACTGGAAAAATGTCATGACTTTTCTGACAACTCAGTAGGTTACAAGGTTTTACAACTCTTATGTTTTTTCCCCAATCTCTAGAATATAGCATTTGAATCAGTCTGAAGTGTGTGCAGGCAACAGCAGTAATTTACTGGGTTCAGCCCTGAAACTATCCTTAAGTATTTGCTTATTGTTTTTCTTTTCAGTCCTAACACTATGAAGGATTCGTGAGCTTGGCCAACTTTCTTTTTTTTTTAAGAATTTTAAAATTTAACTTTATTTACTTATCCATTTATTTTATTTTAATTTGACCAGAGAGGGACAGAGAGAGAGAAAGTGAGGAAGCAAGCTGCCAGGGCTGGGACTCCAACCGCGGTCAGCCATGTGAGAGTCCAGCACCACCATGCCACCTGCTGGCCCCATGAGCTTGGCCAGCCTTAGCCACCATGCCATCTGCTGGCCCTATGACTTTGGCCAACTTTAATGTATATATTAGAGCAATTTTTTTGGGGGGGGGGTGAGGTTTTCTCCTCTCGGCATCTTGGGCATGCACGCACACATGTCTGGCGTGAGTTTAAGCCACTAGGTCTGAGACTCAAACTGTGATTGACTGCATGGGAGTCCAGCGACATAGCCATTATGTCAACTGCTGGTCCTGAGAAATAGTTTCAGTTATAACTTCTGAGAGAGATTGGAGTATGCCTAACACTATGTAGTTTAAGCCACATATAGGCCAAATTTCATTTGGTGAACTAATACTTCTCACTGCTCAGCCTGATGTATCCATCTTAGTTTTGTGTGTCTTTGGTGTGGCTCTTCCCAGGTAAAAGGACAAAAGTTTCATTTAAATAGAAGATATTGGGACCAGCAGTTAGTGTAATTAATGGCTATGTCGCTGAACTCCCATGTAGTCGACCGCGGTTCGAGCCCTGGACTGGTGACTTAAACTCACACCGGGCACGTGTGTGTGCGTGCCCAAAATCCCAAGAGGAGAATGGAGGAGAAGGGATTGCGGCATGGCCATCCCCCCTGGGGGGTGATTTCTTGCTTTCTGTCTCTCTGTCTTTTTGGTGAGTACGCGCGCCCTATAGCAAAAACCTCTCCAAAAAAAAAAAAAGAAGATATTAAGACATGATGCAAGATCATGAAGGGAATTTAAAAGAGAATATATTCAGTAGTATTATTGTCTATTAGGCTTCAAAAGGGTCTCTATTCTAAGTAAATAATGATTTAGGGTTTCCTTTTATTAAGTGTTTTCCTATTTACAGTAAAGTAATTTTAGTAAAATTTAGCACATACTGTATTTAGATTTTATATATATATTTTTTTAATTAATTTCTTTTTTATAGGTTTTCTCCATAGGGTGTGTATACTCACTGGAGAGACAGTGAAAAGTAATGTGAGAAATTCCCTCCCTCCCAGGAGGGGATGGCCACACCACAATCTCTTATCCTCCATTTTTCTTCTGGGATTTTGGGCACCCACTCACACGCACCTGGTGTGAGTTTTAAGCCATCAGATCCCAGACTTGAAACGTGATTGGACGTGTGGGAGTCCAGCACCTTAACTACTACACCACCTGCTGGCCCCTAAATTTGGATTTTAAAGTAAAGATTTTGATTATATGATCTGAAGCCCTAGGATTTTGAGTTTATATATATATAATTAGGTAAAATGGTGTTGTGTAGTTTTTTGGTCATCAAATGGTAGAAATACTTAAAGTAACATTAAATTATTATTTTTGAAACCTGGCAAAAACTCCTCACCTGACTGTCCTGTTGAGAAACAATATGAAGCCCAGAGTAGTGGAACTATTATGCTACATTGCAGAATGACCAGCTATTACACCATAGAGGGCTGTCATGGAATGTAAAGGTAACATTCATCCTCACACACCACCACCACCACCTCTTTTCCTCATTAGTCCAGGCCAAGGAATATATATATATATTTTAAAAATTTACTTATTTTTTAAAGAATTACTTATTTAATTCCATTTGCTATTATTATTTTTTAATTTTACCAAACAGAGAGAAAGGGAAAGCGAGAAAGCAAGCCGCCAGGTCTGGGACTCAAACCAGGGTTGGCCATGTGGGAATCCAGCACCTCTAGTCACCATGCCACATGCTGGTCCCAGGCCAGCGAATATTTATAAGATTAAATCTGGTAGAATCATCATTAGATATATATGTAATATATATTTATCTGTTTTGTGTTTTTAATTTTATCAATGGCTCCTGGTTTACAACTCCTGTAATCCTCGTAATTTCCTAAATGACTAGAGAACTAGTGTAGTTTTAAAAATTAATATTTGGCCTTTTGTCCCTGTTTGCTGGAATTGCCTCTGGAATTCTTCTGTTGTGTATAGCAAGCCCCTTTTAACCACACCTGAGTTTATGTTAATTTTTGGAAGGTCCCTAGATAACCACTGGACAGGGGCTTGTTGATAAGGGAACCAGTGTGCTCAGGGGCTTGTTGCCCTGGCAACCAGTATGCTCAGGGGTTTGGAATTCAGGCCCACCTCCCACTCCTGGGGAAGGAAAAGTTATGATGATCACCAGTTCTCTATTAAACACTGACACCTTCATAAAACCCATAGCTGAACAAATACAGAGTTTCCCGAATAGTGGTGCATCTGCCCAGAATGGGTCTGAAGCTCTGCATCCCTTCCTGCATAACCTTGTGTGTGCATCTCTTCATCTATATCATTTTAACATCCTTTATAATAAACTGATAAATGTAAGTAAAGTGTTTCCCTGAGTTTGGTGAGTCGCTCTAGCAAATGATCCAATCCAAGGAGAGTATTGTGGGAACCCATTTGATAGCCATTCAGAAGCACAAGTAAAATACCTGGGGCCTGAAGTTGGGATCAGCCTTGTGAGACTGAGCCTTAACTCTGTGGGCTCTAACATTACCTTCAGGTAGAGAGAGTGAGAATTTAATTAGATAACACCTAGCTGCTGTCTGTTGCAGAATTGATTGCTCGTTTGATGTGCTTAAGGAAGAAACTTTCATCTGTCTGGTGTTAAAAGTGTTTTCTTAAGAGTATAGAGGGAAAAACTGAGCCTTTTTTCCTATTCTAGGTGACATAAATCAAATGCAGAGTAACCTACTTTTGGTATTGATGAAACTAGAGTGGTTCTTAAGTGTTCTATGGAGTCTAATTAATGACTGCCAGTATATTGCTCACCTCTGAGGCTCTGCCTGAAGGAACTAGTAGGCATTCCCTGCCCCCCATCTCCTTGTTGCATCACCTTTGAGCTAGTAAAATGTCATCCTTATCAATAAGTGATGGTGTCTTATTTGGCTCTTTACCTGCTACTAGGTAAGGATTATCACTTACTTTAAGGATTAGTCATTGTGCTGTTGTCTGACCCTAGTGCAGGAAAGTGTACTAACCACTCCATCGATACCAGTAGCTAAAAAGTAGATTTCTTAAAGACTTTTTTTTTAAGAGGTTTTTGCTATAGGGCGCGTGCCATTGCCAGACAGGCAGTGAGAGACAGAGATAGAAAGCGAGAAATCACTCCCCAGGGGGGGATGGCCACGCTGCAATCCCTTCTCCTCCACTCTCCTCTTGGGATCTTGGGCACACACGCACACGCGCCCGGCGTGAGTTTTTAAGCCACCGGGTCTGGGATGTTAACCGGGGTCGACTACATGAGAGTCTAGCAACATAGCCATTACGCCAACTGCTGACCCCATTTCTTTTTTTTTGGAGAAGTTTTTTTCACTATAGAGGGCGTGCGCTCGCCAGACAGACAGAGAGAGACATAGAGACAGAAAGCGAGAAATCACCCCCCAGGGGGGATGGTCATGCCGCTATCCCTTCTCCTCCATTCTCCTCTCAAGATCTTGGGCACCACGCACACGCGCCTAGCGTGAGTTTTAAGCCACCGGGTCCGGGACGCGATCCACAGTCGACTACGTGGGAGTCCAGCGACATAGCCATTATGCTACCTGCTGGTTCCCGTGGCCCCATTTCTTAAAGAGTTTTTGACTCTTAAAACTGTTAGCTTACTGGGACCAGCAGGTAGCATAATGGCTACATTGCTGGACTCCCATGTAGTTGACTGCAGTTCGAGTCCTGGACCCAGCAGCTTAAAGTCATGCCTGCGTGTGTGCATGCATGCCCAAGATCCCCAGAGGAGAATGGAAGAGAAGGAATTGCGGCATAGCCATCCCCCCTGGGGGGTGATTTCTCGCTTTCTGTCTGGCTAGTGCATGCGCCCTATAGCAAAAAATGTCTTGAGAACAGACAAAACTGTAAGCTTACTGACCTTGCCCTTTTTTTTGGCCATAGATTACACATCACCTGAAACAGAGAGGGAAAGTGAGAAATCATCTCCCAAGAGGAATGGCCACACTGCTGTCCTTTCTCCCCTTCTCCTTTCAGGATTTTGGGCATACATGCACACGTGCCCAGCATGATTTTCAAGCTACCAAGGTCTGGGGCTCAAATCGTGGTCGGTCACATGGGAGTTAATGCCTTAACCACACTACCTGCTGGCCCCTGACCTAAGTTGCTTGTTCTTAGATTCCAGAGAGGTTGTCTTAAGTGGTAAGTGTTGTTGAAGTGGGTGAAGCAACTGAGAGATTTTATCCAGGTATGGAAGGTTTTAATTATTAGATTACCAGGGCTAGCTGCATAGTTTAGCACTTGAAGGAGCTGGATTTCACATGGCCAACCATGGTTCTAATCCTGTCTCTTGTGGCTTGAAAAGCACACCCAGGTATGTGTGTGTGAATGTGTCCCAGATCCCTACAAGGTGGAGAATGAAGAAGGAAAGGATCCAGCTTCCCTAACCACCATACCACTGGCTGCCTGTATTGGTAGTTATATATATACATGTGTGTGTGTGTATATATATATATATAATTTTTTTTTTTCTGAGAGAGGTTTTTTGTTTTTGTTTTGTTTTGTTTTGAGAGGTTTTTGCTATAGGGCGTGTGTGCTCGCCCGAAAGACAGAGACAGAGAGATAGAAAGCAAGAAATCACCCCCCATGGGGATGGCCACACAATCCCTATTTTCCTCTCAGGATCTTGGTCATGCACGCACACAGGCCCGGCATGAGTTTTAAGCCACTGGGTCCGGGACTCAAACCGCAGTCGACTATATGGGAGTCCAGCGACATAGCCATTACACCAACTGCTGGGTTTTTACCTTAAGGTGTATGCGGTTGCCAAAAAGTTTTTACCTTAAGGTGGGTGCAGTTGCCAGAAAGAGAGAGAGAAAGTAAGAAATCACCTCCTGGGGGTGGGTGGCCCTTCTGTAATCTCCTCTCCTCCATTCTCTTCTCAGGATTTTGGGCACACATGCACATGTGTGCAACGTGATTTTCAAACCTTCAGGTCTGGGACTCAAAACTGTGGGGTCGACCATATGAGATCCATCTGTCTTAACCTCCACATCACCTGCTGGCCCAAAGCTCCTTTTTTATAATTAAAAAAAATTTGCTAGAGGTACCAGCAGTCAGCGTAATGGCGATGTCGCAGAACTCCCATGTAGTCGACCGCGGTTCGTGTCCTGGACCTGGCGGCTTAAACTCATGCCAGGTACATGTGCATGCGTGCCCAAGATTCCGAGAGGAGAATGGAGGAGAAGGGACTGCGGCTTGGCCATCCCCCTTGGGGTGGGTGATTTCTCGCTTTCTATCTCTCTGTCTCTCTCTGTCTTTATGGCGAGCACACGTGCCCTATAGCAAAAAACCTCTCCCCCCCAAAAAAAATTTGCTAGAGGGCACATGTGCTTGCAGGGGGCTGGGGGGAGAGACATGAAACGTGAGAAAACACCTTTTGTGGAGGTCGGTAGTACTGCAGTCCGTTCTCCATTTCTCTTTTTGGGATTTTGGAAATATACACACATGTGCCTGGTATGTTTTCAAGCTGCTGGGTCCAGCCATGCGTTCAGCCAAGTGGGATCCAGTTGCCTTATCCATTATGCTACTGGATGGCCCCTAACTTTTTTTTTAAAGAATTATTTTTATTTTAACTTTATTTATTTTAACTTGACTAAAGAGGGACAGAGTGAGAGAAAGAAAGAGAGGGAAAGTGAGAAAATAAGTCACCAGGTCTGGAACTTGAACTGTGGTTTGCCATGTGGGAGTCCAGTGCCCTTAACTACCATGCCAGCTGCCAGCCCTGACCCCTAGCTCTTTTTTTTTTTTTTTAAGTGGTTTTTGCTATAGGGTGTGTGTGCTTGCCAGAAAGACAGAGACAGAGAAATAGAAAGTGAACAATCACCCCGCAGGGGAGTTGGGCACGCATGCACATGCACCCAGTGTGAGTTTAAGCCACCGGGTCCAGGACTCAAACAGCGGAGGGTTACATGGGAGTTGAGTGACATAGCCATTACACTAACTGCTGCTCCTGACCCCTAGCTCTTTTTTTTTTTTTTTTAATTTTTAGTCTTGTAACCTCACTTCCAAGATGACGAAAAAAAGAAGGAACAATGGCTGTGCCAAAAAGGGCTGCACCCTCATGTGCAGCCTATTCACTGCATGAACCATGCCCAATGCGTACCCAAGGACAAGGCTATTAAGTTCCTCACCTGAAACGTAGTAGAGGCTGCAGCTGTCAGGGACATCTCCAAAGCAAGCTCCTTCTATGCCTACGTGTTCCCCAAGCTGTATGTGAGGCTACATTACTGTGTGAGTTGCGCCATTCATAGCAGCGTAGTCAGGAACCCATCTTGTGAAGCTCGGAAGGACCAGGCACCCCTACCCCAATTTAGACCTGAGGGTACTGCCCCTCGCCCTCCATCAAAGCCTATGTAAGAAGCTGATTCTTTAAGAACTGAAGAACTGTCTGTCCTCTGGTAAAAATAAAATGCTGATTATAAACAAACAAAAAAAAGTTTTTATAAGATTTTTGCCATAGGGTGCATGTGCTCATGGAGAGAGACAAAGTGAGAAATCACCCCTGGGAGAATGGCCACGCCACAATCCCTTCTCCTCTCTAGATTTTGGGCATGCACACACATGTGCCTTACGTGTTTTTCAAGCCGCCAGGTCCTATAGGCTGCTTGTGTTCACTGGAACATCAGAGGTGGGGGGTGGAGAATGAGAAATCACTCTCCAGGAGGGATGGTCACTCCACAATCCCTTCTCCATTCTCCTCTTGGGATTTTGCGTATGCACGCACATGCGCCCAGCTTGATTTTCAAGCCACTGAGTTTGTGATTCAAACCAGACATGTGGGATCCAGCTGCCCTAACCTCCACACTGCCTGCTGGCCCGCCCAAACTCAGTTTTAATTTTGGTTTTCTGTGAACTATTTGAAGTCTTCCCATATGTATTGGGGAAATCTGTGGGACTCTTTCAGTATAAAGAAGAAAAAAAATTTGAAACTCACTACAGTGAAATTCCTTATAGGTTTTTTTTTTTTTTTTTTTTTGGTAGGGGAAGTACCAACTGGATACTAACATTTTGTGTTCCTTTATGTTCAGTTGACTTTTTATGACCTTTTCTTTCATGGGAGGTTGCTAAGTTCTTTCAGGCAGTCAGCATATAAGAAGAGGGAAGGTGTGAGTTGCTTCTTTTTCTCTATAGTCAGTTTAGAAGGGCTTAAGAATAGAGCTTAGGTGGTGTGGTGGTTAAGGGTGCTGAACTTTTACATGGCTGACCATGGTTCTAGTACTGGACCTGGTGGCTTGCTTTCTCATTTCTCTCTCTCTCTTTCTGCCCTTCTCTGGTCAAATTAAAATAAAATAAATAAATGGACAGATAAAGTTAAGTAAAATAATAATGAAAAAAAAAAGAATAGAAGCCTGTGGATGCTGGTTTCTGTTTTGTCTCTCTGCAACTTATAATGAGCAGTAAAGAGGGTCCAGCAGGTGGCAGAGTGATTTCTGGACTCCCATGTGGCCATCCGTGGTTTGAGTCCCATACCTGGTGGCTGGAAACTCATGCTGGGCATGTGTGCATGCATTCCCAAAATCCTGAGATGAGAGTGGAGGAGAAGGGATTGCAGTGTGGCCACCTCCCAAGGGGGCTGATTTCTCACTTTCTGTCTCTTCTGTGAACGCACATACCCTATAGAAAAATTTCTTAAAAAAAATAAATAAAAAATAAGGTCCGCTACTCTTATTGGTTTAATGGTTATGTCATTGGACTTTCACGTAGTCAACTGCAGTTCAAGTCCCAGACCCAGCAGCTTAAACTCACGCCAGGTACATGCACATGCTTGCCCAAAATCTTGAGAGGAGAATGAAAGAGAAGGGATTGTGATGTGGCCATCGCCCCTCGGGGGTGATTTTTTGTATCCTGTCTGTCTCTCCAGCGAGTGCACACTCCCTATAGCAAAAATTCTCTCTCAAAAAAAAAAAAAAAAAAGTAGATGGGACCAGCAGGTGGCG
>NW_006160042.1:446731-453672 GCF_000334495.1 Tupaia belangeri chinensis
TGGACCACAGTTTGAGTCCCAGACTTAGTGGCTTGAAAATCACGCTGGGAATGTGTGCATGCATGCCCAAGATCCCAGGAGGAGGATGGAGTAGAAGGGATTGTGGCATGGCTGTCCCCCTGAGGAGTGATTTCTCACTTTTCTTCTTTCTCTCTCTCCCCCACCCTAAGTGCATGTGCCCTAAGGCAAAAGCCTATAAAAAATAAAATAAAAGAACAATTAAGGAGATAGCATGGTTTTCAGTTAGGGGCAGTCTTGCTCTCCAATGAATATTTGGTAATGTCTGTAGACATTTTTGATTGTCACATGTGTGGGGCTGGAGGGAGGGAAGATTGTTACTGTCATCTAGTGGATAGAAGCTAGAGATGCTACAGTGCAAAGGATTGTCCCCGACAATAAAATTATTGGGTACAAAATGTCAAGTGCTGGGGACCAGCAGATGGCGTAATGGTTACGTTGCTGGACTTTCACATGGTCGACCGTGGTTCAAGTCCCATATCTGGAGTCTTGAAACTCATGCCAGGTACATGTGTGTTTATGCCCAAAATCCCAGGAGGAGAATGAAGGAGAAGTGATTGTTGTGTGGTCCTACCCCAGGGGGTGATTTCTCACTTTTTGTCTCTCTGTCTCTCCAAGAACCCTATGGCAAAAATCTCTAGGGAACCAGCAGTTAGCGTAATGGCTATGTCGCTGGACTCCCACGTAGTTGACCGCGGTTCGCGTCCTGGACCTGGTAGCTTAAAACTCACGCCGGGCGCGTGTACGTGCGTACCCAAGATCCCAAGAGGAGAATGGAGGAGAAGGGATTGTGGCGTGGCCATTCCCCTGGGGGGTGATTTCTCGCTTTCTGTCTGTCTCTGTCTGTCTGGCGAGCGCACTCGCCCTATAGCAAAAAAACCTCTCCAAAAAAAAAAATCTCTCTAAAAAGAAAGAGTGCTGAGGCTGAGAAATCTTGGTATGGATAAAGGGATAGTCATTATCTTCTTGTTCTAGTGGTGCTTAAGTTTTGTTCTGGCATAGCTTTGATTCTAATTTTAGAATTTTGATGATATTTTTTAGTAAGATAATTGAAACCATATAATTTAGCTAAAGCCCTGATGAGTGAGATTGTTTACAACAGGGAGTAAGGCTCCGTAGTTTAGTGGCTGCTATTCCATTATAGCAGTATCTGTTGGGGCACTTTCTCTCATTGTGGTTACTGATACTAGAGGAATTGGATCTCTCCTCTCAAGTTACACACTGTAGGGCAGCTTCAAAAAGAAAAGTAGTTTTTCGCCAGTTGGAAATTGAGGAAGTAACACCTTACGTAATTTAGTAAGATAGCTGGAAATTCCAGTTTGAAAACAAAACAAAAAGTAGACAATAAGTCTAACTTTTTCTGCAGCTCATCTTAGCATTAATCGTTTTACTTTCTGTGTGTCTTTAATAGCTGTCAGAAGTTTGGTGAGCTCAAGAGAGTTTGTGCTTAAATACTTCGTTTCTTCAAACCTTTGGTTGAGAGGGTAAAGTGAAATTTTCAATCCTTATTCTAACACTAATTCTTCAAGTGACTTGAGCTGAGTCATCTGACCCGCTCAGTTTACCTTTGTATATCCCACAGTAAAGTGATACTTAGGTGTACCTATTGGAAGCCTGAGTGAACATTCAGAGGAATGGAGTTACGTGATCCTGATCTAAAGGCAGTATAAGAATGATGAGTGATTTTTATTTGTATAGTAATAGGGCCTTTCCCATGTAGAAACATTCTAGATTTTTAAGAGTTTCACACATAGAAATTTAGGTTTTGTGCTGAAAGATTTTCCTTTTTTAGGATCCCCCCACCCCCCATTAAAGTTTCTATAAGGGCCCAGATGCCTATATATCAGATAGGAGTGAATAGATTCAAGTGATTTTATTTTTGCTTCTTTTTTTTTAAAGAATTATTTTATTTAACTTTTTAAAAATTTATTATTATTATTATCATTATTATTTTCCAGTTTGATCAGAGAGAGGAAGTAAGAAAGCAAGCCACCGGGTCCGAGACTTGAACCATGGTCGGCTATGTGGGAGTCCAGTGCCTTCAACCATTATGCCACTTGCCGGCCCTCAAGTGATTTTAAATCAGGCATGCTTCTCTTATAGAATAAGTAGACCGTTGGGCCTTTTTCCCCTCAATAGACCAGTTTTATCTTCATTGACAATCTGTTAAGTAATATCTCTTCTTGATAATTTTAACAAGTGTCATAGGGAACTTCATTTTTAAAAAATGAATTATTTATTTAATTTTATTTATTCACTTATTTATTTTTTTAAAAGAATTACTTATTTTTCTCCATTTGTTATTGTTATTTTTTTTCTTTATTTGACTAGAGAGAGAAAGGGAAAGTGAGAAAGCAAGCCACCAGGTCTAGGACTTGAACCATGGTTGGCCATGTGGTTATCCAGCACCCTTATCCACCACACCACCTGCTGGCCCCCATTCATTTATTTTAATTTGACCAGAGAGAGACACATGGGGTGGAGGGAGTGAGGAAGCAAGCCACCACCAAGTCTAGGATTCGAACCATGGTTGGACATGTGGGAGTGTCCAGCGCCTTAACCACCACACCATCTGCTGGTCCCCTATTTATTTTTATTTATTTTTTTTTTTTAAGAGAGATTTTTGCAATAGGGGAGTCCAGTGACAAGACCATTATGCCATCTGCTGGTCCTGGGAGCTTTGTAATAGACTAGGAATATGTCCATTTCCTTGCTACTCGGTTTTTGTTTGTTTGTTTGTTTTTCTGTTTTTTGCTATAGGGCGCGTGTGCTCGCCAGACAGACAGAGAGAGACAGAGAGATAGAAAGCTAGAAATCACCCCCCAGGGGGGATGGCCACGCCGCAATCCCTTCTCCTCCGTTCTCGTCTTGGGATCTTGGGCACGCATGCACACGTGCCCAGCGTGAGTTCAAGCCACCGGGTCCAGGACGCGAACCGCGGTTGACAACGTGGGAGCTCAGCAACATAGCCATTACGCTAACTGCTGGTCCCCAGCTTTTCCTTTTTTTTTAAGAATTATTCTTTATTGAACTTTTTGTTTATTTTATTTATTTATTTATTTTAATTTGACCAAAGAGGGACAGAATGAGAGAGTAAGAACGAGCGAGAGAGAGAGAGAGAGAGAGAGAGAAAGAGAAAGTGAGAAAGCAAGCCGCTGAATCTGGGACTCAAATTGCAGTCAGCCATGTGGGATGGGAGTGCAGTGCTCTTAATCACCACGCTACCTGCTGGCCCCCTGATTGGCTTTTTAAGCAAGATTATTTCATTAATCATTTATGGCTAAATATGTTGAATGAAACTTAGTTTCTTCTAGTGGATCTTCTCTTAGGGATACTGTGAGGTTCTTTTACTCTCAGACAAATGTATTAAGTTGTTAGTTCCCTGATTTTGAATTTGTAGTGTTAGTTACTAGGTCTTACCTTGTAATATGGTCACCCCTGAGGGTTCAGAGGCCTTAGTGCACCTAGTTAAGAAAAGTTTGGTTAAGACATGGAATTTTTTTTAAAGGATTATTTTTCATTTCATTTTATTCATTCATTTTATTTATTTTTTTAAGTTGACCAGAGAGAGAGAGAAAAGGAAAGTGAGAAAGTAAGTCACCAGGTGTGGGACTCAAACTATGGTCAGCCATGTGGGAGTCCAGCTGCCTTAACCTCCACACGCTACCTGATGGCCCCAAAGAATGGAAATTTCCTTTCTTTCTTTTTTTTTTTTTTTAAAGGTTTTTGCTATAGGGTGCATGCACTCACCAGAAAGACAGAGAGATGGAAAGCGAGAAATCACCCCCCAGGGTGGTGGCCACGCCACAATCCCTTCTCCTCCATTTTCCTCTCGGGATCTTGGGCACGCACGCACACGTGCCCGGCGTGAATTTAAGCCACCGGGTCCGGGACTCAAACCGCGGTCGACTACATGGAAGTCCAGCAACATAGCTATTATGCTAACTGCTGGTCCCTAGAATGGACATTTTCTACCTTAACTTTTTTTTTTTTTTTTTTTGAGAGGTTTTTGCTATAGGGCGTGTGAGCTCGCCGGACGGACATAGACAGAGACAGAAAGCGAGAAATCACCCCCCAGGGGGGATGGCCATGCTGCAATCCCTTTTCCTCCATTCTCCTCTCGAGCTTTGGGCATGCACGCACACGTGCCCGGCGTGAGTTTTAAGCCACTAGGTCCGGGACGCAAGCCGCGGTCGACCAAGTGGGAGTCCAGTGACTTAGCCATTGTGCTAACTGCTGGTCCCTTCCGTACCTTAACTTTGTTGGCTTGAAAAAATGTACTGTTAACTTGGATTGCTGGTGTAGTGTGAAAACATGTGGTATGTTCACTTTCATGTTTAATAATACGTAAAAGGCAAATTTAGCAAATTAGCTTTCATTGCTAGTCTTTCTTTCTTTTCCTTTTTTTTTTTTTTTTGAGAGATTTTTGCTATAGAGTGTGTGTACTTGCCAGAGAGACAAAGATAGAAAGAGAAAGCCAGAAATCAACCCCTCCCCCCACAGGGGGATGGTCATGCCACAATCCCTTCCCTTTGATTCTCCTGGGATTTTGGGCACACACATGTGCATACTTCTGGCATGAGTTTCAAGCCACCAGGTTCAGAACTTAAACCATGATCAGCCTCATGGGATTCCAGCGCCTTAACCGCTACACCACCTGCTGGCCCCCATTGCTAGTCTAAATTTGCGTGTTTTAAATTAAAAAGTGGCTGATGGTAATATTAACAGATGAGAATCATGAAAGTGTTTAATTCTCTAATTTTCTCAAGTTTACAGATCTGTAAAATTATTAGTTTATTATTCTCTACCAAGTTTAGATCCTGAGTCAATGACTTACCAAAGACTTATTTTAATATTATGCTAGCGACCATTATTAGACGGACACACTACCTAAACTACCTAAAAATTCATGTGCAAACATGCTCCAAATCCCAACTGGATGGAGAAATGAAGGAGAAAGGGTTATGGAGTGACTATGCTGCTTTCGCCCTCTTCTTCAGACTCTCTTGTGAGTGTACATTCTCTGTAGCAAAATACTAAAACTAAATAAAAATAAAAATAAAGTCTGTTCTTTAATTCATTTGAAAGGTCATTGAATTTGAATTTGCCAGAGGGTGTGTGCACTCACTGGAGAAGGTTGGGGAGGAAATTGAGAAACACCCCCCCCCCTCCCCCCTGCGTGGGGCAAGGTCATGCCTCAGTCCCTTCTCCATTTCTTTTTTCTAGATCTTGGACATGCATGCATGTATGACTGGCATGTATTTCAAGCCACCATGTCTGGTATTTGAACCATGCAGTCAGCCATTTGAGATCCACTGTCTTTTTAATTTAATTTTTTTAAGTTTTTGCCATAGGATGCATGCACTTGCTCAAGAGACACAGAAACAGAGAGACAGAAAGTAAGAAATCATATCCCAGGTATGGTGGTCACACTGCAGTTCCTTCTCCTCCTTTCTCCTATGGGGATTTTGGGCACTTGTACACATGTGCCCTACATGATTTTCTTTTTTTTTTGGAGAGATTTTCACTGTAGGGCGCGTGCGCTCGCCAGACAGACAGAGAGAGACATAGAGACAGAAAGCGAGAAATCACCCCCCGGGGGGATGGTCACGCCGCAATCCCTTCTCCTCCCTTCTCCTCTTGGGATCTTGGGCACGCACGCACACGCGCCCGGCATGAGTTTTAAGCCACCGGGTCCGGGACACGAACCGCGGTCGACCACGTGGGAGTCCAGCGACATAGCCATTACGCTAACTGCTGGTTCCCTCTACATGATTTTCAAGGTGCCAGGTCTGGGGCTCAAAAAACAGTCAACAGTGTGTGAGTCTAGCATGTTAACCACCATGACACTGGCTGGCCCCTCAGATTAGTGCATTTTAAAACCAAAAGAGGGGACCAGCAGATGATGTGGTGGTTATGTCACTGAACCCCCACGTAGTTGACTGCAGTTTGAGTCCTGGACCCAGCAGTTTAAAACTCACACTGGACACATGTGCGTGCGTGCCCCAAAATCCTGAAAGGAGAATGGTGGGGAAGGGATTGTGGTGTGGCCATCTCCCGTAGGGGGTGATTTCTCGCTTTCTGTCTGTCTCTCTGGTGAGTGCGCATGCCCTTTAGCAAAAATCTCTCAAAATAAAACAAAACAAAACAAAAGTAATCTTTCCTACTTTTTTTAAATAAAAAAAAATTGTATTTACTTAGAAGCATTCAGAGTGTCAACAAAACAGCTGTAACTTTTTTGGGAACCAGCAGTTAGCGTAATGGCTATGTCGCTGGATTCCCATGTAGTCGACCGTAGTTCGTGTCCCGGACCCGGTGGCTTAAAACTCACACCGGGCGCGTGTGCGTGCGTGCCCAAGATCCCGAGAGGAGAATGGAGGAGAAGGGATTGCGGTGTGACCATCCCCCCTGGGGGGTGATTTCTCGCTTTCTGTCTCTATGTCTCTCTCTGTCTGTCTGGCAAGCGCACGCACCCTACAGTGAAAATCTCTCAAAAAAAAAAAAAAAAGCTGTAACTTTTTTTTCCTCAATTACAGTGGTATTCAGTTAACAGAACAACAATTATTTCATATAAGCTGCATCAGAGACAAGTGAAAATGAAAAAACTACTATCTCCATTTATAACTGATTTGTGCTGTGCACCAGCAAGAACCTGCTTTACATTCCCATGCCAGTTTACAGCCCCTATACTATATCAGGCAAGATTAGTGGCTATTGAAAATACCACCAGGACAGGGCTATCTATAGACACATTCAATAGTGTGCTAACTATACACAATTTAAAGACAAATCTTACATAGCCTTACATTTCAATTTTTTCTTTTTTTTTTTTTTTTTAATAACTATTTATTTTATTTTTTATTTATTCATTCATCTATTTTTTAATTTGACCAGAAAGAGAAAGAGGGGGAGAGGGAGAGGGA
>NW_006160042.1:453698-471388 GCF_000334495.1 Tupaia belangeri chinensis
GGACTTGACCCCGGGGCGGCCATGTGGGAGTGTCCAGCGCCTTCACCACCATGCCACCTGCTGGTCCCTCAATTTTTTCTTTAAAAGGAGTGAGTTGTAGGGACCAGTGGGTGATGGGGTGGTTAAGGCGGTGGACACTCCCACATGGCCTACCATGGTTCGAGTCCCGGACCTGGTGGCTTGCTTTCTCTCTTTCTTTCTTTCTTTCTCTCTGGTCAAAATTATAAATAAATGAGTAAATAAAATTAAGAATTGAAAAAGAAATGAGTCATGTACAAAAGGGTTAAATGCTTTATAGACAAGGGGGAAAAAACTAGAACCAACTTATTCATCATCACCTTCATCCATTTCATCTTCCTTCTCTTCCTGATTTTCTTCATCTTCCTTGTCTTCTTCCTCCTCCTTTTTCTTGTTCTTTTCAGCCTTGACAACTCTCTTTTTTGCTGTATCAGGCTTTCCTTTAGCTCGGTATACAGCAATATCCTTTTTTCATATTTTTCCTTTAGCTTAGCAGCCGCCTTTTCACAAGGCTATTTATCATCTGCCACAGTGTTATTCCACATCTCTCCTGTTTTTTTTTTTTTTTTTTTCAACACGCCAGGATGTTCTCCTTTGATTTTTGGGCGATATTCAGAACAGAACATGAAAAAGGCCAAAGGAGGCCTCTTGGGTGTATTGGGATCCTTGAACTTCCTTTTTGTTTTTCCTCTAGGAGGGATATAGGCTTTCATAACGGGCCTTGCCTGCCTTTGCCATATCTTCAAAATTTCCTTTCTCTTGAGCAGACATGGTCTTCTACCTCTTTGAGCACGTCTTAGAAAACTCTGAGAAGTTGACTGAAGCATCTGGTTGCTTCTTCTTGTGCTCCTCCTGGCAAGTTTGCACAAAGAATGCATATGATGACATTTTGCCTCTGGGCTTCTTAGGATCTCCTTTGCTCTTGTTTAGTTATCTTTCTTTCACAAGGTACAGAGTCACCCAGTGCCCGTCCAGCTCTCACTTGCTCTATGGAGCTTAATATACTGCAGTGGCTGTGAGAGTCTCTTTTCTACTTTTTAAATGAAATGATGGTGATAATAGGTGGTGATTATTTTTAGAAGGTTTTTTTTTTTTTTAATCCAGAATGTGTTTATTGGGATAGTTTCCCACCCATCTTGAGTCAAGGCACTTTTAGTGCTGCTTCCTCCTGACGGAATATCCTTTTGTAAGCCACACTTTTCCTCCTGTAAGCTGGCAGAAGACAGGGAGCAGCCAACGCATAAAACTACCATTTGTGCAAGGCTGAAGACCATGGTGCTTTTATAGCATCCTGGACACTTCATATCTACCAAGTAGGAATTTAGGCTCTGCACCAGGCTCTTTTGTTCCTCTTCTCTTCCAGAGAATGATGAAGGAGGTCCTTTGCAAGAGGCATGTTCTCCTGGGGAGGTTGTCACTGCTGAAAAGACTTAAAAGATGATTTTTGCTTAACTAAATTAAATCTTCGCAATTCATGTGGGTTCCGACTTCTAAAATTTTAAACTGATTTTCCTTGTGGAATCTGTAAGTCTGGAAATCAGTAGTCTAAAGGAGTGTTTTTCAAACCATGCAGGAGATTTAATAAGATCTTAGAGTTGGGGTCGGCAGGGGGTGTGGTGGTTAAGGCGCTTGGACTCCCATATGGCTGACTGTGGTTCAAGTCCTGGACCTGGCACTTTTCTCTCTCTCTCTGGTCAACTTTAAAAAAATAAAAAATAAAATAAGGACAATGAATAAAATTAAACAAAAAAATTCTTAAAAAACAAAGTCTAGGGGACCAGCAGTTGGCGTAATGGCTATGTCTCTGGACTCCCATGTAGTCAACTGCGGTTTGAGTCCCGGACCCAGTGGCATGTGTGTGCGTGCCCAAGATCCCGAGAGGAGAATGGAGGAGGAGGGATTGCGGCATGGCCATCCCCTAGGGGGTGATTTCTTGCTTTCTGTCTCTCTGTCTCTGTCTTTCTGGTGAGTGCACACACCTTATAGCAGAAAACTCTCAAAAAAAAAAAAAAAACTTAGGGGACCAGCAGTTGGTATAATGTCTATGTCACTGGCATTCCAACTAGTCGACTCCTGTTTGAGTCCTAGACCTGGTGGCTTAAACTCAACGCTGGGCGTGTGTGTGCATGCCCAAGATCCCAAGAGGAGAATGGAGGAGAAGGGATTGCAGCGTGGCCATCCCCCCTGGGGGGTGATTTTCTTGCTTTCTGTCTCTGTCTTTCTGGTGAATGCATGCGTCCTATAGCAAAAACCTCTCCAAAAAAAAAAAAAAAATCTTAGGATTATGATAAATATTGCATACTAAATCTCTTCACTGTCTCCATCCTTCTACTTCTCCTTTTATTACACAGATTAGCATATTAATGTTTTTCCTGTAAACACCATGAATGTACAGTCATGATCTTAGCTGTGCGGAAATGCAGCGTGGCAGAGATAGGGGATTGCAGTGTAACGCCCTGTTGAGGGTGTTTGCCTCTCATTCTCTTTACTCTTGTGAAAGAAATGGCAGACTTTACATATGTTTAGCAGCGTGTCTTTCCTGTTTTTCTAACTGCTGAGTCCTGGTACTGTCAGTTTCAAAAACAGGTCAGCTCCAAAGGCATTTGTGCCCTAAATCCTGACAGGATGGAATAGTGAGAAAGAGATTGTGGTGTGACTATGCTCCATTGGGAGCCTCCCCATCTTTGTCTCTAGCAAACACACAACCCTTTGGCAATTAAAAAAAAAAATCAGTGTGATTGTTATCAGAGCATAAACTTTGTAGGTAATTTCTGTGATTTTTAATCCCAGATTGTTTCCTTCTTTACAAAGCTTGGAATGTAGAGTTTAGAATATGTTTATTGAGTGAATGAATATTGTCAGTTTATATGAAAGAAGATTCTATCAGCGTATGCTTATATCAAGTAACACTTTGTTCTGTGACCTGATTTTCTGGCTCAGTACACAATGAACTAAAGAAGGTTCATTGGTTATACACTCCTATTTGGAGTCCATGATAATGTCAGTGTTCAGTTATAGTCTAGTTTGAAGGAAGAAAACAAAGGTTGTGAATGTTTTTTATTCGTAGAGACTGAGACCATAAACATAAGTTTAGTGTTCTGGAACTGTATCACAACTCTCTAAACTGTGTTTGTTTATTTTCCTTTTCTTTTACTTTATGATTTGTTTATTTTCCTTTTCTTTTACTTTATGATTTTTTTTAAAGGGTTTTACCATAGAGTGTGTGGATTCTCCAGAGAAAGAAAGAGACAGTGAGGGGGAAAGTGAGAAATCACCCTCTGGAGGGGATGGCCATGTTGCAGTCCCTTTTCTTCCTTTTTCCTCCTGTGATTTTGGGCCCACAGACATACATGCCCAGTGTGATTTTCAAGCTGCTGGGTCTAGCACTCCAACCGTGATTGGCTATTTGGGTACAGCACCTTAACCACTGTACTGCCTGCTGGTCCTACTTTATAACTTCTTTTTTTTTTTTTTTAAGAGTTATTTTATTTATCCTTAATTTGATCAGAGAGGGACAGAGTGAGGAAAAAAGAGAGGGGGAAAGTGAGAAAGCAAGCTGCCAGGTCCAGGACTTGAACTGCAGTCAGCCACTTGGGAGTCCAGTGCCCTTAACCACCATACCACTTGCTGGCCCCAGCCCCACTTTTTAATTTCTTACATTTAACTGTTGTACATCTTTGTGGGACACAGCATAGATTTTCAAAAAATGCGTGCAGTGTATGAAAGTCAAATCAAGTGGTCAAGTTGAATAGAGACCACCAGAATCAGAACCTTGTAAGTCATGTTTAAGAGTTTGATTTTGGGGGACCAGCAGATGGCATAATGGTTACATTGCTAGACTCCCATGCAGTTGACTGTGGTTGGAGTTCTGGACCCGGCAGCTTAAAACACACTGGTCACATGTGCGTGTGAGCCCAAAATCCCGAGAGGAGAATGGAGGAGAAGGGATTGTGATGTGGCTATTTTCCCTGGGGGTTGATTTCTCGCTTTCTTTCTGTCTCTTTGGCAAGCACATGCACCCTATAGCAAAAAAATTCTCTCTCTCAAAAAAATTCATTTTAGGGGCCAGTAGTGGTTAAGGTGCTGGACTCCCACATAGTCAACCTGTGGTTCAAGTCCTGGACCCAGTGGCTTAAAACTATTTGCTTAAAAATTATTAATATGGGTGGCCAGCAGTTGGCGTGGTGGTTAGGATACTGGATTCCCATATGGTGGACTATGGTTCAAGTCTTAGACCTGGTGGCTTTCCTTCTCATTCTGCCCCCCGCCCTACCACCACCCCCTGTCAAATTAAAAAAAAAAATGATAATGGGACCAGCAGTTAGCGTAATGGCTATGTCTCCAAAAAAAAAAGATAATAAATACAATTTTTAAAACTATTAAGATGGAAGCAGCATGTAATGTAGTGGTTAAAACCCTGGACTCCCACATAGCCAACCACTATTTGAGTCCTGGACCTAGTGGCTTGCTTTCTCTCTCTCTCTCTCCCTCCCTGTCTCTCTCTGGTGAGCACATGTGCCCTATAGTAAACTTTAAAAATAATAATAATAAAATAAATAATTACAAAATTATTAAGATTGTAAATTTTATGTTTTTTACCACACACACATACATACTCTTATATACTCACACTCACAAAGTGTAGAGACAACAACAGATTAAGTATGCTGTCTGCAGTATGTTTGGGAACAGATGCGTCTAGGATATCAGATTTTTGAGTATTTGCATATACATAATGTGCTGTCTTTGGGGTGGAACCAAGGTCTAAATGTAAAATTCATTTGTTTCAAATTTACCTTATACACAACCTGAAGGTAATTTTTTTTTTTTTTTTTTGAGAGAGAGGTTTTCACTATAGGGTGCATGTGCTCACCAGAAAGACAGAGAAAGACAGAGACAGAGACAGAAAATGAGAAATCACCCCCCGGGGGGATGGCCATGCCGCAATCCCTTCTCCATTCTCCTTTTGGGATCTTGGGTATGCACACACTGGTGTGAGCTTAAGCCACTGGGTCTGGGACTTGAACTATGAATGACTATATGGGAGTCCAGCAACATAGCCATTATATCATCTGCTGGTAACTGAAGGTAAATTTATACAGTAGTTTTGTAGCATTTTGAGTACATCCTATCATTATGATGTCAAGTGTGAAATTTTTCACTTGTGGTATCATGTCAGCAGTCAGTTTCAGATTTTGAAGCATCTTACTTAGATTTCACATTTTTGGGGATGCTTGACCTATATAACAACACTCATGAACACAGCATCAGCCGTTACCAACTCATAACTAATCTTATTTTCTTTTTAAGTTTATTTCTTCTATAAGAAAGAGAGAGAAGGCAGCACTCCCAATAGGCACCTAACACTGTTACCACTTTCAGCTTTTGGCCAGCCTCAGATCATGGGCAAGTGTGTGCCTGACTTGCTCAGGGAGGTCTCTGGAACCCTCCCCTGAGGGATTTCCTCATAGAGCATTGTTTTACTGCTGCACCACTATCTTGCCCCCTCATAGCTAATTTTATTTCATCTCTCCTCTTAGGCAACACCTTGTCCCTGGTTAGTTTGAAGCAATTGATAAGTTTATGAGTTGTTATTGTGAAGCAGTGGATAGACTCTTGATGTGGTTAGAATTAGTGGGAAAGCTGGTGACTAGTGGGAATCCAGAACAAAAGTGATACTAGCAAGTGCTATGTAAGTGATATGAAGCCTGTAAAAAAAAAATCCAAAGACAGGAAATACAATATCTTTACGGTATTATCTTGGTGTTTTCAGGTTTCCAAGGGACAGATAGATTAAAGGAATGGAAATTAGGTCATATTCTAAGACCAGACTTTGTTCTGAAATTAGACTGCTAAAGTATGTAAGGGGCAAGTATGTGTTTTTTACTTTGGTAATTAGTGTTATGAATTTGTGAATTCATAAAAGGTTTCTGTATTTCCTATAATGTTAAGTGCAGAAGGAATAGTCCATGGCTATGAGGTTGGTTGGTTTTACAGTTAGCTACTTTTTTTTAAAAGAGAGATTTTTTTGCTGTAGGGTGTGTGTGCTTGCTGGAGAGACAGAGACATAAAAGTGAGAAATCACCCCCCAGAGGGGATGGCCACACCACACACAGTGCCTTCTCCTCCATTCTCCTCTCAGGATCTTGGGCATATTACGCACATGCACCCGGTATAAGGTTTAAGTCGCCAAGTCCAGGACTCGAACCGCAGTCGACTATGTGGGAGCCCAGTGATGTAACCATTATACCATCTGCTGGTCCCACAGTTAGCTACTTTTACCAAGGATAATTAATAAGTGTATTTGGGAAGAGTTTTGGCTTCTCTTCCCAATGATCAAAATAGAATTATTAAAAGTTTGCTTGCTATTTGCAAATGAAAGAAGTATTTGCCACTTCCAAGTGACAGGAAGAACCATATAGAACTTCGACAGTTTGGTTTATGTCTCTGAAATGTCCTGCTTCTATGAAGGAACTGTGGCGACTGGCAGCCTGGTTCCCAGAACTATGTCCAGGGATCATGAAGAGAAGACTCCTAGGGCTAACCTGTGGGCTACTAGTTAGGGCAGCTGGATTCTACCTGGCCCACTGTGGTTTGAGTCCCAGTCCTGGCAGCCTGAGATTCAGTCATACCAGCACATGCACAAATGTGCCCCAAATCCTGATAGTATAGGGAAGGGATTGTGGCATGATCATGCCCCATTAGGGGTTGCTTTCTTCCTCTTTCTTTCTGGCAAACACATGTGCCCTCTGGCAATGAAAAAATATATAGAGAGGAGACTCGTGTACTTCTGCTCTGAATCGATTTGATTCTTCCTTCAAGAGTCTTTCATTTGTTTAAAAAAAAATAGAGTCTTTCATTTGTCTCCCCATTTATGATATCTGCCTTTTGGAATTATCATCTCCTCACCACAATTCCAAACATTGTTTTGGAAGATCACTTTCTCAGATGTTGGAAAATAACACTAAAGACCTTCACCCCTGTTCCATTTTAACCTCTTCTCATGACTATGTCTTGGACCTTGTGGCCATTTAGAATAGTTCTAGCTCTGAAATTTCAGGCTCCTCTATCCTGTGGTTAGGCCATAACTTATGTTTTCAGATTATTTATTTCTTTTCTTCCAATCTGCCCATTCTCTGACTATATAGGATTCAGGTACCTTGACTCATAGTTAAGGTATGTGGCAAATAACTTTTATGTTCATTTATTCAGCAAATGAACACCTGCGTTAGGCATATAATGATAAACAAAATTGTCGTGGACCCTGCCTTTTTTTTTTTTTTTGGAGAGGTTTTACCTGTAGGCGCCTAACACTGTTACCACTTTCAGCTTTTGGCCAGCCTCAGATCATGGGCAAGTGTGTGCCTGACTTGCTCAGGGAGGTCTCTGGAACCCTCCCCTGAGGGATTTCCTCATAGAGCATTGTTTTACTGCTGCACCACTATCTTGCCCCCTCATAGCTAATTTTATTTCATCTCTCCTCTTAGGCAACACCTTGTCCCTGGTTAGTTTGAAGCAATTGATAAGTTTATGAGTTGTTATTGTGAAGCAGTGGATAGACTCTTGATGTGGTTAGAATTAGTGGGAAAGCTGGTGACTAGTGGGAATCCAGAACAAAAGTGATACTAGCAAGTGCTATGTAAGTGATATGAAGCCTGTAAAAAAAAAATCCAAAGACAGGAAATACAATATCTTTACGGTATTATCTTGGTGTTTTCAGGTTTCCAAGGGACAGATAGATTAAAGGAATGGAAATTAGGTCATATTCTAAGACCAGACTTTGTTCTGAAATTAGACTGCTAAAGTATGTAAGGGGCAAGTATGTGTTTTTTACTTTGGTAATTAGTGTTATGAATTTGTGAATTCATAAAAGGTTTCTGTATTTCCTATAATGTTAAGTGCAGAAGGAATAGTCCATGGCTATGAGGTTGGTTGGTTTTACAGTTAGCTACTTTTTTTTAAAAGAGAGATTTTTTTGCTGTAGGGTGTGTGTGCTTGCTGGAGAGACAGAGACATAAAAGTGAGAAATCACCCCCCAGAGGGGATGGCCACACCACACACAGTGCCTTCTCCTCCATTCTCCTCTCAGGATCTTGGGCATATTACGCACATGCACCCGGTATAAGGTTTAAGTCGCCAAGTCCAGGACTCGAACCGCAGTCGACTATGTGGGAGCCCAGTGATGTAACCATTATACCATCTGCTGGTCCCACAGTTAGCTACTTTTACCAAGGATAATTAATAAGTGTATTTGGGAAGAGTTTTGGCTTCTCTTCCCAATGATCAAAATAGAATTATTAAAAGTTTGCTTGCTATTTGCAAATGAAAGAAGTATTTGCCACTTCCAAGTGACAGGAAGAACCATATAGAACTTCGACAGTTTGGTTTATGTCTCTGAAATGTCCTGCTTCTATGAAGGAACTGTGGCGACTGGCAGCCTGGTTCCCAGAACTATGTCCAGGGATCATGAAGAGAAGACTCCTAGGGCTAACCTGTGGGCTACTAGTTAGGGCAGCTGGATTCTACCTGGCCCACTGTGGTTTGAGTCCCAGTCCTGGCAGCCTGAGATTCAGTCATACCAGCACATGCACAAATGTGCCCCAAATCCTGATAGTATAGGGAAGGGATTGTGGCATGATCATGCCCCATTAGGGGTTGCTTTCTTCCTCTTTCTTTCTGGCAAACACATGTGCCCTCTGGCAATGAAAAAATATATAGAGAGGAGACTCGTGTACTTCTGCTCTGAATCGATTTGATTCTTCCTTCAAGAGTCTTTCATTTGTTTAAAAAAAAATAGAGTCTTTCATTTGTCTCCCCATTTATGATATCTGCCTTTTGGAATTATCATCTCCTCACCACAATTCCAAACATTGTTTTGGAAGATCACTTTCTCAGATGTTGGAAAATAACACTAAAGACCTTCACCCCTGTTCCATTTTAACCTCTTCTCATGACTATGTCTTGGACCTTGTGGCCATTTAGAATAGTTCTAGCTCTGAAATTTCAGGCTCCTCTATCCTGTGGTTAGGCCATAACTTATGTTTTCAGATTATTTATTTCTTTTCTTCCAATCTGCCCATTCTCTGACTATATAGGATTCAGGTACCTTGACTCATAGTTAAGGTATGTGGCAAATAACTTTTATGTTCATTTATTCAGCAAATGAACACCTGCGTTAGGCATATAATGATAAACAAAATTGTCGTGGACCCTGCCTTTTTTTTTTTTTTTGGAGAGGTTTTCACTATAGGGCGCGTGCGCTCGCCAGACAGACAGAGAGAGACATAGAGACAGAAAGCGAGAAATCACCCCCCAGGGGGGATGGTCACGCCGCAATCCCTTCTCCTCCATTCTCCTCTCGGGATCTTGGGCACGCACACACATGCGCCCAGTGTGAGTTTTAAGCCACTGCGTCCGGGACGCAAACCACGGTCGACTACGTGGGAGTCCAGCAACGTAGCCATTACGCTAATTGCTGGTTCCCTGCCATTTTGAAATGTAGAACTGACTGAGCGCAGACAGACATTGACAAAAGCATGAAACAAATCTATAATTACAAATTGTAGGACTAGCAGGTGGACTGGTGGTTAAGGTGCTGGACTCCTACATGGTTGACCACAGTTGCAGTCTCTGAGATGATAAATAGAATTATTCCATAGTCTCTGTCTCTCTTTGGTGAATTAAAATAATAATAATAAAATTAATTACTGAAAAAAATTTGAAATGTGTTAAGCACCATAAAAGAATGAACAAGATACAGTAGAAGAAAATAGAGACAATCACTTTGGATTGGGCAATAAAAAAAGTCCTTCCTTAAGTGATATTAAAATGGAGATCTACAGGATTAGAAGCCCTTCACTATGCAGAAAGCTAGAGAAATAGTGTTTCAATTATGGGAATCTTTGAGATGTGATGAATTGATGAGTCAGAAGAATTTAAAGGCCAGTAGTTGGGGCCAGCAGGTGGCATAGTGGTTAAGGTGCTGGAATCTCAGGTGGCTGACCATGCTTTGAATGAGTCCTGGACCCAGCAATTTGAAACTCTTAACAAGGTGCTTGTGCATGAATGCCCCAAATTCCAGGATGAGAATGGGGGAGGAGGGATTGTGGTGTAACCATTCTCCCTAGGCGGTGATTTCTCCCTTTCCCTCTCTGTGTCTCTCTCTGTTGTGGGCTCGCTCTCTGGGGAGTGCACATGCCCTATGGCAAAAAACTTAAAACAAACAAACAAATAAATAAGCAAGCCAGTATTGCTGGAATGCACTGAGGGAAGGAAAAGGTAACCTAAAATGGGATAGGTAGAGTAGAGACCAGCAGAATTAGAACCTTGTAAGTCATGTTTAGGAGTTTGATTTTAGGGACTAGTAGATGATGTGGCTAAGGTACAGGACTCCCACATTGTTGACCATGGTTCCAGTCCTGGACCTGGTGGCTTAAAACTCACACCAGGCACATGTGTGTGCATGCTCAAAAATCCCTAGAAGAGAATGGAGAAGAAGGGATTGTGGCATGGCCATTGCCCCTGCAGGGTGATTTCTTGCTTCCTGTCTCTCTAGTGAGTGCACACACCCAATAGCAAAAATCTCTCTCGAAAAAAAGAGTTTGGGAACCAGCAGTTAGCGTAATGGCTACGTCGCTGGACTCCCACATAGTCGACCGCAGTTTGCGTCCCAGACCCAGTGGCTTAAAACTCATGCCGGGCACGTGTGCGTGCGTGCCCAAGATCCCAAGAGGAGAATGGAGGAGAAGGGATTGCGTCGTGACCATCCCCCCGGGGGGGTGATTTCTCACTTTCTGTCTCTATGTCTCTCTCTGTCTGGCGAGTGCACGCGTCCTGTAGTGAAAATCCTCTCAAAAAAAAAAAAAAAAAGAGTTTGATTTTGCTCTACGTGTTTTGGGAAATAATTGAAAGATTTTTAAGCAGGGAAATGACATAGTCTGTTCTATGTTTTAAAACAGACAGTCTGACTTGAGTATATAAAACCAGGTAGGAAAGAGCTCAAAGAGAAGCAGGGCATGACTTAGGAGGGAAGTTATTCATTGCTCAGAGCCACTGCTGGCTTGGATTATGGAGGTGGCAGCAGAACAAGGAATAGATAGTTTTGAGAAATGTGTTCCAAGTTAAGAATGCCAGGACTTGATGATGGGTTAGAAGAGAGAAATGGTATCAGAAATGACTCCTAGGTTTTTAGTATGAGCAAACTGGTATGCCCCCTCTTGAGGGTGTGTGTGCATGTGTATGTAAGAAAGCAAGACTGTATGAGATAATGAATGTGAAGATAAACAAATCTGGAATTTAGAAGAGTGGCCTAGAATGAAAATACGTATTTGGGAGTTCTTGGTGTATAGAAATATTTAAAGCAATGGGAATGAACGAGAGGGAGAAGGAAGAAAGAAGGCTGAGCACTATGATTATGATGAATTACATTTTGTGATTTATTTATTTTAAAGTTGCAGACATTAGATTAGACTTACTGTTAGCCTTCTAAAACCAGTCTCACTGCATTCAGATAGACTTTTTCAGTGGTAGAGAAAGAGTTGGGGTTTCAGCTACCTAAGAGGGTGGGGAATGAAGTAGAGGGAGGGGAGGACTCAGGGATTTATGTGGTCTCCAGATTATTTTATTTCGGAAGTTGTTCACAGTGTGCCCATTATAAGTATGTCTCATCCTTCATGTATAGAGTGGAGAAAAAAGGTTGAGAGCTTCTGATCCACAGGGTATAAAATCCCATGATAATCTGAACTATTCTGCAGTCCAGTCCCTGTCTGTCTGTCCTGCATATCCATAGTCATACCACTCTCCTCCAACCTCAATGCATACTATTTTGTATTATCATGGTCCTTAAATTCATAATTTTCTTTTCTACCAAATGAACAACCACGTCTCTTTTTCAGTCAGAGCTTGTCTTTATTTCCCCAGGCAAATGTAGGATTTTTCTGTTTTAAGTGTTCATTGATTATAGCAGGTATTAAGTTTTAGTGTTCATTGGCCTGACTGTCACCTTATCAAACTAATCTCCTTGGCATGAGGGATTGGTCTTTTTTTCTATTTCTTTTTGAAAACATTCGAATGTTTGAGTTACCATTCTGACTTGTGAGCAGCCAAATACAGCCTGCATCTCCTTCAGTTAAACTATGTTAAAGCAGTCTCTGAAGTATGTTACTTATTACCAAAACTTGATATTTAAAAGAAAGATTTTTATTACTAATAAAATAGGACCTGATTTAATGAAGTTGTTTTGGTTATTTGAATTATTGTTTCTGTAGAATGCCTGAGACCATTACTTTTTTTTTAACCATTGATAATCAGAAAATAGGTTAGAAATATTATAAAGTTGCACTGTAATTTCCTAGGCTACAAATTGATTTATGCTGTGATTCAGTTTATCTCCTGGATGTACATAGTAAAAAATAACAATTTCTGGGACCAGCAGTTAGTGTAATGGCTATGTCACTAAACTCCCATGTAGCCGACCGCGGTTCAAGTCCCAGACCTGGTGACCAGGAGCATGTGTGTGCGTGCATGCCCAAGATCCCGAGAGGAGAAGGGAGGAGAAGGAATTTCGGCGTGGCCATCCCCCCTGGGGGGTGGTTTCTCACTTTCTATCTCTCTGTCTCTCTCTGGCAAGAGCATACACCCTATAGCAAAAACCTCTCCAAAAAAAAAAAAAAAAGCGATTTCTCGGGCCCCGACGTCATAATGGCTATGTTGCTGGGCTCCCATGTAGTTGACCGTGGTTTGAATCCCAGACCCAGTGGCTTAAACTCATGCCGGGCGCCTGTGCGTGTGTGCCCAAGATCCTGAAGAGAAGGGATTGTGGCATGGCCATCCCCCCTAGGGGGTGACTTCTCACTTTCTGTCTCTCTGTCCCTCTCTGTCTTTCTGGTGAGTGCAAGCACATTCACCCTATAGCAAAAGCCTCTCCAAAAAAGCAAAAGGTGATTTCTGGGTCAGCAGGTGGCATGGTGGTTAAGGCGTATGGTTCGAGTCCCAGTCCTAATAGCTTTCTTTTTCACTTTCCCTCTTTCTCTCTCTCTCTACCTCTCTTTGGTGACTGTATGTGCCCTTTAGCACATTTAAAATGGTAATAAATTAAATAAATAATTACTTAAAAACAAAAGGGAAAGTGTTCCCCGGCTGCCATGGAGAATCGTCACTTACAATTCCTTCTCTTCCATCTTGCCCTCCTTTCAGGATTTTGAGCATGCAAGAATATACACTCAGCATATTTCAGCGTTGGTAGGTTCAGGAATCAAACCACACAATCAGCATGTGGGAGAATCCAGCTGCCTTAACCACCATACCACAGGATGGTCCAAAAATAGCAATTTCTATGCCTATCATTATTATAATATTTTATTGCTCTGTTGTACATAATGGAGCTTGTTTGTTAGACTTAAAGAGAAAATTAGATGATAAACTTGTTCCAGTTAAAAAGTAAATTAAACTAGGACAGGCAAGTACATAGTGGTCCACCCATGGACTTCCACATGGGTGACTGCGGTTTGCGTACCAAACCTGGCAGCTTGAAACTCATGCTGGACACGTATGTGAATGTGCATGCCTAAAATCCTGAGAAGAGAATAGAGAAGAAGGGATTGCATCATGGCCTTCCCCCCTGGAAGGGAGAAAAGCGAGAAATCACCCTCCAGGGGAGATGGCCATGCCTTAATCCCTTCTCCTCCTTTCTCCTCTCGGGATCTTGGGCACACACGCTCACCTGCCTAGCGTGAGTCCAAGCCACCGATTCCGGGACTTGAACCATGGTCGACTACATGGGAGTCCAGTGACATAGCCATTACACTGTTAATCCCAACATCTTTTGAAATTCTATGTTTGTGTAGGGTATAACAGTGAAAATTCTGGAAGTCTTTAAGTAGACAGCATTTCAAAGCATTAGTTTGTGAACTGAATATATTTTTTTGAACTGTATATTGTTATGAAACTACACAGTTAGCCTTCTAATAGAAAAAAAATATTTATTTCTTCCTTTCTTTTATAGGAATATATTTGTCCCAGATGTGAATCAGGCTTTATTGAAGAAGTAACAGATGATTCCAGGTATTGTACAAGTTCATTAATAAATCTGACATTCTGTTGTCAAAACTATTTTCTCTCAGCATCAACTGAACGAATTGGAAAGAATTTGTTTTATAACTTACACTGTTTGTAGGTGGGGGAAGCAAGGGAAAGGAAGTTTGGAAAGTGATGTCACAGTAGGAGTGATGAGATCCATTGTTTCTGCTTGTGTATAGCATTCCTTGGAAACCTTTATACCCATATCAGAATAAATGTGATAGATTTTCAGTTATTTTCTGAAATGTTGGGGTTCTCTTAGATTATTAGGTTTTTGTGTTTTCTTGCTATGGAAAATTTGCACTCATTGGGTGGAGGGAGTGAGAAATCACCCCACCCCTGGGGGATGGCCATGTAGCAGTCCTTTTTCCATTCTTCTCTTGGTATTTTGGGCATGTACACAGATGTGCCCGGAGTGTTTTTCGAGCCACTGGGTCTAGAACTGCACATTCAGCCATGTGGGATCCAGCTCCTCAACCACCACCCCACTTGTTGGCCTCATTATTGACTGGTTTTTAGTGACCACTCTGTCACCTGAAGGTAAATTGCCGTTATACTTTATCTATGGGTAAGGGAGTAACTTCTGTTAATAGGGTAAACAGATTGTTGTAGCCAGGGAAACTGAATCATTACACAGCTTTGAGGAAGTCTTTGAGTCCCTGGTTCTTATTGACGATTGCTGCCTAGGGTCTGACATTGGCACTTCAGTAAATTGAGACACTTTTTTTTTAATTATTTTTTTTTAGAATTATTTTATTTAACTTTATTTATTATTATTATCATTATTATTTTTCAGTTTGATCAGAGAGACAGAGAGAGAGAGAGGAAGTGAGAAAGCAAGCCACCAGGTCCCAGACTTGAACCGTGGTCGGCCATGTGGGAGTTCAGCGCCTTTAACTACCATGCCACTTGCCGATCCCAGTAAATTGAGACACTCTTTGAGGCAGGCCCATCTGGGAACGTTCTGGTTCAACTTTGAAGACCTTCCTAAGTACAAGGGGCACATGCTTGCCCATGATCTAAGACTGGCTGAGAGCAGGTGTGGATTGCAGTATCAAGAGCCTCTTGGGAGTGCTTTCTTTCTTGTGTTTCTGTCTCTTTGTTTCCCTTATTCATGGAAAAAAATAAATAAACTTAAAAAAAAAGATTAATGGTGTCCAATTCATGCCATCTTGCCACTATAATAATATTTGGATTTATAATGCTTGCAATTTGTTCTCATTGGCCTTAGTTTTATTGATTTATTTGAGAGAAACTTTTTCTATAGGGTGTGTGTGCTCACTGGAGAGAGAGAGAAAAAGAAAGCAAGAAATCACTCACCAGAGAAGATAGTCACATTGCCATCTCCTCTCTTTCATTTTCCTCCTGGGAATTTTGGGCGTGCACACACATGGGCCTGACATGAGTTTCAAGCCTTTGGGTCCAGGACTCAAACTGCGCTCAGTCATGTTGGAGTCCAGCACCTTAACTACTACACCACCTGCTGGCACCCTCATTGGCCTTAGTAACGATGTAAAAGGGGGACTATTTCTGAAAGTGACAATATTTATTACTTTCTTGGTCAGTATGAATAAGACTACAAAAACTTTAGTAAGTTGTAGAATACCATTGGTAATGTCCTTTTTGGGGTAATGATAGTGGCAGATTTATTCTTTCAGGGCCGTCTGGTTAAACATTGGTTGGATAATTTAGAAAGTATTAACTGGTTAAGAAGAACCTGTAATGTGAAGCTTCTTAATCTTGGAGTGATCAATGGCAGTAGATAATTCATTTACTGTTGCTGTTGGCAGAATCTAAAGTTGAAGGTCCCTTCTACAACCAGGAAAAACTACACACTTTACAGTATGTATTTAATAAAGTTGTACTTTATTAATGATTGGCAATTGTATGTGTACATGAGCTGGAGCTTCTGGAGCAATATGTAGCTTGGGGTTTAGTTCAGTGCAAGCACTTAAATATTCCTGTAGTCATCTTGGTTTTAAAATAACATAATACCAACACTAAACCTATGAGATTAGCATGACAGCAAAATTAGCAAGTTTGTGTGGATGGCATACTAACTTGGGATAGCTCTTTATTTGTGCTGTTATAATTTCATCAAATGCTTACTTGAGGCACTTATGCTCTGCATGTGTTAAATAAAGGGTGTATCACCTGTGGGGAAGTAGTTAATGAGCCATTTTCCCCCTTTTAAAATAGTAGCCTGGTTTCTTTAGGCGGATAGTACTTTTATACAAACTCTAGTTGTAAGTGAGATTAATGATTAATTGCAGGATGAATTTTTTGTCTGCAAGGAAACTATGAATTCTTTGTATCCTGTACTCAATTCGACTTAACAGTTCTTTTATTTGTATCTTTGTAAGTCCAAGTATGTCTTGTATAGGTACTATTAGTAACTACTCTAATTGCAAAGTTTGTATGCTTTGAAGAGATCGGGTCTTTTTTTTTTTTTAAAGAATTATTTAAGTTTATTTATTTTATTTATTTTGATTTGATAAGAGAGGGACAGAGTGAGAGAGAGGGAAAATAAGAAAGCAAGCCACCAGGGCCGGAACTTGAACCACTTTTGGCCATGTAGGAGTCCAACACCCTTAACCACCATGCCACCTGCTCCCCCCCCTTTTTTTTTGAGATTGAACTTTTAAATAAGTGAGTCTAGTGTTTGATTACATAAAGGTCACACACACTTGCTGGTTTGAATACTTAGGAATTACAGTGGTTAGAAGACAAAACTTAATAAGGGGAAGTCCTTGCATGTAAATATTAGATAAGAGTCCCTATCTGCTATTAAACGTACATCTAGAGGAGTACCTTTATAACCTTTCTTAAAGTTGTAACATTTCTTACAACAGTGTGATTGTTTATATTATCCCTTCCCTATGATTGGTCTCTCATTTTTTTTTTTTAGGAATTATTTTATTTAACTTTTTATTTTAAAAATTTTTTTTTTTATTTTATTATCATCATAATCTTCTTTCTATTACACTAGATTACATATAACTTTACATTGACTTCCATTGCTTTTTCAAAAGGGAATGCCATGCATGTCAGTCAATACAGAGATATCAATCTCCCCGCTTTATCATTCAATATCTTTTCCATGCTTTTCCCAATAATTATTATTATAATTTTTTAAACAGTCAATCACTATTTCTCATTTTGCTTATTAAAAAGACTTCACCCATCATGAAATACTTCCCAGACCGGTTCAGTTGAGAATACTATACATGTCATCATCAACAGGTAATAAACCATATCTATTTCTCATTAACATCCTGCCTCTCTATTGTTCACTGCTGTCTTTATCCTCTTCTCCCTCCTTTTTTTTTTTTTATACTTTGTTTTTTATTATAAATTTTTTTTTCTCATCACAACACACATATGAATTTTCCATCCAAAATACACTGTGCATTGGCTCAATCAAGCACATCAACATATATGTTCTCAGCAAATGATTTCCCAATTTTTGTGTCCTGCATACCTTGCCTTTTGTTTTGCCATCCTAGGTTCCCCATCCCCACCCTCTGCCATGTCCCATCTTCCTCCTCCATTGTCCCTGACATTCATGATTGCCCTCAATGGCTTCCGCCCCCCCC
>NW_006160042.1:472153-478106 GCF_000334495.1 Tupaia belangeri chinensis
GGGACACACACAGCCCGGAAGGGCCCGCGACGTCCCGCGGTCGGACGCAGCCTTGGCGCCCAGGCTTATTTTTAAAATTTTGACCAGAGATGGGCAGAGTGAGAAAGAGAGAGAGAAAATGAGAAAGCAAGCCACCAGGTCCAGTACTTGAACTGCAGTTGGTGATGTGGGAGTCTAACGCCTTAACCACCACACCACCTGCCAGCCCCAGCTCGCTTACTTTTAAAACACAAAGGAATTTTAAGGAACAAAAGTGCTGAGGTAGTTTTAGGGGGAATAGAACCCCAAAAGAAGAGAATTGATGGTTTCAGTTACCAGGGATATTTGAATCCCCGAAACCAGGTAGTAAAGGCAGGAACGAGGAGCTCTGGTAGCCTGTCTAGGCTTGAGCAGTAAAGTGGATCCCCAGCCACTTTCCTTTGTGTTTTAGTTTTTTGCCACAGGGTGCAAGCACTAGCCAGAGAATGACAGAGAGGGAAAACGAGAATTCATCCCCCAGGGGAGTTGATCATGCTGCATCCCTTCTCCTCCAGTTTCCTTTTGGGATTTTGGGCACACACTGACATGCACCTGGCATGATTTTCAAGCCACTGAGTCCAGGACTTGAACCATGGACCTGGCCATGTGAGATACAGTGCCTTAACCTTTACACCACCTGCTGACTCCACTCCTTTGTTTTTTATGTTATGTGGTAGTTCAGTTAGTTAAACTTTTATGTGATATAGCCGTACAGACACTTTGGGGCTAGCTATACAGTTGAGGTGATTTTTACAAAGCATCTTTAACATCTGAAACAAATGGAGGTGTTAAATGGTTTCAGAGAATAAGTCCTGGGAATGATTACATAAAGAATGGCATTGGCTTTGCTTTCCCACTTTTGGTGTCAGCCTAACTAGGGTGTGGTTGTTTCCTCAATGAGCTCAGAACAATCTTGGATTGGTATTATAATCCGAAAAAGAAAGTTTACTTGTAATTGCTTGTGGGTTTTATATCATTAAAGTGGTTGGTTGTATATTTGTGTGTCTTTTGAAGTAAAAGTGGTATCCAGCTACTTGTGATTTCTTTTCATCCCCTTTTCTCCAGAGTGTTAGCCTCTTCCTTCTCTTCCTTGCAAATTTGTGAGCACAGTGGAATTTAACATTCCCTCTGTTCTTTGTGATCTTTGGGAATAGTCATTTATTTTATTGTTAATGTATGTGATAATAATTCAACAGCTTTTGTATTTGAAGTACCAGTATGGAATATGGCATTGAAGAGTTTTAAGAGGTGATGGATTCTCTGTGAAATGTCGGATATAATAAGCACTCTGGTTTCATTTAAGGCATTAATAAAAAGACAGTCTTTGTCCTTTGAATTTATTTTTACTTTTATTTATTTATTTATTTGGAGAGGTTTTTGCTATAGGGCGCATGTGCTCGCCGGACAGACAGAGACAGAAAGACAGAAAGCAAGAAATCACCCCCCAGGGGGAATGGCCACACCGCAATCCCTTCTCCTCCATTCTCCTTTTGGGATCTTGGGCACGCATGCACATGCGCCCTGCGTGAGTTTTAAGCCGCCGGGTCTGGAACTCGAACCGCGGTCGACTGCATGGGAGTCCAGCTACACAGCCATTACGCTAACTGCTGGTCCCTTTACTTTTATTTTATTTATTTTTTTTTGGAGAGGTTTTCGCTATAGGGCATGTGTGCTCGCCAGACAGACAGAGACATAGAGACAAAAAGCAAGAAATCACCCCCCAGGGGGGATGGTCACACCGCAGCCCCCTCTCCTCCATTCTCCTCTCGGGATCTTGGGTACGCACGCACACGCGCCCGGCGTGAGTTTTAAGCCACCAGGTCCGGGACGTGAACCACGGTCGACTACATGGGAGTCCAGCGACATAGCCATTATGCTAACTACTGGTCCCTCCCTTTACTTTTATTTTTTAAGAATTGTTTATTTAGGGGCCAGCAGGTGGCATAGTGGTTAAGGGTGCTGGACTCCCACATGACTGACTGCAGTTCAAGTCCTGGACTGGGTGGTGGCTTGCTTTCTCATTTGCCCTATCTCTCTTTCTCACTCTGTTCCTCTCTGGTTAAATTAAAAATAAATAAATAAAGTTAAATAAAATAATTCTTAAAAATGATTTATCATCCATATTATTATTATTTAGCCAGAGAGAGACAGAGAGAGAGAGGGCAAGTGAGAAAGCAAGCCACCAGGTCTGGAACTCAAACTATGGTCAGCCCTGTGGGAGTCCAGCACCTTAACCACTGTGCTACTTGCTGGCCCTTAAATTTATTTTTATAAAAGGAGGGAAAGGGATTGAAACGAATGAAGCAGATCTTAGATACTTACAATAAAAGGTATAATTTAGAATCAAAGTCAGAATCAGGAGGGGTGTGGAGGAATCTCATTTGGTTGGTAAGTTAAGGAAAAGACTTAATGGAGGAGGTGACACGTGAAATGAGCCCTGAAGGGTGGGTAGACTATCAAAGAACAGGATAAATTATCTTATGAGGAAGTTTTTACTAAACTCTTTTGTAGTGTGCTTTAATATAGTACCAGACGCCTTACATTGCAACATTTAACATCCTTAAGAAATACTAACTTGTGTTCATCTGGTGGTTATGTTTTGTGGGGTTTTTTTGTTGTTTTGGGTTTTTTTCAGTGAAGCATTTTGTTTTCTTAGCTTCTTTGAGGATAAATGTTTGTCTTCTGCTAGGTCAGATGTGGAATATATTTATGGCTGTGGGGTTTTCTTCTTTGTGATGGCCACTGTTCCCAATTTTTCACTTGATTTGGCTGTGATTCACTTGAAAAGCACTTGATTTTGTGGCTTGTTATGATATTTTTTATAGATTAATCCACATGCCAGTTCTTCATAATTTCCTATGTAGGTGTCAGGTTGGGATGAGTTATTTTCCCTTTTGGGGCTTTGTTCTCACTGTGCCCTTCTATATTTAGCCTCTGGGAAGGAAACTTGTTCCTGGGGAATAAAATCACCACTCATTTCTTTTTCTATTTAGTTTTTTAGGTGGTGGCAGCAGCCGAATAGACAATAGTACATCAACACATTTTGCAGAGGTAAGTTTTCGTTTGGGTTTACAGATTCTTCATGAAGTGTGTAATATAGATCCTGACATGTTTTAACACTGATTTTAAAATCACTTCCAGGTGCAGTAAAACATGAGCTTAACTGAGTATATAAGAAGAATGTGGGAGGAGTAGCCCTTGGAAGGATTTGTGTTTTCACTAGCTAGGGCTTTCGTGTGTTACTTTTGATAAACGCTTGATTCGGAGAAACAGCCTCAATTGTACTGTTTTAAATCTGGTGGTGGTTTTAGTTTTGGTGCCTACTTCATTATTCTGTATGAGGTGTGGAATTAAGATTTGTGCTGTTTTTGAAATAGTGACAAGAGAACCAGGTAAAGAGTAGGCCAGAACGAGTTATTCCTAAAGTCACAATAAAGCAGTCTTGAACAGAGGTACTGGTTTCTAGAATTTACCTCTAGTCAACATGGTAGTTGGTGCTGATTAAATATAGGATAATTTGGGGCCAGCAGGTGGTATAGTGGTTAAGGCACTGAATGCCCACATATCTGACTGTAGTTGAAGTCTTAGATCCAGTAGCTTGAAAATCACCAGACACGTGTGCATGCATGCCCAGAATCCCAGGAGGAGAGTGGAGAAGGGATTGTGGTGTGGCCATCTGTACTCGGGGGTGATTTCTCACTTTTCTCTCACTCTTTCTCTTCTCTTGTCTCTCTCTGGCAAACTCATGTGCCCTATGGCAAAAGCAAAAACAACAACAAAAAACAAAACCCTAAACAAAACAAAAAAGCAAAAACAAGCTCCAGAAATATATATGATAACTTACTTGTCTTCCAGATTTCTATATAGATTCTGTAATTAATTTCTACTTCTTTTTGCTTTTAAGATTTTTGCCAAAGGGTAAGTGTGCTTGCTAGACAGAGACAGTGAGAGGGGAAGTGAGAAATCACCTCCCAGAGGAGACAGCCATACTGTAATCCCTTCTTCATTCTCCTCCTGGAATTTTGGGCATACATGCACATGTGCCCAGCATGTTTTTCAGGCCACCAGCTGTGGGACTCAAACCGTAGTCGACTATGTGGAAATCTAGCACCTTAATGCCGCCTGCTAGCCCCTAATTTCTACTTGTTTATATATGGCATTAATATTTTTGGGGAAAAACAACTTGTTCTTGAAAGCTGACAGATACCAAAGGAAGATAGTAAATCCCATAGTCAGGTTTTCTTTGTTTTCTTTGTTTTAGGATCACTTTAGCCTTTCCACAGATAGCTGAAGTGCCTAGCGAGCTAGCAAAATATTTTATTTTGTATGTAAATAGAAACTGTATTAGCTGTGTATTGAAAAAGTGATATTCAGTAAGAAGCTTATAAAACCCTGTTCCTTTCCTTCACTCTCTGAAAGTTATCTTAAGACATGTATTCCCCCAAATTTGATGTTGTTATATTTATAGTCAGGAATCATGACAAATGTTTGGGTAATGATTCTGTTTTGTTTTAAACCATTGATTGATTGATTGAGATTTTCAAGCTACCCTGTCTGAGATTCAAAGCACAGTTGACCATGTGGGAATCCAGCATCTTAACTATCACATTACTTGCTGGTCCCTGTTTTATTAAGAGTGTTTTCTTTTGCTTTTGGCCTGTACATTTCCTAATATCTAGTATTAAGTTTTTTGTTAACTCTGAACTGCCTTGATGAATAGGTTGATTAGACTGGGATTATGGAAAGATCATATCTTTGAACCCTCATTTTTATGATCTCATTTTGGTGGATTTTAAAACATTTACAATTTCTTCTGTTTGCCAGGCCTGGAAACCTTTCCAATTTCAGTATTTTTCCTCCTTGAGTGTGCTATTCCTGATAATACAGATTGTCATATACTGATTATGCATATGCAAAAGAAACTTTGATTTTCCTTAAGTGTTAGCTCTCTTTTAAGAAATGGAAATAAGTTGGTATGTCAGTTTTTTAGGTATGACTCACCAGAAGGAGATGCATTGAGTAAGAAGAAAAATGTATGTAGTCAGTTTCCTAACTTTAGAAATGCTAAATCTGACACTAATGGTATGAGCTGTTCTTCAGGTGTGAAAGTAGTTTTGCTGAATCATAGCCTATGATTTCATGTTCTTCAGCTGTGATAGGGTTTGTAGCAAGGGCATGATCATGGCCAGTTTTCCCTCTGTTGAATCACGTCGTCATTGTGTCTTGGTATTTAAATTTTTCCTTTGCAAACATTATTTTTAAATTGAAAAAATAAAAGCTTTGCGATATTAAAGGAGTTGCCAAATTTTTTGTTTTTGTTTTTGTTTTTTTTTTTAATTAGCCCAGCCACAGTAGAACATGCGATAGATGCTGGTACTTATCAGGCAAGGCTACATTGGGGGCCCTGGTTCACTTCCTGGCCCACCCAATAAAGCTAGGTACTGTGTGTGTGCCTGTAGTACAACCTACTTGAAAGGCTGAGGCAGGAGGATGGCAACATTGGGAGGCTTTCTTAAAAAAAAAAAAATTAGCTGGGAAGTATATGTTGAGTGTTTTTGTGCATGGTACTCTATTAGAAGTTGGAATAAGGGGCCGGCAGATGGCGTGGTGGTTAAGGGTGCTGGACTCCCACATGGCGGACCGTGGTTCAAGTCCTGGACTTGGCGGCTTGCTTTCTCTCTCTCTCCCCTCTCCTCTTCTCTCTCTCTCTCCTCTCTCCTCTCTCCCTCTCACTGTCTGGTCAAATTAAAGTAAATAAATAATAAAATAATTACTTTTTTCAATTTTTTTTTTAGAAGAATTATTTAACTTTATTTATTTATTTAAATTTGACCAGAGAGGGACAGAGAGAGAGGGAGAAAGTAAGAAAGCAAGCTACGAGGTCTGGGACTCGAACCGTGATTGGCCATGTGGGAGTCCCTCGCCTTTAAACACC
>NW_006160042.1:483024-483386 GCF_000334495.1 Tupaia belangeri chinensis
ATCGCCCCTGGGGGATGATTTCTTGCTTTCTGTCTCTCTGTCTCTCTCTGTCTGGCGAGTGCACGTGCCAATTATAGAAAACCTCTCAAAAAAAAAAAAGAAACTAAAGTTTTTTCTTTCCCATATTTTGGTAATTTAGCAAAGGCTTATGTTCAGCTTTGCTCTATTTTTCTTAAAGCCGGTACAAAAAAGAGATAATTTTCTATAATTGGCATTTACTAAAAGCTAATTTTTTTTATAATTAAAGTATGAATTTATTTTGGTACAAAAACTTTGGAATTCACACATAGTTTTCCCATTACATGTATTTCTATGAGTTTTTTTTTTCTGAAACATTTTTCTTAATTAATTAAGTTCCATTC
>NW_006160042.1:483609-489068 GCF_000334495.1 Tupaia belangeri chinensis
CCGGGACACGAACCGCGGTCGACTATGTGGGAGTCCAGCGACATAGCCATTACGCTAACTGCTGGTTCCCCCCATCTTATCCACTCTTTATCTTATCTCAGTCCCACTTAAAAAATGTTTTAAATGTATCCCATATTTTAAAATGTAGCTATTGCTGGGACCAGCAGTTAGCGTAATGGCTATGTTGCTGGACTCCCATGTAGTCAACCGCGGTTCGCGTCCTGGACCCGGTGGTTTAAAACTCATGCTGGGCGCGTGTGCGTGCGTGCCCAAGATCCCGAGAGGAGAATGGAAGAGAAGGGATTGCAGCATGACCATCCCTGGGGAGTGATTTCTCGCTTTCTGTCTCTATGTCTCTCTCTGTCTGTCTGGCAATAGCGAAAAAAAAACCAAAAAAACAACAACTTCTCCAAGAGTGGATGAGATGGGGAGAAGGTAGGGGAGGGTTGCCAGGTAAATGGAAATAGCTGAGCAGTGGAAAGTGAATCTACAAATGTTGCTAGCAGTTTGAAGAGAGAGGACATTGCTGTACTGAGGTTCCTGGTGATAACCTGAGGAAGCAAACCCATGCTACCAGAGGGTTTTCATTGATTACTTGAAAGCTTCTGACCGTGAGCTGGTGCCAGTGAGACAACTGATCTTAGCGTCTCAGCTTACCTGCATTTCAGGGCAGGAGTGGTTGTGGTGACTGCCTCAGATTAGCAGAAAATAAATTAAATGGCTTCCTGGGGGAAAAAAGCTCCCATGTACTTATTAGAGGGCAAGGTGCTCTAGTAAGTTTGATTTATATTTATTTAAATAAAATTTGTTTTTTTGACATAAGCATTATGTTATTGTAATTATTAGGCATTATAATGGCAATAAAAGAAGAATTTAAAAATACTTTGATTTTCATTAGTCTAAGAACTGCTTTTTCTATGTATTTCCTTTAAGATTTTGTCCTGAGGCATAAACACTGAAAGATATTATAACAACATTAAGATTTTTAAAAAATGAAACATCTCCCATATTTTCATTTATCTAGACTTAATACTTCCCATTTCTCATATATATATGCCTTACAACAGTTATAGACTGTTAATTATAATCTTAGAGTATACCATCTTACATTTCTGCTTTTTAAAATTTACTTTGTATTGGGACCAGCAGTTGCATAATGGCTATGTCGCTGGATTCCCATGTAGTCGGCTGCAGTTCGCGTCCCGGACCCGGTGGCTTAAAACTCACACCGGGTGCATGTGTGTGCATGCCCATGATCCTGAGAGGAGAATGGAGGAGAAGGGATTGTGGCATGGCCATCCCCCCTGGGGGGTGATTTCTTGCTTTCTGTCTCTCTGTCTCTCTCTCTGTCTTTCTGGCGAGCGCACGTGCCCTATAGCAAAAACCTCTCAAAAAAAAATTTTACTTTGTATTATGTCACAAATCTTTCTTTCATATTGCCATAGTTATAAGAATGATAAAGTCGTATTCTTTCATGTCTACACTATATTTATTAAACTATTACCTTGTATTAGACATGGCTAGTTACATGCAATGATCAACCATTGATCATACTTCCCACAACCTCTGAGTCTAGAGCATATTGAGAAATAAAAGCTAGAAATCAAAGAGATGGAAATAATAATTTTTATTCAGCTGAATTAGAAAATACAGTTGGACTCTTGCCACATATACATCCTAAGTTTATACAGGTGATGCACCTGAGAACTAGAGGCTGCAGAGCAGACATCCAGCCTCAATTCCTTCACATTTGTGCAGCTTCCTTCCTGATATATGAACTCCACATACTAGAGAAACATGAAGCAGTAGAGATTAGGCTCCCGCCCTTCACTGTCAGATATCTCTCTCTTCTGGTAGGGAAGAGTGATGAAGAACGAACTGGTCAGAAGTGGGATTGAGAGAGCTGCTCTCTGTCTTTGGGTTTAATTATTTAAATCTATAGTCAGCAGAAACTTAGAATTGATAACTGTGGCGGTTGTGGGAGGAAATCAGTCATCTGTGAGGGTAGTTTTGCTTCTACCTTAATGAAGACCCTTTCTAGTACCAATTCATATTCTTTGACTATGTTCCTGGGACTTGTGGTAGTTAACTTTTGCTGCAGAAGTCTCTAAAATGGTCAAGGACAATATAAAGGTATATTAGAGTTAACTAAATAAAAATCTTAATATTCTACAACTTTTTAATTATTTATTATTATTTTTTTTAATTTGCTGTAGGGCATGGGCACGTACCAGAGAGAGACGGGGCAGGAGGGTAGTGAGAAAGCAAGCCTCCCTGTCCAGGACTTGAACCACGGTCAACCATGTCCAGCATCCCAACCACCACATCACCTGCTGGCCCCAGTACTCTACTATTTTTGATCTACAAAAATGACAATTTTAAATGATCCAGCCTGTGCTCTTCCCAGCAGCATGGCGGTTAAGGTGACTGGATCCTACATGGCCCACCACATTTCCAGTCCCAGACCTGGCAACTTGAAAAACATGCCATGCACATATGTGTGTCCATAATCCCAAGAGGAGAATGAGTAGGGATTGCAGTATGGCCATTCCCCCTGGGAGGATGCTTTTTCACTATCCCTCTCTCTCTCTTTCTCTATGTCTCTCTCCAGCAAGCGCATACACCCTATAGCAAATTAAACGATTCAACCTAATATAAGTTAACATTTCAAACCATCTTTTTGTAGGTAAACTCTTCTTTACCTATTTGCTATTCTTCTCAGACTCAGCAATAGAACTTGCACTCAGATGCCAGGTAGAGTTGAGGTTCTTTGAGCAATTACATTCTTGATTAGATGTTTAAAGTTAAGTTAACCTGACCAAATCTCTCATGCAGCTTATTTTTTAGAGTACAAAGAGTTAAATGTGCACATATCGAGGCCAGTGGGTGACTGTGGTGGTTGGGACACTAGTCTCCCACATGGCTGACTATGGTTTGAGTCCCAGACCTGACGGGTTTGCTTTTTCACTTTCTCTCTCTCTCTGGTGAATATGTGTGCCCTATAGCAAATTACAAGATAATAATAATTATTAATTAAATTATTTAAAAAATGTACACATGTCACAGTACAGTTCCTGCTTCATATCCAGTCAGTTTGGAAATGGCAAATAAAACTTCCAAACTCTTTAATAGTTGTTCAAAGAAAGATGTGTATTATTCTATAATTTGCAACTTACTAAATTCATGCCCATAATACTGTTGGCCAGTCAAAGACTTTAGCACAAACTTAGTGGTAACTGAGGAAAGAAAGGTGAAAGAGAAATATTCTTAGTGTCAGCCTTGGCAGTTATTTGGTTAGTTAGTGCCAGTTGTCTGAAATTCGTGGCCTGTAAATTTAAATTCATTTAGAAAAAGATACTTTTTTTTTTCTTTTGAGAGTTTTGCTATAGGGAGCATGTGGACACTGGAAAAAGGGAGAGAGGCAGACAGAAAGCAAGAAACCACCCCCCGCCCCAGGGGGATGGCCACACCACATTCCCTTCTCCTTCATTCTCTTCTCAGGATTTTGGGCATGCATACACATGTGCCCAGTGTGAGTTTTAAGCCGGCAGGTCCAGGACTCAAACTTTGGTCAACTAAATGGGAGTCCAGTGATGTAACCATTATACCATCTGTTGGTCCCAGGAAAAGATACTTTTCAAGAGATTGTTTATGGCACAGAGTTTACAATATTAGCAATGGCTGCTTATCACATTTTCAATTTGTTAGTGGCATTTGAATACTCTGCGTTCTCATAAAATTTAGAAATTTGCAATAGCGGTAACCATAGTGTTGAGGTTTGGTTTTTGTTTGTTTGTTAAATAGGCTTTCGCTGTCACCATCCTCCAGCCTCAGCCTTCCAAACTGCTGAAATTAGAAGTGTATGCCACCATACCCAGCCTTTATGTTGGACAGGAAACTGAACCCCAGGCCTCTCCATGTGATCCGAGCCTGAGGAGCAGTGTCTTCTCAATGTGTGCACTGCTGTGGCCCTTGAGTTGTTATTTGTTTGAGGGCCCTTTCTTTCCTATCTAATATATTACAGACTCTTAATTTCTATGGTTTACCTTTTGAGCTTTATATTCTAGGCATACCAGAGCTGATTTGACGGTATGCTCTATTTATTTTTCTTTCCTTATCCCATTGCTCCTGTTCTGATCATCAATCTAATGGTTCTTCTTCTTCTTTTTTTTTTTTTTTTTTTTTTTTTGGAGGTTTTTTCCATAAGACACGTGTGCGCCCCACAGACAGACAAGAGAGACAGAAATCACCCCTCAGGCGGGATGGCCAAGCCGCAATCCCTTCTCCTCCATTCTCCTCTCAGGATCTTGGGCAGGCATGCACATGCACCCGGCGTGAGTTTCAAGCCACCGGGTCCGGGACACAAACCACAGTTGACTACATGGGAATCCAGCGACATAGCCATTATGCTAACTGCTGGTCCCATGGTTCTTCTTTTTTAAAAAGCATCTAAGGCCCAGTCAAGTGGTACAGCCCTTGGCTTACTGTTCTGCAGTGCAGTGGGTTTGGATCCTTGGCTTGGCCTGAAAGCATGCTGGGTACACAAAGTGCTCCTTCACCATCCTGAGGAGCTTGAGGACTGGGAAAGGGGATTGCAGCATGATGAGACTCTGCTGAGACTGCTTCCTCCTCCTCTTTTTCTCTCCTGTATGCCCATATTTTTCATCATTTAAAGGAAGTTGTATAATTTTACTAAGTCTACTGAACAAATGTATTTCTTAGAGACAGACCTTTTAAAACATAAATCTTCTATATTTATTTTTGGAGACGTTTTTGCTATAGGGCGTGCGCACTTGCCAGAAAGACAGAGACACACAGAGAGACAGAAAGTGAGAAATCACCCCCCGGGGGGATGGCCACTCCACAATCCCTTCTCCTCCATTCTCCTCTCAGGATCTTGGTCAGGCATGCACATGTGCCTGGCATGAGTTTAAGCCACCGGGTCCAGGACTTGAACCACGGTTGACTATGTGGTCCAGCAGCATAGCCATTACACTAACTGCTGGTCCCTTAAAACATAAATCTTCTAAATTGAACTTCTAGCTTTTACGTTTGCAGTAATTTTATTAGATGTTCTATTCATCTCTAAGTAGAAGCATGGAATGTAAGATCCCAGTGTTTCTTCACTATTTGCCTTTTTTTTTTTTAAGAGATTTTTGCTATAGGGTGCGTGTGCTTGCAAGAAAGAGAGAGATAAAGAGACAGAGAGCAAGAAATCACCCCCCCGGGGGGTATGGCCGCGCCACAGTCCTTTCTCCTCCATTCTGTTCGGATCTTGGGCATGCACGCACTGTGCCTGGCATGAGTCTGAACTGCAGGCTCCTGGACTTGAACTGCAGTTGACTACATGGGAGTTCAATGTTGTAACCTTACACCATTATACCATCTGCTGTTTCCCTCACTGTTTGCTTTTATATTATATCTATTTCTTTTTTTTTTTTTTTTTTTTAATTATCTTC